>NC_141058.1:57019114-57337114 GCF_041138505.1 Cibotium barometz | reverse complement strand
GGAATCCATGGAGAATATCCTCTTCACAAGGAGGGAGAAGGGGCACTTCTGGGCTTAACTCAAAAATCAAGCAAGCCATACTTAGTATACATATCTATCCAATAATTTTCAACAAAATCTTATCTTTTAGAGTCAATATGTTCAAGTGTAGGACGGTTGGATGTGAGAAGATTCCAGCCAATAGTAAAAAAATTCATGAGGATATTCACAAACATGGGCTCTTTGTTGCGGATGTTTCATTTTGGAATACCGCTCTTGACATGTACTCGAGGAGTCTCTTAAGATTTCCACGACGCAATGAGATTGTCTGATCATCACTTTACACTTGGGGTACGCTCGTGTATGGATCAGTGTGTATGCATTGCTCGTATATTAAATGCTCCTGTGGTGGTTGATTAAACATTTTTTATCCTTCCTAGGCGCTCCTTTGCAAGGGCACTGTGTTTAATATACACATAGTCCACCAATATCTTGTCAAGTGACCCCGCTATTTCCCACCAAGCCCAATATGTTGTCAGGTGACACCACTATTTTCCACCAACCCCACTTTGACAAGATAGAGGTGAGGACACTGAATCATCTTAAAGAAAATTGGTAATATCATGCGATAAGTGCCTTCCAAGAGACAAGATGCATACCTATGGCACCCAAACTCTTCCCACCAAACATGCATACAAGCAGCAAGAAAGCGGAAGCGCACCGCGTAAACTTTATAATTTAATAAGATAGACATTTGAAATAGTTCCTAGGGGTATTAGGAAACTCATTTGAACACTTTGGTGGGCTGATTAGGGTGAAGACCATCACAGTGATTCTAAAGATGATCACGGCTGTGACTCTAAACCCTGCAAAATCAAGTCGACTGATATCTTCAGAATCGAGAAGAGAAGCACGTAGGGACTTCTTAGCACTATGGAAAGTTGTGAGGTCTGAGAATAAACAGTAATTTTTATGTGATTCCTGTCGTGATCATGCGCACGATTTCTTATCACACGAGCATGATTCTGGATGGATCTGTGTAAATCTAAATTTTTAGACAATGAAAACCATTTCATGCACGTAAGGTCTGGAAGGCTTGTGACACCATTGCCTGTGATGATACAATGCATCTAGCCAACGAGGATCCTCCTCCCAAAAAGGAAGCAATGCGCAGCCAGCACACACAAAGGAGTGTGTTTTCTTTGCACTGGCTGAACTACCTTGGAATCATAAAGTAGTGAGGAATCCGTGGAGAATCCTCTTAACAAGGAGGGAGAAGGGTACTTCTGGGATTATCTCAAAAATCTAGAATGCTTTGTCCACCTATATCTTGGTCTGGATTTGATGGGCCAACCAAAAAAGTATGTACGTTTGCAAGTAAGCCATACTTAGTATACGTATCTACCTAGTAATTTTCAACAAAATGATATCTTTTAGAGTCAAAATGTGCAAGTGTAGGATGGTTGGATGTGAGAAGATTCCAGCTATAATAGTAGAAAAATTCATGAGGATACTCACAAATGTGGGCTCTTTCAGGATGTTTCATTTTGGATCAGGGAGTCTATGCGTTAATCATATATTAAATGTTGTGTTGTGGCTCATAAAATACTTTTTGATCCTTCTCAGATGCTCCTTTGCAAGGGCATTGCATTTAATATACATATAATCCACAAATATGTTGTCAAATGACCGCACTATTTCTCACCGAGCATAATATGTTGTCACAGATGACACCATTATTTGATGATACAATGCATCTAGCCAACCAAGATCCTCCTCCCAAGGAAGCAATGCGCAGCCAGCACACACAAAGGAGTGTGTTTTCTTTGCACTGGCTAAATTCTCTTGGAATGATCAAGTAGTAAGGAATCCATGGACAATCCTCTTAAGGAAGGAAGAAGAGCACTTCTGGGCTTAGACCAAAAATCTAGAATGCTTTGGCCGCCTATATCGTTGCTTGGAATTGATGGGCGTTAAGCAAGAAAAGTATGTACTTCTGCAAGCAATCCATACTTAGTATACATATCTACCTAGTAATTAGATTTTCAACGAAATGATATCTTTTAGAGTCAAAATGTGCAAGTGTAGGATGGTTGGATGTGAGAAGATTCTAGCTAATAGTAGAAAAGTTCATGAGAGGATATTCACAAACGTGGGCCCTTTTAGGATGTTTCATTTTGGAATACCGCTCTTGACATGTACTCTAGGAGTCTCTTAAGATTTCCACGATGTAATGAGATTGTCTCATCTCATGACTTCACACTTGGGGTATGCTCATGTATGGATCAGCGTGTATGCATTGCTCAATTTGAGTCTCTCTGCAAAGAAGTTTATCTCATTCTAGTATTGGCCCATGGATCTTCACAAAGACTCTTGAGAGAGGTGAGAACATTGAATCATCTTAAAAGAAATTGGTAATATCATGCGATAAGTGCATTCCAAGAGACAAGATGCATACCTATGGCACCCAAACTCTTCCCACCAAACATGCATACAAGCAGCAAGAAAGCGGAAGCACACCACATAAACTTTATAATTTAATAAGATAGACATTTGAAATAGTTCCTAGGGGTATTATAAAACTCATTTGAACAATTGGTTGGGCTGATTAGGGTGAAGACCATCACGGTGATTCTAAAGATGATCACGGCTATGACTCTAAACCCTGCAAAATCAAGTTGACTAATATCTTCAGAATCGAGAAGAGAAGCACGTAGGGACTTCTTAACACTATGGAGAGTTGTGAGGTCTGAGAATAAATAGTACTTTTGATGTGATTCCTGTCGTGATCATGCGCACGATTTCTTATCACATGAGCATGATTCTGGATAGATCTGTGTAAATCTAAATTTTTAGACAATGAAAACCATTTCATGCACGTAAGGTCTGGAAGGCTTGTGACACCATTGCTTGTGATGATACAATGCATCTAGCCAACCAAGATCCTCCTCCCAAAAAGGAAGCAATGCGCAGCCAGCACACACAAAGGAGTGTGTTTTCTTTGCACTGGCTGAACTATCTTGGAATCATCAAGTAGTGAGGAATCCATGGAGAATCCTCTTAACAAGGAGGAGAAGAGTACTTCCGCGATTATCTCAAAAATCTAGAATGCTTTGTCCGCCTATATCTTGGTCTGGATTTGATGAGCTAACAAAAAAAGTATGTATGTTTGCAAGTAAGCCATACTTAGTATACGTATCTACCTAGTAATTTTCAACAAAATGATATCTTTTAGAGTCAAAATGTGCAAGTGCAGGATGGTTGGATGTGAGAAGATTCCAGCTATAATAGCAGAAAAATTCATGAGGATATTCACAAATGTGGGCTCTTTCAGGATGTTTCATTTTGGATCAGGGGGTCTATGCATTAATCATATATTAAATGTTGTGTTGTGGCTCATAAAATACTTTTTAATCCTTCTCAGATGCTCCTTTGCAAGGGCATTGCATTTAATATACATATAATCCACAAATATGTTGTCAAATGACCGCACTATTTCTCACCGAGCACAATATGTTGTCACAGATGACACCATTATTTGATGATACAATGCATCTAGCCAACCAAGATCCTCCTCCCAAGGAAGCAATGCGCAGCCAGCACACACAAAGGAGTGTGTTTTCTTTGCACTGGCTAAATTCTCTTGGAATGATCAAGTAGTAAGGAATCCATGGACAATCCTCTTAAGGAAGGAAGAAGAGCACTTCTGGGCTTAGACCAAAAGTCTAGAATGCTTTGGCCGCCTATATCGTTGCTTGGAATTGATGGGCGTTAAGCAAGAAAAGTATGTACTTCTGCAAGCAATCCATACTTAGTATACATATCTACCTAGTAATTTTCAACGAAATCATATCTTTTAGAGTCAGAATGTGCAAGTGTAGGATGGTTGGATGAGAAGATTCTAGCTAATAGTAGAAAAGTTCATGAGAGGATATTCACAAATGTGGGCCCTTTTAGGATGTTTCATTTTGGAATACCGCTCTTGACATGTACTCTAGGAGTCCCTTAAGATTTCCACGATGCAATGAGATTGTCTCTTCATCAGTTCACACTTGGGGTATGCTCATGTATGGATCAGTGTGTATGCACTGCTCAGTTTGAGTCTCTCTGTAAGGAAGTTTATATCATTCTAGTATTGCCCCATATCTTCACAAAGACTGTTGAGAGAGATGTTCTAAAAGAACATCTTCGCTGATCGGCATTGGACCGAAGAGGTAAGCTCATGTATGGGTGGAGATTAAGGGGGTGCATAGGTATCTTCACAAAGACTCTTAGAGACCGAAGAGGTCGCTCATCTATGGGTGGACATTGAGGGGGTGCATGGATATCTTCACAAAGACTCTTAGAGAGAGGCTATAAAACATTTTCATTGACTCACCATTGGACTGAAGAGGCAGCTCATCTATGGGTGGAAATGTTGCTGCAAATTAATGCTTCCCTCTCTTGTAGGTATTGGCGGCGGCTAGCTCTAGTTTGTAAGGCCTCCATTATGGGAGAATCCTTGGTTGAGCAGCCCAAACGTTTGCTGGTGTGGTGGCTGATCAAACATTTTTTAATCCTTCCTAGACGCTTCTCTGCAAGGGCACTGCATTCAATATACACATAATCCACCAATATGTTGTCAAGTGACCCCACTATTTTCCACCAAGCCCAATATGTGGTCGGTCACACCACTATTTTCCCACCAACCCCACTTCGACAAAATAGAGGTGAGGACATTGAATCCTCTTAAAAAAATAGTTGGTGATATCATGCGATAAGTGCATTCCAAGAGACAAGATGCATACCTATGACACCCAAACTCTTCCCTCCAAACATGCATACAAGCAACAAGAAAGCGGAAGCACACCACCGCGTAAACTTGATAATTTAATAAGATAGACATCTGAAATAGTTCCTAGGGGTACCACGAAACCCATTTGAACAATTCGTTGGGCTGCTTTAGGTGAAGACCATCATTGTGATTCTAAAGAGGATCACGGCTGTGACTAAACCTTGCAAAATCAAGCTCACTAATATCTTCAGAATCCAGAAGAGAAGCACGTAGGGACTTAACACTACGTAAAGTTTTGAGGTCTGAGAATAACTAGTAATTTTGATGTGATTCCTATCTCGTGATCATGCCCACGATTTCTTATCACACGAGCATGATTCTGGATGGATCTGTGCAAATCTAACTTTTTAGACAATGAAAACCATTTCTTGCACGTAAAGTCCGGAAGGCTTGTGACAACATTTCCTTTGATGATATAATAATGCATCTAGCCAACCAGGATCCTCCTCCCAACAAGGAAGAAGCAATGCGCGGCCAGCACACACAAAGGAGCGTGTTTTCTGTGCACTGGCTGAATTGTCTCGCAGTCATCAAGTAGTGAGGAATCCATGGAGAATATCCTCTTCACAAGGAGGGAGAAGGGGCACTTCTGGGCTTAACTCAAAAATCAAGCAAGCCATACTTAGTATACATATCTATCCAATAATTTTCAACAAAATCTTATCTTTTAGAGTCAATATGTTCAAGTGTAGGACGGTTGGATGTGAGAAGATTCCAGCCAATAGTAAAAAAATTCATGAGGATATTCACAAACATGGGCTCTTTGTTGCGGATGTTTCATTTTGGAATACCGCTCTTGACATGTACTCGAGGAGTCTCTTAAGATTTCCACGACGCAATGAGATTGTCTGATCATCACTTTACACTTGGGGTACGCTCGTGTATGGATCAGTGTGTATGCATTGCTCGTATATTAAATGCTCCTGTGGTGGTTGATTAAACATTTTTTATCCTTCCTAGGCGCTCCTTTGCAAGGGCACTGTGTTTAATATACACATAGTCCACCAATATCTTGTCAAGTGACCCCGCTATTTCCCACCAAGCCCAATATGTTGTCAGGTGACACCACTATTTTCCACCAACCCCACTTTGACAAGATAGAGGTGAGGACACTGAATCATCTTAAAGAAAATTGGTAATATCATGCGATAAGTGCCTTCCAAGAGACAAGATGCATACCTATGGCACCCAAACTCTTCCCACCAAACATGCATACAAGCAGCAAGAAAGCGGAAGCGCACCGCGTAAACTTTATAATTTAATAAGATAGACATTTGAAATAGTTCCTAGGGGTATTAGGAAACTCATTTGAACACTTTGGTGGGCTGATTAGGGTGAAGACCATCACAGTGATTCTAAAGATGATCACGGCTGTGACTCTAAACCCTGCAAAATCAAGTCGACTGATATCTTCAGAATCGAGAAGAGAAGCACGTAGGGACTTCTTAGCACTATGGAAAGTTGTGAGGTCTGAGAATAAACAGTAATTTTTATGTGATTCCTGTCGTGATCATGCGCACGATTTCTTATCACACGAGCATGATTCTGGATGGATCTGTGTAAATCTAAATTTTTAGACAATGAAAACCATTTCATGCACGTAAGGTCTGGAAGGCTTGTGACACCATTGCCTGTGATGATACAATGCATCTAGCCAACGAGGATCCTCCTCCCAAAAAGGAAGCAATGCGCAGCCAGCACACACAAAGGAGTGTGTTTTCTTTGCACTGGCTGAACTACCTTGGAATCATAAAGTAGTGAGGAATCCGTGGAGAATCCTCTTAACAAGGAGGGAGAAGGGTACTTCTGGGATTATCTCAAAAATCTAGAATGCTTTGTCCACCTATATCTTGGTCTGGATTTGATGGGCCAACCAAAAAAGTATGTACGTTTGCAAGTAAGCCATACTTAGTATACGTATCTACCTAGTAATTTTCAACAAAATGATATCTTTTAGAGTCAAAATGTGCAAGTGTAGGATGGTTGGATGTGAGAAGATTCCAGCTATAATAGTAGAAAAATTCATGAGGATACTCACAAATGTGGGCTCTTTCAGGATGTTTCATTTTGGATCAGGGAGTCTATGCGTTAATCATATATTAAATGTTGTGTTGTGGCTCATAAAATACTTTTTGATCCTTCTCAGATGCTCCTTTGCAAGGGCATTGCATTTAATATACATATAATCCACAAATATGTTGTCAAATGACCGCACTATTTCTCACCGAGCATAATATGTTGTCACAGATGACACCATTATTTGATGATACAATGCATCTAGCCAACCAAGATCCTCCTCCCAAGGAAGCAATGCGCAGCCAGCACACACAAAGGAGTGTGTTTTCTTTGCACTGGCTAAATTCTCTTGGAATGATCAAGTAGTAAGGAATCCATGGACAATCCTCTTAAGGAAGGAAGAAGAGCACTTCTGGGCTTAGACCAAAAATCTAGAATGCTTTGGCCGCCTATATCGTTGCTTGGAATTGATGGGCGTTAAGCAAGAAAAGTATGTACTTCTGCAAGCAATCCATACTTAGTATACATATCTACCTAGTAATTAGATTTTCAACGAAATGATATCTTTTAGAGTCAAAATGTGCAAGTGTAGGATGGTTGGATGTGAGAAGATTCTAGCTAATAGTAGAAAAGTTCATGAGAGGATATTCACAAACGTGGGCCCTTTTAGGATGTTTCATTTTGGAATACCGCTCTTGACATGTACTCTAGGAGTCTCTTAAGATTTCCACGATGTAATGAGATTGTCTCATCTCATGACTTCACACTTGGGGTATGCTCATGTATGGATCAGCGTGTATGCATTGCTCAATTTGAGTCTCTCTGCAAAGAAGTTTATCTCATTCTAGTATTGGCCCATGGATCTTCACAAAGACTCTTGAGAGAGGTGAGAACATTGAATCATCTTAAAAGAAATTGGTAATATCATGCGATAAGTGCATTCCAAGAGACAAGATGCATACCTATGGCACCCAAACTCTTCCCACCAAACATGCATACAAGCAGCAAGAAAGCGGAAGCACACCACATAAACTTTATAATTTAATAAGATAGACATTTGAAATAGTTCCTAGGGGTATTATAAAACTCATTTGAACAATTGGTTGGGCTGATTAGGGTGAAGACCATCACGGTGATTCTAAAGATGATCACGGCTATGACTCTAAACCCTGCAAAATCAAGTTGACTAATATCTTCAGAATCGAGAAGAGAAGCACGTAGGGACTTCTTAACACTATGGAGAGTTGTGAGGTCTGAGAATAAATAGTACTTTTGATGTGATTCCTGTCGTGATCATGCGCACGATTTCTTATCACATGAGCATGATTCTGGATAGATCTGTGTAAATCTAAATTTTTAGACAATGAAAACCATTTCATGCACGTAAGGTCTGGAAGGCTTGTGACACCATTGCTTGTGATGATACAATGCATCTAGCCAACCAAGATCCTCCTCCCAAAAAGGAAGCAATGCGCAGCCAGCACACACAAAGGAGTGTGTTTTCTTTGCACTGGCTGAACTATCTTGGAATCATCAAGTAGTGAGGAATCCATGGAGAATCCTCTTAACAAGGAGGAGAAGAGTACTTCCGCGATTATCTCAAAAATCTAGAATGCTTTGTCCGCCTATATCTTGGTCTGGATTTGATGAGCTAACAAAAAAAGTATGTATGTTTGCAAGTAAGCCATACTTAGTATACGTATCTACCTAGTAATTTTCAACAAAATGATATCTTTTAGAGTCAAAATGTGCAAGTGCAGGATGGTTGGATGTGAGAAGATTCCAGCTATAATAGCAGAAAAATTCATGAGGATATTCACAAATGTGGGCTCTTTCAGGATGTTTCATTTTGGATCAGGGGGTCTATGCATTAATCATATATTAAATGTTGTGTTGTGGCTCATAAAATACTTTTTAATCCTTCTCAGATGCTCCTTTGCAAGGGCATTGCATTTAATATACATATAATCCACAAATATGTTGTCAAATGACCGCACTATTTCTCACCGAGCACAATATGTTGTCACAGATGACACCATTATTTGATGATACAATGCATCTAGCCAACCAAGATCCTCCTCCCAAGGAAGCAATGCGCAGCCAGCACACACAAAGGAGTGTGTTTTCTTTGCACTGGCTAAATTCTCTTGGAATGATCAAGTAGTAAGGAATCCATGGACAATCCTCTTAAGGAAGGAAGAAGAGCACTTCTGGGCTTAGACCAAAAGTCTAGAATGCTTTGGCCGCCTATATCGTTGCTTGGAATTGATGGGCGTTAAGCAAGAAAAGTATGTACTTCTGCAAGCAATCCATACTTAGTATACATATCTACCTAGTAATTTTCAACGAAATCATATCTTTTAGAGTCAGAATGTGCAAGTGTAGGATGGTTGGATGAGAAGATTCTAGCTAATAGTAGAAAAGTTCATGAGAGGATATTCACAAATGTGGGCCCTTTTAGGATGTTTCATTTTGGAATACCGCTCTTGACATGTACTCTAGGAGTCCCTTAAGATTTCCACGATGCAATGAGATTGTCTCTTCATCAGTTCACACTTGGGGTATGCTCATGTATGGATCAGTGTGTATGCACTGCTCAGTTTGAGTCTCTCTGTAAGGAAGTTTATATCATTCTAGTATTGCCCCATATCTTCACAAAGACTGTTGAGAGAGATGTTCTAAAAGAACATCTTCGCTGATCGGCATTGGACCGAAGAGGTAAGCTCATGTATGGGTGGAGATTAAGGGGGTGCATAGGTATCTTCACAAAGACTCTTAGAGACCGAAGAGGTCGCTCATCTATGGGTGGACATTGAGGGGGTGCATGGATATCTTCACAAAGACTCTTAGAGAGAGGCTATAAAACATTTTCATTGACTCACCATTGGACTGAAGAGGCAGCTCATCTATGGGTGGAAATGTTGCTGCAAATTAATGCTTCCCTCTCTTGTAGGTATTGGCGGCGGCTAGCTCTAGTTTGTAAGGCCTCCATTATGGGAGAATCCTTGGTTGAGCAGCCCAAACGTTTGCTGGTGTGGTGGCTGATCAAACATTTTTTAATCCTTCCTAGACGCTTCTCTGCAAGGGCACTGCATTCAATATACGCATAATCCACCAATATGTTGTCAAGTGACCCCACTATTTTCCACCAAGCCCAATATGTGGTCGGTCACACCACTATTTTCCCACCAACCCCACTTCGACAAAATAGAGGTGAGGACATTGAATCCTCTTAAAAAAATAGTTGGTGATATCATGCGATAAGTGCATTCCAAGAGACAAGATGCATACCTATGACACCCAAACTCTTCCCTCCAAACATGCATACAAGCAACAAGAAAGCGGAAGCACACCACCGCGTAAACTTGATAATTTAATAAGATAGACATCTGAAATAGTTCCTAGGGGTACCACGAAACCCATTTGAACAATTCGTTGGGCTGCTTTAGGTGAAGACCATCATTGTGATTCTAAAGAGGATCACGGCTGTGACTAAACCTTGCAAAATCAAGCTCACTAATATCTTCAGAATCCAGAAGAGAAGCACGTAGGGACTTAACACTACGTAAAGTTTTGAGGTCTGAGAATAACTAGTAATTTTGATGTGATTCCTATCTCGTGATCATGCCCACGATTTCTTATCACACGAGCATGATTCTGGATGGATCTGTGCAAATCTAACTTTTTAGACAATGAAAACCATTTCTTGCACGTAAAGTCCGGAAGGCTTGTGACAACATTTTCTTTGATGATATAATAATGCATCTAGCCAACCAGGATCCTCCTCCCAACAAGGAAGAAGCAATGCGCGGCCAGCACACACAAAGGAGCGTGTTTTCTGTGCACTGGCTGAATTGTCTCGCAGTCATCAAGTAGTGAGGAATCCATGGAGAATATCCTCTTCACAAGGAGGGAGAAGGGGCACTTCTGGGCTTAACTCAAAAATCAAGCAAGCCATACTTAGTATACATATCTATCCAATAATTTTCAACAAAATCTTATCTTTTAGAGTCAATATGTTCAAGTGTAGGACGGTTGGATGTGAGAAGATTCCAGCCAATAGTAAAAAAATTCATGAGGATATTCACAAACATGGGCTCTTTGTTGCGGATGTTTCATTTTGGAATACCGCTCTTGACATGTACTCGAGGAGTCTCTTAAGATTTCCACGACGCAATGAGATTGTCTGATCATCACTTTACACTTGGGGTACGCTCGTGTATGGATCAGTGTGTATGCATTGCTCGTATATTAAATGCTCCTGTGGTGGTTGATTAAACATTTTTTATCCTTCCTAGGCGCTCCTTTGCAAGGGCACTGTGTTTAATATACACATAGTCCACCAATATCTTGTCAAGTGACCCCGCTATTTCCCACCAAGCCCAATATGTTGTCAGGTGACACCACTATTTTCCACCAACCCCACTTTGACAAGATAGAGGTGAGGACACTGAATCATCTTAAAGAAAATTGGTAATATCATGCGATAAGTGCCTTCCAAGAGACAAGATGCATACCTATGGCACCCAAACTCTTCCCACCAAACATGCATACAAGCAGCAAGAAAGCGGAAGCGCACCGCGTAAACTTTATAATTTAATAAGATAGACATTTGAAATAGTTCCTAGGGGTATTAGGAAACTCATTTGAACACTTTGGTGGGCTGATTAGGGTGAAGACCATCACAGTGATTCTAAAGATGATCACGGCTGTGACTCTAAACCCTGCAAAATCAAGTCGACTGATATCTTCAGAATCGAGAAGAGAAGCACGTAGGGACTTCTTAGCACTATGGAAAGTTGTGAGGTCTGAGAATAAACAGTAATTTTTATGTGATTCCTGTCGTGATCATGCGCACGATTTCTTATCACACGAGCATGATTCTGGATGGATCTGTGTAAATCTAAATTTTTAGACAATGAAAACCATTTCATGCACGTAAGGTCTGGAAGGCTTGTGACACCATTGCCTGTGATGATACAATGCATCTAGCCAACGAGGATCCTCCTCCCAAAAAGGAAGCAATGCGCAGCCAGCACACACAAAGGAGTGTGTTTTCTTTGCACTGGCTGAACTACCTTGGAATCATAAAGTAGTGAGGAATCCGTGGAGAATCCTCTTAACAAGGAGGGAGAAGGGTACTTCTGGGATTATCTCAAAAATCTAGAATGCTTTGTCCACCTATATCTTGGTCTGGATTTGATGGGCCAACCAAAAAAGTATGTACGTTTGCAAGTAAGCCATACTTAGTATACGTATCTACCTAGTAATTTTCAACAAAATGATATCTTTTAGAGTCAAAATGTGCAAGTGTAGGATGGTTGGATGTGAGAAGATTCCAGCTATAATAGTAGAAAAATTCATGAGGATACTCACAAATGTGGGCTCTTTCAGGATGTTTCATTTTGGATCAGGGAGTCTATGCGTTAATCATATATTAAATGTTGTGTTGTGGCTCATAAAATACTTTTTGATCCTTCTCAGATGCTCCTTTGCAAGGGCATTGCATTTAATATACATATAATCCACAAATATGTTGTCAAATGACCGCACTATTTCTCACCGAGCATAATATGTTGTCACAGATGACACCATTATTTGATGATACAATGCATCTAGCCAACCAAGATCCTCCTCCCAAGGAAGCAATGCGCAGCCAGCACACACAAAGGAGTGTGTTTTCTTTGCACTGGCTAAATTCTCTTGGAATGATCAAGTAGTAAGGAATCCATGGACAATCCTCTTAAGGAAGGAAGAAGAGCACTTCTGGGCTTAGACCAAAAATCTAGAATGCTTTGGCCGCCTATATCGTTGCTTGGAATTGATGGGCGTTAAGCAAGAAAAGTATGTACTTCTGCAAGCAATCCATACTTAGTATACATATCTACCTAGTAATTAGATTTTCAACGAAATGATATCTTTTAGAGTCAAAATGTGCAAGTGTAGGATGGTTGGATGTGAGAAGATTCTAGCTAATAGTAGAAAAGTTCATGAGAGGATATTCACAAACGTGGGCCCTTTTAGGATGTTTCATTTTGGAATACCGCTCTTGACATGTACTCTAGGAGTCTCTTAAGATTTCCACGATGTAATGAGATTGTCTCATCTCATGACTTCACACTTGGGGTATGCTCATGTATGGATCAGCGTGTATGCATTGCTCAATTTGAGTCTCTCTGCAAAGAAGTTTATCTCATTCTAGTATTGGCCCATGGATCTTCACAAAGACTCTTGAGAGAGGTGAGAACATTGAATCATCTTAAAAGAAATTGGTAATATCATGCGATAAGTGCATTCCAAGAGACAAGATGCATACCTATGGCACCCAAACTCTTCCCACCAAACATGCATACAAGCAGCAAGAAAGCGGAAGCACACCACATAAACTTTATAATTTAATAAGATAGACATTTGAAATAGTTCCTAGGGGTATTATAAAACTCATTTGAACAATTGGTTGGGCTGATTAGGGTGAAGACCATCACGGTGATTCTAAAGATGATCACGGCTATGACTCTAAACCCTGCAAAATCAAGTTGACTAATATCTTCAGAATCGAGAAGAGAAGCACGTAGGGACTTCTTAACACTATGGAGAGTTGTGAGGTCTGAGAATAAATAGTACTTTTGATGTGATTCCTGTCGTGATCATGCGCACGATTTCTTATCACATGAGCATGATTCTGGATAGATCTGTGTAAATCTAAATTTTTAGACAATGAAAACCATTTCATGCACGTAAGGTCTGGAAGGCTTGTGACACCATTGCTTGTGATGATACAATGCATCTAGCCAACCAAGATCCTCCTCCCAAAAAGGAAGCAATGCGCAGCCAGCACACACAAAGGAGTGTGTTTTCTTTGCACTGGCTGAACTATCTTGGAATCATCAAGTAGTGAGGAATCCATGGAGAATCCTCTTAACAAGGAGGAGAAGAGTACTTCCGCGATTATCTCAAAAATCTAGAATGCTTTGTCCGCCTATATCTTGGTCTGGATTTGATGAGCTAACAAAAAAAGTATGTATGTTTGCAAGTAAGCCATACTTAGTATACGTATCTACCTAGTAATTTTCAACAAAATGATATCTTTTAGAGTCAAAATGTGCAAGTGCAGGATGGTTGGATGTGAGAAGATTCCAGCTATAATAGCAGAAAAATTCATGAGGATATTCACAAATGTGGGCTCTTTCAGGATGTTTCATTTTGGATCAGGGGGTCTATGCATTAATCATATATTAAATGTTGTGTTGTGGCTCATAAAATACTTTTTAATCCTTCTCAGATGCTCCTTTGCAAGGGCATTGCATTTAATATACATATAATCCACAAATATGTTGTCAAATGACCGCACTATTTCTCACCGAGCACAATATGTTGTCACAGATGACACCATTATTTGATGATACAATGCATCTAGCCAACCAAGATCCTCCTCCCAAGGAAGCAATGCGCAGCCAGCACACACAAAGGAGTGTGTTTTCTTTGCACTGGCTAAATTCTCTTGGAATGATCAAGTAGTAAGGAATCCATGGACAATCCTCTTAAGGAAGGAAGAAGAGCACTTCTGGGCTTAGACCAAAAGTCTAGAATGCTTTGGCCGCCTATATCGTTGCTTGGAATTGATGGGCGTTAAGCAAGAAAAGTATGTACTTCTGCAAGCAATCCATACTTAGTATACATATCTACCTAGTAATTTTCAACGAAATCATATCTTTTAGAGTCAGAATGTGCAAGTGTAGGATGGTTGGATGAGAAGATTCTAGCTAATAGTAGAAAAGTTCATGAGAGGATATTCACAAATGTGGGCCCTTTTAGGATGTTTCATTTTGGAATACCGCTCTTGACATGTACTCTAGGAGTCCCTTAAGATTTCCACGATGCAATGAGATTGTCTCTTCATCAGTTCACACTTGGGGTATGCTCATGTATGGATCAGTGTGTATGCACTGCTCAGTTTGAGTCTCTCTGTAAGGAAGTTTATATCATTCTAGTATTGCCCCATATCTTCACAAAGACTGTTGAGAGAGATGTTCTAAAAGAACATCTTCGCTGATCGGCATTGGACCGAAGAGGTAAGCTCATGTATGGGTGGAGATTAAGGGGGTGCATAGGTATCTTCACAAAGACTCTTAGAGACCGAAGAGGTCGCTCATCTATGGGTGGACATTGAGGGGGTGCATGGATATCTTCACAAAGACTCTTAGAGAGAGGCTATAAAACATTTTCATTGACTCACCATTGGACTGAAGAGGCAGCTCATCTATGGGTGGAAATGTTGCTGCAAATTAATGCTTCCCTCTCTTGTAGGTATTGGCGGCGGCTAGCTCTAGTTTGTAAGGCCTCCATTATGGGAGAATCCTTGGTTGAGCAGCCCAAACGTTTGCTGGTGTGGTGGCTGATCAAACATTTTTTAATCCTTCCTAGACGCTTCTCTGCAAGGGCACTGCATTCAATATACACATAATCCACCAATATGTTGTCAAGTGACTCCACTATTTTCCACCAAGCCCAATATGTGGTCGGTCACACCACTATTTTCCCACCAACCCCACTTCGACAAAATAGAGGTGAGGACATTGAATCCTCTTAAAAAAATAGTTGGTGATATCATGCGATAAGTGCATTCCAAGAGACAAGATGCATACCTATGACACCCAAACTCTTCCCTCCAAACATGCATACAAGCAACAAGAAAGCGGAAGCACACCACCGCGTAAACTTGATAATTTAATAAGATAGACATCTGAAATAGTTCCTAGGGGTACCACGAAACCCATTTGAACAATTCGTTGGGCTGCTTTAGGTGAAGACCATCATTGTGATTCTAAAGAGGATCACGGCTGTGACTAAACCTTGCAAAATCAAGCTCACTAATATCTTCAGAATCCAGAAGAGAAGCACGTAGGGACTTAACACTACGTAAAGTTTTGAGGTCTGAGAATAACTAGTAATTTTGATGTGATTCCTATCTCGTGATCATGCCCACGATTTCTTATCACACGAGCATGATTCTGGATGGATCTGTGCAAATCTAACTTTTTAGACAATGAAAACCATTTCTTGCACGTAAAGTCCGGAAGGCTTGTGACAACATTTCCTTTGATGATATAATAATGCATCTAGCCAACCAGGATCCTCCTCCCAACAAGGAAGAAGCAATGCGCGGCCAGCACACACAAAGGAGCGTGTTTTCTGTGCACTGGCTGAATTGTCTCGCAGTCATCAAGTAGTGAGGAATCCATGGAGAATATCCTCTTAACAAGGAGGGAGAAGGGGCACTTCTGGGCTTAACTCAAAAATCAAGCAAGCCATACTTAGTATACATATCTATCCAATAATTTTCAACAAAATCTTATCTTTTAGAGTCAATATGTTCAAGTGTAGGACGGTTGGATGTGAGAAGATTCCAGCCAATAGTAAAAAAATTCATGAGGATATTCACAAACATGGGCTCTTTGTTGCGGATGTTTCATTTTGGAATACCGCTCTTGACATGTACTCGAGGAGTCTCTTAAGATTTCCACGACGCAATGAGATTGTCTGATCATCACTTTACACTTGGGGTACGCTCGTGTATGGATCAGTGTGTATGCATTGCTCGTATATTAAATGCTCCTGTGGTGGTTGATTAAACATTTTTTATCCTTCCTAGGCGCTCCTTTGCAAGGGCACTGTGTTTAATATACACATAGTCCACCAATATCTTGTCAAGTGACCCCGCTATTTCCCACCAAGCCCAATATGTTGTCAGGTGACACCACTATTTTCCACCAACCCCACTTTGACAAGATAGAGGTGAGGACACTGAATCATCTTAAAGAAAATTGGTAATATCATGCGATAAGTGCCTTCCAAGAGACAAGATGCATACCTATGGCACCCAAACTCTTCCCACCAAACATGCATACAAGCAGCAAGAAAGCGGAAGCGCACCGCGTAAACTTTATAATTTAATAAGATAGACATTTGAAATAGTTCCTAGGGGTATTAGGAAACTCATTTGAACACTTTGGTGGGCTGATTAGGGTGAAGACCATCACAGTGATTCTAAAGATGATCACGGCTGTGACTCTAAACCCTGCAAAATCAAGTCGACTGATATCTTCAGAATCGAGAAGAGAAGCACGTAGGGACTTCTTAGCACTATGGAAAGTTGTGAGGTCTGAGAATAAACAGTAATTTTTATGTGATTCCTGTCGTGATCATGCGCACGATTTCTTATCACACGAGCATGATTCTGGATGGATCTGTGTAAATCTAAATTTTTAGACAATGAAAACCATTTCATGCACGTAAGGTCTGGAAGGCTTGTGACACCATTGCCTGTGATGATACAATGCATCTAGCCAACGAGGATCCTCCTCCCAAAAAGGAAGCAATGCGCAGCCAGCACACACAAAGGAGTGTGTTTTCTTTGCACTGGCTGAACTACCTTGGAATCATAAAGTAGTGAGGAATCCGTGGAGAATCCTCTTAACAAGGAGGGAGAAGGGTACTTCTGGGATTATCTCAAAAATCTAGAATGCTTTGTCCACCTATATCTTGGTCTGGATTTGATGGGCCAACCAAAAAAGTATGTACGTTTGCAAGTAAGCCATACTTAGTATACGTATCTACCTAGTAATTTTCAACAAAATGATATCTTTTAGAGTCAAAATGTGCAAGTGTAGGATGGTTGGATGTGAGAAGATTCCAGCTATAATAGTAGAAAAATTCATGAGGATACTCACAAATGTGGGCTCTTTCAGGATGTTTCATTTTGGATCAGGGAGTCTATGCGTTAATCATATATTAAATGTTGTGTTGTGGCTCATAAAATACTTTTTGATCCTTCTCAGATGCTCCTTTGCAAGGGCATTGCATTTAATATACATATAATCCACAAATATGTTGTCAAATGACCGCACTATTTCTCACCGAGCATAATATGTTGTCACAGATGACACCATTATTTGATGATACAATGCATCTAGCCAACCAAGATCCTCCTCCCAAGGAAGCAATGCGCAGCCAGCACACACAAAGGAGTGTGTTTTCTTTGCACTGGCTAAATTCTCTTGGAATGATCAAGTAGTAAGGAATCCATGGACAATCCTCTTAAGGAAGGAAGAAGAGCACTTCTGGGCTTAGACCAAAAATCTAGAATGCTTTGGCCGCCTATATCGTTGCTTGGAATTGATGGGCGTTAAGCAAGAAAAGTATGTACTTCTGCAAGCAATCCATACTTAGTATACATATCTACCTAGTAATTAGATTTTCAACGAAATGATATCTTTTAGAGTCAAAATGTGCAAGTGTAGGATGGTTGGATGTGAGAAGATTCTAGCTAATAGTAGAAAAGTTCATGAGAGGATATTCACAAACGTGGGCCCTTTTAGGATGTTTCATTTTGGAATACCGCTCTTGACATGTACTCTAGGAGTCTCTTAAGATTTCCACGATGTAATGAGATTGTCTCATCTCATGACTTCACACTTGGGGTATGCTCATGTATGGATCAGCGTGTATGCATTGCTCAATTTGAGTCTCTCTGCAAAGAAGTTTATCTCATTCTAGTATTGGCCCATGGATCTTCACAAAGACTCTTGAGAGAGGTGAGAACATTGAATCATCTTAAAAGAAATTGGTAATATCATGCGATAAGTGCATTCCAAGAGACAAGATGCATACCTATGGCACCCAAACTCTTCCCACCAAACATGCATACAAGCAGCAAGAAAGCGGAAGCACACCACATAAACTTTATAATTTAATAAGATAGACATTTGAAATAGTTCCTAGGGGTATTATAAAACTCATTTGAACAATTGGTTGGGCTGATTAGGGTGAAGACCATCACGGTGATTCTAAAGATGATCACGGCTATGACTCTAAACCCTGCAAAATCAAGTTGACTAATATCTTCAGAATCGAGAAGAGAAGCACGTAGGGACTTCTTAACACTATGGAGAGTTGTGAGGTCTGAGAATAAATAGTACTTTTGATGTGATTCCTGTCGTGATCATGCGCACGATTTCTTATCACATGAGCATGATTCTGGATAGATCTGTGTAAATCTAAATTTTTAGACAATGAAAACCATTTCATGCACGTAAGGTCTGGAAGGCTTGTGACACCATTGCTTGTGATGATACAATGCATCTAGCCAACCAAGATCCTCCTCCCAAAAAGGAAGCAATGCGCAGCCAGCACACACAAAGGAGTGTGTTTTCTTTGCACTGGCTGAACTATCTTGGAATCATCAAGTAGTGAGGAATCCATGGAGAATCCTCTTAACAAGGAGGAGAAGAGTACTTCCGCGATTATCTCAAAAATCTAGAATGCTTTGTCCGCCTATATCTTGGTCTGGATTTGATGAGCTAACAAAAAAAGTATGTATGTTTGCAAGTAAGCCATACTTAGTATACGTATCTACCTAGTAATTTTCAACAAAATGATATCTTTTAGAGTCAAAATGTGCAAGTGCAGGATGGTTGGATGTGAGAAGATTCCAGCTATAATAGCAGAAAAATTCATGAGGATATTCACAAATGTGGGCTCTTTCAGGATGTTTCATTTTGGATCAGGGGGTCTATGCATTAATCATATATTAAATGTTGTGTTGTGGCTCATAAAATACTTTTTAATCCTTCTCAGATGCTCCTTTGCAAGGGCATTGCATTTAATATACATATAATCCACAAATATGTTGTCAAATGACCGCACTATTTCTCACCGAGCACAATATGTTGTCACAGATGACACCATTATTTGATGATACAATGCATCTAGCCAACCAAGATCCTCCTCCCAAGGAAGCAATGCGCAGCCAGCACACACAAAGGAGTGTGTTTTCTTTGCACTGGCTAAATTCTCTTGGAATGATCAAGTAGTAAGGAATCCATGGACAATCCTCTTAAGGAAGGAAGAAGAGCACTTCTGGGCTTAGACCAAAAGTCTAGAATGCTTTGGCCGCCTATATCGTTGCTTGGAATTGATGGGCGTTAAGCAAGAAAAGTATGTACTTCTGCAAGCAATCCATACTTAGTATACATATCTACCTAGTAATTTTCAACGAAATCATATCTTTTAGAGTCAGAATGTGCAAGTGTAGGATGGTTGGATGAGAAGATTCTAGCTAATAGTAGAAAAGTTCATGAGAGGATATTCACAAATGTGGGCCCTTTTAGGATGTTTCATTTTGGAATACCGCTCTTGACATGTACTCTAGGAGTCCCTTAAGATTTCCACGATGCAATGAGATTGTCTCTTCATCAGTTCACACTTGGGGTATGCTCATGTATGGATCAGTGTGTATGCACTGCTCAGTTTGAGTCTCTCTGTAAGGAAGTTTATATCATTCTAGTATTGCCCCATATCTTCACAAAGACTGTTGAGAGAGATGTTCTAAAAGAACATCTTCGCTGATCGGCATTGGACCGAAGAGGTAAGCTCATGTATGGGTGGAGATTAAGGGGGTGCATAGGTATCTTCACAAAGACTCTTAGAGACCGAAGAGGTCGCTCATCTATGGGTGGACATTGAGGGGGTGCATGGATATCTTCACAAAGACTCTTAGAGAGAGGCTATAAAACATTTTCATTGACTCACCATTGGACTGAAGAGGCAGCTCATCTATGGGTGGAAATGTTGCTGCAAATTAATGCTTCCCTCTCTTGTAGGTATTGGCGGCGGCTAGCTCTAGTTTGTAAGGCCTCCATTATGGGAGAATCCTTGGTTGAGCAGCCCAAACGTTTGCTGGTGTGGTGGCTGATCAAACATTTTTTAATCCTTCCTAGACGCTTCTCTGCAAGGGCACTGCATTCAATATACACATAATCCACCAATATGTTGTCAAGTGACCCCACTATTTTCCACCAAGCCCAATATGTGGTCGGTCACACCACTATTTTCCCACCAACCCCACTTCGACAAAATAGAGGTGAGGACATTGAATCCTCTTAAAAAAATAGTTGGTGATATCATGCGATAAGTGCATTCCAAGAGACAAGATGCATACCTATGACACCCAAACTCTTCCCTCCAAACATGCATACAAGCAACAAGAAAGCGGAAGCACACCACCGCGTAAACTTGATAATTTAATAAGATAGACATCTGAAATAGTTCCTAGGGGTACCACGAAACCCATTTGAACAATTCGTTGGGCTGCTTTAGGTGAAGACCATCATTGTGATTCTAAAGAGGATCACGGCTGTGACTAAACCTTGCAAAATCAAGCTCACTAATATCTTCAGAATCCAGAAGAGAAGCACGTAGGGACTTAACACTACGTAAAGTTTTGAGGTCTGAGAATAACTAGTAATTTTGATGTGATTCCTATCTCGTGATCATGCCCACGATTTCTTATCACACGAGCATGATTCTGGATGGATCTGTGCAAATCTAACTTTTTAGACAATGAAAACCATTTCTTGCACGTAAAGTCCGGAAGGCTTGTGACAACATTTCCTTTGATGATATAATAATGCATCTAGCCAACCAGGATCCTCCTCCCAACAAGGAAGAAGCAATGCGCGGCCAGCACACACAAAGGAGCGTGTTTTCTGTGCACTGGCTGAATTGTCTCGCAGTCATCAAGTAGTGAGGAATCCATGGAGAATATCCTCTTAACAAGGAGGGAGAAGGGGCACTTCTGGGCTTAACTCAAAAATCAAGCAAGCCATACTTAGTATACATATCTATCCAATAATTTTCAACAAAATCTTATCTTTTAGAGTCAATATGTTCAAGTGTAGGACGGTTGGATGTGAGAAGATTCCAGCCAATAGTAAAAAAATTCATGAGGATATTCACAAACATGGGCTCTTTGTTGCGGATGTTTCATTTTGGAATACCGCTCTTGACATGTACTCGAGGAGTCTCTTAAGATTTCCACGACGCAATGAGATTGTCTGATCATCACTTTACACTTGGGGTACGCTCGTGTATGGATCAGTGTGTATGCATTGCTCGTATATTAAATGCTCCTGTGGTGGTTGATTAAACATTTTTTATCCTTCCTAGGCGCTCCTTTGCAAGGGCACTGTGTTTAATATACACATAGTCCACCAATATCTTGTCAAGTGACCCCGCTATTTCCCACCAAGCCCAATATGTTGTCAGGTGACACCACTATTTTCCACCAACCCCACTTTGACAAGATAGAGGTGAGGACACTGAATCATCTTAAAGAAAATTGGTAATATCATGCGATAAGTGCCTTCCAAGAGACAAGATGCATACCTATGGCACCCAAACTCTTCCCACCAAACATGCATACAAGCAGCAAGAAAGCGGAAGCGCACCGCGTAAACTTTATAATTTAATAAGATAGACATTTGAAATAGTTCCTAGGGGTATTAGGAAACTCATTTGAACACTTTGGTGGGCTGATTAGGGTGAAGACCATCACAGTGATTCTAAAGATGATCACGGCTGTGACTCTAAACCCTGCAAAATCAAGTCGACTGATATCTTCAGAATCGAGAAGAGAAGCACGTAGGGACTTCTTAGCACTATGGAAAGTTGTGAGGTCTGAGAATAAACAGTAATTTTTATGTGATTCCTGTCGTGATCATGCGCACGATTTCTTATCACACGAGCATGATTCTGGATGGATCTGTGTAAATCTAAATTTTTAGACAATGAAAACCATTTCATGCACGTAAGGTCTGGAAGGCTTGTGACACCATTGCCTGTGATGATACAATGCATCTAGCCAACGAGGATCCTCCTCCCAAAAAGGAAGCAATGCGCAGCCAGCACACACAAAGGAGTGTGTTTTCTTTGCACTGGCTGAACTACCTTGGAATCATAAAGTAGTGAGGAATCCATGGAGAATCCTCTTAACAAGGAGGGAGAAGGGTACTTCTGGGATTATCTCAAAAATCTAGAATGCTTTGTCCACCTATATCTTGGTCTGGATTTGATGGGCCAACCAAAAAAGTATGTACGTTTGCAAGTAAGCCATACTTAGTATACGTATCTACCTAGTAATTTTCAACAAAATGATATCTTTTAGAGTCAAAATGTGCAAGTGTAGGATGGTTGGATGTGAGAAGATTCCAGCTATAATAGTAGAAAAATTCATGAGGATACTCACAAATGTGGGCTCTTTCAGGATGTTTCATTTTGGATCAGGGAGTCTATGCGTTAATCATATATTAAATGTTGTGTTGTGGCTCATAAAATACTTTTTGATCCTTCTCAGATGCTCCTTTGCAAGGGCATTGCATTTAATATACATATAATCCACAAATATGTTGTCAAATGACCGCACTATTTCTCACCGAGCATAATATGTTGTCACAGATGACACCATTATTTGATGATACAATGCATCTAGCCAACCAAGATCCTCCTCCCAAGGAAGCAATGCGCAGCCAGCACACACAAAGGAGTGTGTTTTCTTTGCACTGGCTAAATTCTCTTGGAATGATCAAGTAGTAAGGAATCCATGGACAATCCTCTTAAGGAAGGAAGAAGAGCACTTCTGGGCTTAGACCAAAAATCTAGAATGCTTTGGCCGCCTATATCGTTGCTTGGAATTGATGGGCGTTAAGCAAGAAAAGTATGTACTTCTGCAAGCAATCCATACTTAGTATACATATCTACCTAGTAATTAGATTTTCAACGAAATGATATCTTTTAGAGTCAAAATGTGCAAGTGTAGGATGGTTGGATGTGAGAAGATTCTAGCTAATAGTAGAAAAGTTCATGAGAGGATATTCACAAACGTGGGCCCTTTTAGGATGTTTCATTTTGGAATACCGCTCTTGACATGTACTCTAGGAGTCTCTTAAGATTTCCACGATGTAATGAGATTGTCTCATCTCATGACTTCACACTTGGGGTATGCTCATGTATGGATCAGCGTGTATGCATTGCTCAATTTGAGTCTCTCTGCAAAGAAGTTTATCTCATTCTAGTATTGGCCCATGGATCTTCACAAAGACTCTTGAGAGAGGTGAGAACATTGAATCATCTTAAAAGAAATTGGTAATATCATGCGATAAGTGCATTCCAAGAGACAAGATGCATACCTATGGCACCCAAACTCTTCCCACCAAACATGCATACAAGCAGCAAGAAAGCGGAAGCACACCACATAAACTTTATAATTTAATAAGATAGACATTTGAAATAGTTCCTAGGGGTATTATAAAACTCATTTGAACAATTGGTTGGGCTGATTAGGGTGAAGACCATCACGGTGATTCTAAAGATGATCACGGCTATGACTCTAAACCCTGCAAAATCAAGTTGACTAATATCTTCAGAATCGAGAAGAGAAGCACGTAGGGACTTCTTAACACTATGGAGAGTTGTGAGGTCTGAGAATAAATAGTACTTTTGATGTGATTCCTGTCGTGATCATGCGCACGATTTCTTATCACATGAGCATGATTCTGGATAGATCTGTGTAAATCTAAATTTTTAGACAATGAAAACCATTTCATGCACGTAAGGTCTGGAAGGCTTGTGACACCATTGCTTGTGATGATACAATGCATCTAGCCAACCAAGATCCTCCTCCCAAAAAGGAAGCAATGCGCAGCCAGCACACACAAAGGAGTGTGTTTTCTTTGCACTGGCTGAACTATCTTGGAATCATCAAGTAGTGAGGAATCCATGGAGAATCCTCTTAACAAGGAGGAGAAGAGTACTTCCGCGATTATCTCAAAAATCTAGAATGCTTTGTCCGCCTATATCTTGGTCTGGATTTGATGAGCTAACAAAAAAAGTATGTATGTTTGCAAGTAAGCCATACTTAGTATACGTATCTACCTAGTAATTTTCAACAAAATGATATCTTTTAGAGTCAAAATGTGCAAGTGCAGGATGGTTGGATGTGAGAAGATTCCAGCTATAATAGCAGAAAAATTCATGAGGATATTCACAAATGTGGGCTCTTTCAGGATGTTTCATTTTGGATCAGGGGGTCTATGCATTAATCATATATTAAATGTTGTGTTGTGGCTCATAAAATACTTTTTAATCCTTCTCAGATGCTCCTTTGCAAGGGCATTGCATTTAATATACATATAATCCACAAATATGTTGTCAAATGACCGCACTATTTCTCACCGAGCACAATATGTTGTCACAGATGACACCATTATTTGATGATACAATGCATCTAGCCAACCAAGATCCTCCTCCCAAGGAAGCAATGCGCAGCCAGCACACACAAAGGAGTGTGTTTTCTTTGCACTGGCTAAATTCTCTTGGAATGATCAAGTAGTAAGGAATCCATGGACAATCCTCTTAAGGAAGGAAGAAGAGCACTTCTGGGCTTAGACCAAAAGTCTAGAATGCTTTGGCCGCCTATATCGTTGCTTGGAATTGATGGGCGTTAAGCAAGAAAAGTATGTACTTCTGCAAGCAATCCATACTTAGTATACATATCTACCTAGTAATTTTCAACGAAATCATATCTTTTAGAGTCAGAATGTGCAAGTGTAGGATGGTTGGATGAGAAGATTCTAGCTAATAGTAGAAAAGTTCATGAGAGGATATTCACAAATGTGGGCCCTTTTAGGATGTTTCATTTTGGAATACCGCTCTTGACATGTACTCTAGGAGTCCCTTAAGATTTCCACGATGCAATGAGATTGTCTCTTCATCAGTTCACACTTGGGGTATGCTCATGTATGGATCAGTGTGTATGCACTGCTCAGTTTGAGTCTCTCTGTAAGGAAGTTTATATCATTCTAGTATTGCCCCATATCTTCACAAAGACTGTTGAGAGAGATGTTCTAAAAGAACATCTTCGCTGATCGGCATTGGACCGAAGAGGTAAGCTCATGTATGGGTGGAGATTAAGGGGGTGCATAGGTATCTTCACAAAGACTCTTAGAGACCGAAGAGGTCGCTCATCTATGGGTGGACATTGAGGGGGTGCATGGATATCTTCACAAAGACTCTTAGAGAGAGGCTATAAAACATTTTCATTGACTCACCATTGGACTGAAGAGGCAGCTCATCTATGGGTGGAAATGTTGCTGCAAATTAATGCTTCCCTCTCTTGTAGGTATTGGCGGCGGCTAGCTCTAGTTTGTAAGGCCTCCATTATGGGAGAATCCTTGGTTGAGCAGCCCAAACGTTTGCTGGTGTGGTGGCTGATCAAACATTTTTTAATCCTTCCTAGACGCTTCTCTGCAAGGGCACTGCATTCAATATACACATAATCCACCAATATGTTGTCAAGTGACCCCACTATTTTCCACCAAGCCCAATATGTGGTCGGTCACACCACTATTTTCCCACCAACCCCACTTCGACAAAATAGAGGTGAGGACATTGAATCCTCTTAAAAAAATAGTTGGTGATATCATGCGATAAGTGCATTCCAAGAGACAAGATGCATACCTATGACACCCAAACTCTTCCCTCCAAACATGCATACAAGCAACAAGAAAGCGGAAGCACACCACCGCGTAAACTTGATAATTTAATAAGATAGACATCTGAAATAGTTCCTAGGGGTACCACGAAACCCATTTGAACAATTTGTTGGGCTGCTTTAGGTGAAGACCATCATTGTGATTCTAAAGAGGATCACGGCTGTGACTAAACCTTGCAAAATCAAGCTCACTAATATCTTCAGAATCCAGAAGAGAAGCACGTAGGGACTTAACACTACGTAAAGTTTTGAGGTCTGAGAATAACTAGTAATTTTGATGTGATTCCTATCTCGTGATCATGCCCACGATTTCTTATCACACGAGCATGATTCTGGATGGATCTGTGCAAATCTAACTTTTTAGACAATGAAAACCATTTCTTGCACGTAAAGTCCGGAAGGCTTGTGACAACATTTCCTTTGATGATATAATAATGCATCTAGCCAACCAGGATCCTCCTCCCAACAAGGAAGAAGCAATGCGCGGCCAGCACACACAAAGGAGCGTGTTTTCTGTGCACTGGCTGAATTGTCTCGCAGTCATCAAGTAGTGAGGAATCCATGGAGAATATCCTCTTAACAAGGAGGGAGAAGGGGCACTTCTGGGCTTAACTCAAAAATCAAGCAAGCCATACTTAGTATACATATCTATCCAATAATTTTCAACAAAATCTTATCTTTTAGAGTCAATATGTTCAAGTGTAGGACGGTTGGATGTGAGAAGATTCCAGCCAATAGTAAAAAAATTCATGAGGATATTCACAAACATGGGCTCTTTGTTGCGGATGTTTCATTTTGGAATACCGCTCTTGACATGTACTCGAGGAGTCTCTTAAGATTTCCACGACGCAATGAGATTGTCTGATCATCACTTTACACTTGGGGTACGCTCGTGTATGGATCAGTGTGTATGCATTGCTCGTATATTAAATGCTCCTGTGGTGGTTGATTAAACATTTTTTATCCTTCCTAGGCGCTCCTTTGCAAGGGCACTGTGTTTAATATACACATAGTCCACCAATATCTTGTCAAGTGACCCCGCTATTTCCCACCAAGCCCAATATGTTGTCAGGTGACACCACTATTTTCCACCAACCCCACTTTGACAAGATAGAGGTGAGGACACTGAATCATCTTAAAGAAAATTGGTAATATCATGCGATAAGTGCCTTCCAAGAGACAAGATGCATACCTATGGCACCCAAACTCTTCCCACCAAACATGCATACAAGCAGCAAGAAAGCGGAAGCGCACCGCGTAAACTTTATAATTTAATAAGATAGACATTTGAAATAGTTCCTAGGGGTATTAGGAAACTCATTTGAACACTTTGGTGGGCTGATTAGGGTGAAGACCATCACAGTGATTCTAAAGATGATCACGGCTGTGACTCTAAACCCTGCAAAATCAAGTCGACTGATATCTTCAGAATCGAGAAGAGAAGCACGTAGGGACTTCTTAGCACTATGGAAAGTTGTGAGGTCTGAGAATAAACAGTAATTTTTATGTGATTCCTGTCGTGATCATGCGCACGATTTCTTATCACACGAGCATGATTCTGGATGGATCTGTGTAAATCTAAATTTTTAGACAATGAAAACCATTTCATGCACGTAAGGTCTGGAAGGCTTGTGACACCATTGCCTGTGATGATACAATGCATCTAGCCAACGAGGATCCTCCTCCCAAAAAGGAAGCAATGCGCAGCCAGCACACACAAAGGAGTGTGTTTTCTTTGCACTGGCTGAACTACCTTGGAATCATAAAGTAGTGAGGAATCCATGGAGAATCCTCTTAACAAGGAGGGAGAAGGGTACTTTTGGGATTATCTCAAAAATCTAGAATGCTTTGTCCACCTATATCTTGGTCTGGATTTGATGGGCCAACCAAAAAAGTATGTACGTTTGCAAGTAAGCCATACTTAGTATACGTATCTACCTAGTAATTTTCAACAAAATGATATCTTTTAGAGTCAAAATGTGCAAGTGTAGGATGGTTGGATGTGAGAAGATTCCAGCTATAATAGTAGAAAAATTCATGAGGATACTCACAAATGTGGGCTCTTTCAGGATGTTTCATTTTGGATCAGGGAGTCTATGCGTTAATCATATATTAAATGTTGTGTTGTGGCTCATAAAATACTTTTTGATCCTTCTCAGATGCTCCTTTGCAAGGGCATTGCATTTAATATACATATAATCCACAAATATGTTGTCAAATGACCGCACTATTTCTCACCGAGCATAATATGTTGTCACAGATGACACCATTATTTGATGATACAATGCATCTAGCCAACCAAGATCCTCCTCCCAAGGAAGCAATGCGCAGCCAGCACACACAAAGGAGTGTGTTTTCTTTGCACTGGCTAAATTCTCTTGGAATGATCAAGTAGTAAGGAATCCATGGACAATCCTCTTAAGGAAGGAAGAAGAGCACTTCTGGGCTTAGACCAAAAATCTAGAATGCTTTGGCCGCCTATATCGTTGCTTGGAATTGATGGGCGTTAAGCAAGAAAAGTATGTACTTCTGCAAGCAATCCATACTTAGTATACATATCTACCTAGTAATTAGATTTTCAACGAAATGATATCTTTTAGAGTCAAAATGTGCAAGTGTAGGATGGTTGGATGTGAGAAGATTCTAGCTAATAGTAGAAAAGTTCATGAGAGGATATTCACAAACGTGGGCCCTTTTAGGATGTTTCATTTTGGAATACCGCTCTTGACATGTACTCTAGGAGTCTCTTAAGATTTCCACGATGTAATGAGATTGTCTCATCTCATGACTTCACACTTGGGGTATGCTCATGTATGGATCAGCGTGTATGCATTGCTCAATTTGAGTCTCTCTGCAAAGAAGTTTATCTCATTCTAGTATTGGCCCATGGATCTTCACAAAGACTCTTGAGAGAGGTGAGAACATTGAATCATCTTAAAAGAAATTGGTAATATCATGCGATAAGTGCATTCCAAGAGACAAGATGCATACCTATGGCACCCAAACTCTTCCCACCAAACATGCATACAAGCAGCAAGAAAGCGGAAGCACACCACATAAACTTTATAATTTAATAAGATAGACATTTGAAATAGTTCCTAGGGGTATTATAAAACTCATTTGAACAATTGGTTGGGCTGATTAGGGTGAAGACCATCACGGTGATTCTAAAGATGATCACGGCTATGACTCTAAACCCTGCAAAATCAAGTTGACTAATATCTTCAGAATCGAGAAGAGAAGCACGTAGGGACTTCTTAACACTATGGAGAGTTGTGAGGTCTGAGAATAAATAGTACTTTTGATGTGATTCCTGTCGTGATCATGCGCACGATTTCTTATCACATGAGCATGATTCTGGATAGATCTGTGTAAATCTAAATTTTTAGACAATGAAAACCATTTCATGCACGTAAGGTCTGGAAGGCTTGTGACACCATTGCTTGTGATGATACAATGCATCTAGCCAACCAAGATCCTCCTCCCAAAAAGGAAGCAATGCGCAGCCAGCACACACAAAGGAGTGTGTTTTCTTTGCACTGGCTGAACTATCTTGGAATCATCAAGTAGTGAGGAATCCATGGAGAATCCTCTTAACAAGGAGGAGAAGAGTACTTCCGCGATTATCTCAAAAATCTAGAATGCTTTGTCCGCCTATATCTTGGTCTGGATTTGATGAGCTAACAAAAAAAGTATGTATGTTTGCAAGTAAGCCATACTTAGTATACGTATCTACCTAGTAATTTTCAACAAAATGATATCTTTTAGAGTCAAAATGTGCAAGTGCAGGATGGTTGGATGTGAGAAGATTCCAGCTATAATAGCAGAAAAATTCATGAGGATATTCACAAATGTGGGCTCTTTCAGGATGTTTCATTTTGGATCAGGGGGTCTATGCATTAATCATATATTAAATGTTGTGTTGTGGCTCATAAAATACTTTTTAATCCTTCTCAGATGCTCCTTTGCAAGGGCATTGCATTTAATATACATATAATCCACAAATATGTTGTCAAATGACCGCACTATTTCTCACCGAGCACAATATGTTGTCACAGATGACACCATTATTTGATGATACAATGCATCTAGCCAACCAAGATCCTCCTCCCAAGGAAGCAATGCGCAGCCAGCACACACAAAGGAGTGTGTTTTCTTTGCACTGGCTAAATTCTCTTGGAATGATCAAGTAGTAAGGAATCCATGGACAATCCTCTTAAGGAAGGAAGAAGAGCACTTCTGGGCTTAGACCAAAAGTCTAGAATGCTTTGGCCGCCTATATCGTTGCTTGGAATTGATGGGCGTTAAGCAAGAAAAGTATGTACTTCTGCAAGCAATCCATACTTAGTATACATATCTACCTAGTAATTTTCAACGAAATCATATCTTTTAGAGTCAGAATGTGCAAGTGTAGGATGGTTGGATGAGAAGATTCTAGCTAATAGTAGAAAAGTTCATGAGAGGATATTCACAAATGTGGGCCCTTTTAGGATGTTTCATTTTGGAATACCGCTCTTGACATGTACTCTAGGAGTCCCTTAAGATTTCCACGATGCAATGAGATTGTCTCTTCATCAGTTCACACTTGGGGTATGCTCATGTATGGATCAGTGTGTATGCACTGCTCAGTTTGAGTCTCTCTGTAAGGAAGTTTATATCATTCTAGTATTGCCCCATATCTTCACAAAGACTGTTGAGAGAGATGTTCTAAAAGAACATCTTCGCTGATCGGCATTGGACCGAAGAGGTAAGCTCATGTATGGGTGGAGATTAAGGGGGTGCATAGGTATCTTCACAAAGACTCTTAGAGACCGAAGAGGTCGCTCATCTATGGGTGGACATTGAGGGGGTGCATGGATATCTTCACAAAGACTCTTAGAGAGAGGCTATAAAACATTTTCATTGACTCACCATTGGACTGAAGAGGCAGCTCATCTATGGGTGGAAATGTTGCTGCAAATTAATGCTTCCCTCTCTTGTAGGTATTGGCGGCGGCTAGCTCTAGTTTGTAAGGCCTCCATTATGGGAGAATCCTTGGTTGAGCAGCCCAAACGTTTGCTGGTGTGGTGGCTGATCAAACATTTTTTAATCCTTCCTAGACGCTTCTCTGCAAGGGCACTGCATTCAATATACACATAATCCACCAATATGTTGTCAAGTGACCCCACTATTTTCCACCAAGCCCAATATGTGGTCGGTCACACCACTATTTTCCCACCAACCCCACTTCGACAAAATAGAGGTGAGGACATTGAATCCTCTTAAAAAAATAGTTGGTGATATCATGCGATAAGTGCATTCCAAGAGACAAGATGCATACCTATGACACCCAAACTCTTCCCTCCAAACATGCATACAAGCAACAAGAAAGCGGAAGCACACCACCGCGTAAACTTGATAATTTAATAAGATAGACATCTGAAATAGTTCCTAGGGGTACCACGAAACCCATTTGAACAATTCGTTGGGCTGCTTTAGGTGAAGACCATCATTGTGATTCTAAAGAGGATCACGGCTGTGACTAAACCTTGCAAAATCAAGCTCACTAATATCTTCAGAATCCAGAAGAGAAGCACGTAGGGACTTAACACTACGTAAAGTTTTGAGGTCTGAGAATAACTAGTAATTTTGATGTGATTCCTATCTCGTGATCATGCCCACGATTTCTTATCACACGAGCATGATTCTGGATGGATCTGTGCAAATCTAACTTTTTAGACAATGAAAACCATTTCTTGCACGTAAAGTCCGGAAGGCTTGTGACAACATTTCCTTTGATGATATAATAATGCATCTAGCCAACCAGGATCCTCCTCCCAACAAGGAAGAAGCAATGCGCGGCCAGCACACACAAAGGAGCGTGTTTTCTGTGCACTGGCTGAATTGTCTCGCAGTCATCAAGTAGTGAGGAATCCATGGAGAATATCCTCTTAACAAGGAGGGAGAAGGGGCACTTCTGGGCTTAACTCAAAAATCAAGCAAGCCATACTTAGTATACATATCTATCCAATAATTTTCAACAAAATCTTATCTTTTAGAGTCAATATGTTCAAGTGTAGGACGGTTGGATGTGAGAAGATTCCAGCCAATAGTAAAAAAATTCATGAGGATATTCACAAACATGGGCTCTTTGTTGCGGATGTTTCATTTTGGAATACCGCTCTTGACATGTACTCGAGGAGTCTCTTAAGATTTCCACGACGCAATGAGATTGTCTGATCATCACTTTACACTTGGGGTACGCTCGTGTATGGATCAGTGTGTATGCATTGCTCGTATATTAAATGCTCCTGTGGTGGTTGATTAAACATTTTTTATCCTTCCTAGGCGCTCCTTTGCAAGGGCACTGTGTTTAATATACACATAGTCCACCAATATCTTGTCAAGTGACCCCGCTATTTCCCACCAAGCCCAATATGTTGTCAGGTGACACCACTATTTTCCACCAACCCCACTTTGACAAGATAGAGGTGAGGACACTGAATCATCTTAAAGAAAATTGGTAATATCATGCGATAAGTGCCTTCCAAGAGACAAGATGCATACCTATGGCACCCAAACTCTTCCCACCAAACATGCATACAAGCAGCAAGAAAGCGGAAGCGCACCGCGTAAACTTTATAATTTAATAAGATAGACATTTGAAATAGTTCCTAGGGGTATTAGGAAACTCATTTGAACACTTTGGTGGGCTGATTAGGGTGAAGACCATCACAGTGATTCTAAAGATGATCACGGCTGTGACTCTAAACCCTGCAAAATCAAGTCGACTGATATCTTCAGAATCGAGAAGAGAAGCACGTAGGGACTTCTTAGCACTATGGAAAGTTGTGAGGTCTGAGAATAAACAGTAATTTTTATGTGATTCCTGTCGTGATCATGCGCACGATTTCTTATCACACGAGCATGATTCTGGATGGATCTGTGTAAATCTAAATTTTTAGACAATGAAAACCATTTCATGCACGTAAGGTCTGGAAGGCTTGTGACACCATTGCCTGTGATGATACAATGCATCTAGCCAACGAGGATCCTCCTCCCAAAAAGGAAGCAATGCGCAGCCAGCACACACAAAGGAGTGTGTTTTCTTTGCACTGGCTGAACTACCTTGGAATCATAAAGTAGTGAGGAATCCATGGAGAATCCTCTTAACAAGGAGGGAGAAGGGTACTTCTGGGATTATCTCAAAAATCTAGAATGCTTTGTCCACCTATATCTTGGTCTGGATTTGATGGGCCAACCAAAAAAGTATGTACGTTTGCAAGTAAGCCATACTTAGTATACGTATCTACCTAGTAATTTTCAACAAAATGATATCTTTTAGAGTCAAAATGTGCAAGTGTAGGATGGTTGGATGTGAGAAGATTCCAGCTATAATAGTAGAAAAATTCATGAGGATACTCACAAATGTGGGCTCTTTCAGGATGTTTCATTTTGGATCAGGGAGTCTATGCGTTAATCATATATTAAATGTTGTGTTGTGGCTCATAAAATACTTTTTGATCCTTCTCAGATGCTCCTTTGCAAGGGCATTGCATTTAATATACATATAATCCACAAATATGTTGTCAAATGACCGCACTATTTCTCACCGAGCATAATATGTTGTCACAGATGACACCATTATTTGATGATACAATGCATCTAGCCAACCAAGATCCTCCTCCCAAGGAAGCAATGCGCAGCCAGCACACACAAAGGAGTGTGTTTTCTTTGCACTGGCTAAATTCTCTTGGAATGATCAAGTAGTAAGGAATCCATGGACAATCCTCTTAAGGAAGGAAGAAGAGCACTTCTGGGCTTAGACCAAAAATCTAGAATGCTTTGGCCGCCTATATCGTTGCTTGGAATTGATGGGCGTTAAGCAAGAAAAGTATGTACTTCTGCAAGCAATCCATACTTAGTATACATATCTACCTAGTAATTAGATTTTCAATGAAATGATATCTTTTAGAGTCAAAATGTGCAAGTGTAGGATGGTTGGATGTGAGAAGATTCTAGCTAATAGTAGAAAAGTTCATGAGAGGATATTCACAAACGTGGGCCCTTTTAGGATGTTTCATTTTGGAATACCGCTCTTGACATGTACTCTAGGAGTCTCTTAAGATTTCCACGATGTAATGAGATTGTCTCATCTCATGACTTCACACTTGGGGTATGCTCATGTATGGATCAGCGTGTATGCATTGCTCAATTTGAGTCTCTCTGCAAAGAAGTTTATCTCATTCTAGTATTGGCCCATGGATCTTCACAAAGACTCTTGAGAGAGGTGAGAACATTGAATCATCTTAAAAGAAATTGGTAATATCATGCGATAAGTGCATTCCAAGAGACAAGATGCATACCTATGGCACCCAAACTCTTCCCACCAAACATGCATACAAGCAGCAAGAAAGCGGAAGCACACCACATAAACTTTATAATTTAATAAGATAGACATTTGAAATAGTTCCTAGGGGTATTATAAAACTCATTTGAACAATTGGTTGGGCTGATTAGGGTGAAGACCATCACGGTGATTCTAAAGATGATCACGGCTATGACTCTAAACCCTGCAAAATCAAGTTGACTAATATCTTCAGAATCGAGAAGAGAAGCACGTAGGGACTTCTTAACACTATGGGAAGTTGTGAGGTCTGAGAATAAATAGTACTTTTGATGTGATTCCTGTCGTGATCATGCGCACGATTTCTTATCACATGAGCATGATTCTGGATAGATCTGTGTAAATCTAAATTTTTAGACAATGAAAACCATTTCATGCACGTAAGGTCTGGAAGGCTTGTGACACCATTGCTTGTGATGATACAATGCATCTAGCCAACCAAGATCCTCCTCCCAAAAAGGAAGCAATGCGCAGCCAGCACACACAAAGGAGTGTGTTTTCTTTGCACTAGCTGAACTATCTTGGAATCATCAAGTAGTGAGGAATCCATGGAGAATCCTCTTAACAAGGAGGAGAAGAGTACTTCCGCGATTATCTCAAAAATCTAGAATGCTTTGTCCGCCTATATCTTGGTCTGGATTTGATGAGCTAACAAAAAAAGTATGTATGTTTGCAAGTAAGCCATACTTAGTATACGTATCTACCTAGTAATTTTCAACAAAATGATATCTTTTAGAGTCAAAATGTGCAAGTGCAGGATGGTTGGATGTGAGAAGATTCCAGCTATAATAGCAGAAAAATTCATGAGGATATTCACAAATGTGGGCTCTTTCAGGATGTTTCATTTTGGATCAGGGGGTCTATGCATTAATCATATATTAAATGTTGTGTTGTGGCTCATAAAATACTTTTTAATCCTTCTCAGATGCTCCTTTGCAAGGGCATTGCATTTAATATACATATAATCCACAAATATGTTGTCAAATGACTGCACTATTTCTCACCGAGCACAATATGTTGTCACAGATGACACCATTATTTGATGATACAATGCATCTAGCCAACCAAGATCCTCCTCCCAAGGAAGCAATGCGCAGCCAGCACACACAAAGGAGTGTGTTTTCTTTGCACTGGCTAAATTCTCTTGGAATGATCAAGTAGTAAGGAATCCATGGACAATCCTCTTAAGGAAGGAAGAAGAGCACTTCTGGGCTTAGACCAAAAGTCTAGAATGCTTTGGCCGCCTATATCGTTGCTTGGAATTGATGGGCGTTAAGCAAGAAAAGTATGTACTTCTGCAAGCAATCCATACTTAGTATACATATCTACCTAGTAATTTTCAACGAAATCATATCTTTTAGAGTCAGAATGTGCAAGTGTAGGATGGTTGGATGAGAAGATTCTAGCTAATAGTAGAAAAGTTCATGAGAGGATATTCACAAATGTGGGCCCTTTTAGGATGTTTCATTTTGGAATACCGCTCTTGACATGTACTCTAGGAGTCCCTTAAGATTTCCACGATGCAATGAGATTGTCTCTTCATCAGTTCACACTTGGGGTATGCTCATGTATGGATCAGTGTGTATGCACTGCTCAGTTTGAGTCTCTCTGTAAGGAAGTTTATATCATTCTAGTATTGCCCCATATCTTCACAAAGACTGTTGAGAGAGATGTTCTAAAAGAACATCTTCGCTGATCGGCATTGGACCGAAGAGGTAAGCTCATGTATGGGTGGAGATTAAGGGGGTGCATAGGTATCTTCACAAAGACTCTTAGAGACCGAAGAGGTCGCTCATCTATGGGTGGACATTGAGGGGGTGCATGGATATCTTCACAAAGACTCTTAGAGAGAGGCTATAAAACATTTTCATTGACTCACCATTGGACTGAAGAGGCAGCTCATCTATGGGTGGAAATGTTGCTGCAAATTAATGCTTCCCTCTCTTGTAGGTATTGGCGGCGGCTAGCTCTAGTTTGTAAGGCCTCCATTATGGGAGAATCCTTGGTTGAGCAGCCCAAACGTTTGCTGGTGTGGTGGCTGATCAAACATTTTTTAATCCTTCCTAGACGCTTCTCTGCAAGGGCACTGCATTCAATATACACATAATCCACCAATATGTTGTCAAGTGACCCCACTATTTTCCACCAAGCCCAATATGTGGTCGGTCACACCACTATTTTCCCACCAACCCCACTTCGACAAAATAGAGGTGAGGACATTGAATCCTCTTAAAAAAATAGTTGGTGATATCATGCGATAAGTGCATTCCAAGAGACAAGATGCATACCTATGACACCCAAACTCTTCCCTCCAAACATGCATACAAGCAACAAGAAAGCGGAAGCACACCACCGCGTAAACTTGATAATTTAATAAGATAGACATCTGAAATAGTTCCTAGGGGTACCACGAAACCCATTTGAACAATTCGTTGGGCTGCTTTAGGTGAAGACCATCATTGTGATTCTAAAGAGGATCACGGCTGTGACTAAACCTTGCAAAATCAAGCTCACTAATATCTTCAGAATCCAGAAGAGAAGCACGTAGGGACTTAACACTACGTAAAGTTTTGAGGTCTGAGAATAACTAGTAATTTTGATGTGATTCCTATCTCGTGATCATGCCCACGATTTCTTATCACACGAGCATGATTCTGGATGGATCTGTGCAAATCTAACTTTTTAGACAATGAAAACCATTTCTTGCACGTAAAGTCCGGAAGGCTTGTGACAACATTTCCTTTGATGATATAATAATGCATCTAGCCAACCAGGATCCTCCTCCCAACAAGGAAGAAGCAATGCGCGGCCAGCACACACAAAGGAGCGTGTTTTCTGTGCACTGGCTGAATTGTCTCGCAGTCATCAAGTAGTGAGGAATCCATGGAGAATATCCTCTTAACAAGGAGGGAGAAGGGGCACTTCTGGGCTTAACTCAAAAATCAAGCAAGCCATACTTAGTATACATATCTATCCAATAATTTTCAACAAAATCTTATCTTTTAGAGTCAATATGTTCAAGTGTAGGACGGTTGGATGTGAGAAGATTCCAGCCAATAGTAAAAAAATTCATGAGGATATTCACAAACATGGGCTCTTTGTTGTGGATGTTTCATTTTGGAATACCGCTCTTGACATGTACTCGAGGAGTCTCTTAAGATTTCCACGACGCAATGAGATTGTCTGATCATCACTTTACACTTGGGGTACGCTCGTGTATGGATCAGTGTGTATGCATTGCTCGTATATTAAATGCTCCTGTGGTGGTTGATTAAACATTTTTTATCCTTCCTAGGCGCTCCTTTGCAAGGGCACTGTGTTTAATATACACATAGTCCACCAATATCTTGTCAAGTGACCCCGCTATTTCCCACCAAGCCCAATATGTTGTCAGGTGACACCACTATTTTCCACCAACCCCACTTTGACAAGATAGAGGTGAGGACACTGAATCATCTTAAAGAAAATTGGTAATATCATGCGATAAGTGCCTTCCAAGAGACAAGATGCATACCTATGGCACCCAAACTCTTCCCACCAAACATGCATACAAGCAGCAAGAAAGCGGAAGCGCACCGCGTAAACTTTATAATTTAATAAGATAGACATTTGAAATAGTTCCTAGGGGTATTAGGAAACTCATTTGAACACTTTGGTGGGCTGATTAGGGTGAAGACCATCACAGTGATTCTAAAGATGATCACGGCTGTGACTCTAAACCCTGCAAAATCAAGTCGACTGATATCTTCAGAATCGAGAAGAGAAGCACGTAGGGACTTCTTAGCACTATGGAAAGTTGTGAGGTCTGAGAATAAACAGTAATTTTTATGTGATTCCTGTCGTGATCATGCGCACGATTTCTTATCACACGAGCATGATTCTGGATGGATCTGTGTAAATCTAAATTTTTAGACAATGAAAACCATTTCATGCACGTAAGGTCTGGAAGGCTTGTGACACCATTGCCTGTGATGATACAATGCATCTAGCCAACGAGGATCCTCCTCCCAAAAAGGAAGCAATGCGCAGCCAGCACACACAAAGGAGTGTGTTTTCTTTGCACTGGCTGAACTACCTTGGAATCATAAAGTAGTGAGGAATCCATGGAGAATCCTCTTAACAAGGAGGGAGAAGGGTACTTCTGGGATTATCTCAAAAATCTAGAATGCTTTGTCCACCTATATCTTGGTCTGGATTTGATGGGCCAACCAAAAAAGTATGTACGTTTGCAAGTAAGCCATACTTAGTATACGTATCTACCTAGTAATTTTCAACAAAATGATATCTTTTAGAGTCAAAATGTGCAAGTGTAGGATGGTTGGATGTGAGAAGATTCCAGCTATAATAGTAGAAAAATTCATGAGGATACTCACAAATGTGGGCTCTTTCAGGATGTTTCATTTTGGATCAGGGAGTCTATGCGTTAATCATATATTAAATGTTGTGTTGTGGCTCATAAAATACTTTTTGATCCTTCTCAGATGCTCCTTTGCAAGGGCATTGCATTTAATATACATATAATCCACAAATATGTTGTCAAATGACCGCACTATTTCTCACCGAGCATAATATGTTGTCACAGATGACACCATTATTTGATGATACAATGCATCTAGCCAACCAAGATCCTCCTCCCAAGGAAGCAATGCGCAGCCAGCACACACAAAGGAGTGTGTTTTCTTTGCACTGGCTAAATTCTCTTGGAATGATCAAGTAGTAAGGAATCCATGGACAATCCTCTTAAGGAAGGAAGAAGAGCACTTCTGGGCTTAGACCAAAAATCTAGAATGCTTTGGCCGCCTATATCGTTGCTTGGAATTGATGGGCGTTAAGCAAGAAAAGTATGTACTTCTGCAAGCAATCCATACTTAGTATACATATCTACCTAGTAATTAGATTTTCAATGAAATGATATCTTTTAGAGTCAAAATGTGCAAGTGTAGGATGGTTGGATGTGAGAAGATTCTAGCTAATAGTAGAAAAGTTCATGAGAGGATATTCACAAACGTGGGCCCTTTTAGGATGTTTCATTTTGGAATACCGCTCTTGACATGTACTCTAGGAGTCTCTTAAGATTTCCACGATGTAATGAGATTGTCTCATCTCATGACTTCACACTTGGGGTATGCTCATGTATGGATCAGCGTGTATGCATTGCTCAATTTGAGTCTCTCTGCAAAGAAGTTTATCTCATTCTAGTATTGGCCCATGGATCTTCACAAAGACTCTTGAGAGAGGTGAGAACATTGAATCATCTTAAAAGAAATTGGTAATATCATGCGATAAGTGCATTCCAAGAGACAAGATGCATACCTATGGCACCCAAACTCTTCCCACCAAACATGCATACAAGCAGCAAGAAAGCGGAAGCACACCACATAAACTTTATAATTTAATAAGATAGACATTTGAAATAGTTCCTAGGGGTATTATAAAACTCATTTGAACAATTGGTTGGGCTGATTAGGGTGAAGACCATCACGGTGATTCTAAAGATGATCACGGCTATGACTCTAAACCCTGCAAAATCAAGTTGACTAATATCTTCAGAATCGAGAAGAGAAGCACGTAGGGACTTCTTAACACTATGGGAAGTTGTGAGGTCTGAGAATAAATAGTACTTTTGATGTGATTCCTGTCGTGATCATGCGCACGATTTCTTATCACATGAGCATGATTCTGGATAGATCTGTGTAAATCTAAATTTTTAGACAATGAAAACCATTTCATGCACGTAAGGTCTGGAAGGCTTGTGACACCATTGCTTGTGATGATACAATGCATCTAGCCAACCAAGATCCTCCTCCCAAAAAGGAAGCAATGCGCAGCCAGCACACACAAAGGAGTGTGTTTTCTTTGCACTGGCTGAACTATCTTGGAATCATCAAGTAGTGAGGAATCCATGGAGAATCCTCTTAACAAGGAGGAGAAGAGTACTTCCGCGATTATCTCAAAAATCTAGAATGCTTTGTCCGCCTATATCTTGGTCTGGATTTGATGAGCTAACAAAAAAAGTATGTATGTTTGCAAGTAAGCCATACTTAGTATACGTATCTACCTAGTAATTTTCAACAAAATGATATCTTTTAGAGTCAAAATGTGCAAGTGCAGGATGGTTGGATGTGAGAAGATTCCAGCTATAATAGCAGAAAAATTCATGAGGATATTCACAAATGTGGGCTCTTTCAGGATGTTTCATTTTGGATCAGGGGGTCTATGCATTAATCATATATTAAATGTTATGTTGTGGCTCATAAAATACTTTTTAATCCTTCTCAGATGCTCCTTTGCAAGGGCATTGCATTTAATATACATATAATCCACAAATATGTTGTCAAATGACTGCACTATTTCTCACCGAGCACAATATGTTGTCACAGATGACACCATTATTTGATGATACAATGCATCTAGCCAACCAAGATCCTCCTCCCAAGGAAGCAATGCGCAGCCAGCACACACAAAGGAGTGTGTTTTCTTTGCACTGGCTAAATTCTCTTGGAATGATCAAGTAGTAAGGAATCCATGGACAATCCTCTTAAGGAAGGAAGAAGAGCACTTCTGGGCTTAGACCAAAAGTCTAGAATGCTTTGGCCGCCTATATCGTTGCTTGGAATTGATGGGCGTTAAGCAAGAAAAGTATGTACTTCTGCAAGCAATCCATACTTAGTATACATATCTACCTAGTAATTTTCAACGAAATCATATCTTTTAGAGTCAGAATGTGCAAGTGTAGGATGGTTGGATGAGAAGATTCTAGCTAATAGTAGAAAAGTTCATGAGAGGATATTCACAAATGTGGGCCCTTTTAGGATGTTTCATTTTGGAATACCGCTCTTGACATGTACTCTAGGAGTCCCTTAAGATTTCCACGATGCAATGAGATTGTCTCTTCATCAGTTCACACTTGGGGTATGCTCATGTATGGATCAGTGTGTATGCACTGCTCAGTTTGAGTCTCTCTGTAAGGAAGTTTATATCATTCTAGTATTGCCCCATATCTTCACAAAGACTGTTGAGAGAGATGTTCTAAAAGAACATCTTCGCTGATCGGCATTGGACCGAAGAGGTAAGCTCATGTATGGGTGGAGATTAAGGGGGTGCATAGGTATCTTCACAAAGACTCTTAGAGACCGAAGAGGTCGCTCATCTATGGGTGGACATTGAGGGGGTGCATGGATATCTTCACAAAGACTCTTAGAGAGAGGCTATAAAACATTTTCATTGACTCACCATTGGACTGAAGAGGCAGCTCATCTATGGGTGGAAATGTTGCTGCAAATTAATGCTTCCCTCTCTTGTAGGTATTGGCGGCGGCTAGCTCTAGTTTGTAAGGCCTCCATTATGGGAGAATCCTTGGTTGAGCAGCCCAAACGTTTGCTGGTGTGGTGGCTGATCAAACATTTTTTAATCCTTCCTAGACGCTTCTCTGCAAGGGCACTGCATTCAATATACACATAATCCACCAATATGTTGTCAAGTGACCCCACTATTTTCCACCAAGCCCAATATGTGGTCGGTCACACCACTATTTTCCCACCAACCCCACTTCGACAAAATAGAGGTGAGGACATTGAATCCTCTTAAAAAAATAGTTGGTGATATCATGCGATAAGTGCATTCCAAGAGACAAGATGCATACCTATGACACCCAAACTCTTCCCTCCAAACATGCATACAAGCAACAAGAAAGCGGAAGCACACCACCGCGTAAACTTGATAATTTAATAAGATAGACATCTGAAATAGTTCCTAGGGGTACCACGAAACCCATTTGAACAATTCGTTGGGCTGCTTTAGGTGAAGACCATCATTGTGATTCTAAAGAGGATCACGGCTGTGACTAAACCTTGCAAAATCAAGCTCACTAATATCTTCAGAATCCAGAAGAGAAGCACGTAGGGACTTAACACTACGTAAAGTTTTGAGGTCTGAGAATAACTAGTAATTTTGATGTGATTCCTATCTCGTGATCATGCCCACGATTTCTTATCACACGAGCATGATTCTGGATGGATCTGTGCAAATCTAACTTTTTAGACAATGAAAACCATTTCTTGCACGTAAAGTCCGGAAGGCTTGTGACAACATTTCCTTTGATGATATAATAATGCATCTAGCCAACCAGGATCCTCCTCCCAACAAGGAAGAAGCAATGCGCGGCCAGCACACACAAAGGAGCGTGTTTTCTGTGCACTGGCTGAATTGTCTCGCAGTCATCAAGTAGTGAGGAATCCATGGAGAATATCCTCTTAACAAGGAGGGAGAAGGGGCACTTCTGGGCTTAACTCAAAAATCAAGCAAGCCATACTTAGTATACATATCTATCCAATAATTTTCAACAAAATCTTATCTTTTAGAGTCAATATGTTCAAGTGTAGGACGGTTGGATGTGAGAAGATTCCAGCCAATAGTAAAAAAATTCATGAGGATATTCACAAACATGGGCTCTTTGTTGTGGATGTTTCATTTTGGAATACCGCTCTTGACATGTACTCGAGGAGTCTCTTAAGATTTCCACGACGCAATGAGATTGTCTGATCATCACTTTACACTTGGGGTACGCTCGTGTATGGATCAGTGTGTATGCATTGCTCGTATATTAAATGCTCCTGTGGTGGTTGATTAAACATTTTTTATCCTTCCTAGGCGCTCCTTTGCAAGGGCACTGTGTTTAATATACACATAGTCCACCAATATCTTGTCAAGTGACCCCGCTATTTCCCACCAAGCCCAATATGTTGTCAGGTGACACCACTATTTTCCACCAACCCCACTTTGACAAGATAGAGGTGAGGACACTGAATCATCTTAAAGAAAATTGGTAATATCATGCGATAAGTGCCTTCCAAGAGACAAGATGCATACCTATGGCACCCAAACTCTTCCCACCAAACATGCATACAAGCAGCAAGAAAGCGGAAGCGCACCGCGTAAACTTTATAATTTAATAAGATAGACATTTGAAATAGTTCCTAGGGGTATTAGGAAACTCATTTGAACACTTTGGTGGGCTGATTAGGGTGAAGACCATCACAGTGATTCTAAAGATGATCACGGCTGTGACTCTAAACCCTGCAAAATCAAGTCGACTGATATCTTCAGAATCGAGAAGAGAAGCACGTAGGGACTTCTTAGCACTATGGAAAGTTGTGAGGTCTGAGAATAAACAGTAATTTTTATGTGATTCCTGTCGTGATCATGCGCACGATTTCTTATCACACGAGCATGATTCTGGATGGATCTGTGTAAATCTAAATTTTTAGACAATGAAAACCATTTCATGCACGTAAGGTCTGGAAGGCTTGTGACACCATTGCCTGTGATGATACAATGCATCTAGCCAACGAGGATCCTCCTCCCAAAAAGGAAGCAATGCGCAGCCAGCACACACAAAGGAGTGTGTTTTCTTTGCACTGGCTGAACTACCTTGGAATCATAAAGTAGTGAGGAATCCATGGAGAATCCTCTTAACAAGGAGGGAGAAGGGTACTTCTGGGATTATCTCAAAAATCTAGAATGCTTTGTCCACCTATATCTTGGTCTGGATTTGATGGGCCAACCAAAAAAGTATGTACGTTTGCAAGTAAGCCATACTTAGTATACGTATCTACCTAGTAATTTTCAACAAAATGATATCTTTTAGAGTCAAAATGTGCAAGTGTAGGATGGTTGGATGTGAGAAGATTCCAGCTATAATAGTAGAAAAATTCATGAGGATACTCACAAATGTGGGCTCTTTCAGGATGTTTCATTTTGGATCAGGGAGTCTATGCGTTAATCATATATTAAATGTTGTGTTGTGGCTCATAAAATACTTTTTGATCCTTCTCAGATGCTCCTTTGCAAGGGCATTGCATTTAATATACATATAATCCACAAATATGTTGTCAAATGACCGCACTATTTCTCACCGAGCATAATATGTTGTCACAGATGACACCATTATTTGATGATACAATGCATCTAGCCAACCAAGATCCTCCTCCCAAGGAAGCAATGCGCAGCCAGCACACACAAAGGAGTGTGTTTTCTTTGCACTGGCTAAATTCTCTTGGAATGATCAAGTAGTAAGGAATCCATGGACAATCCTCTTAAGGAAGGAAGAAGAGCACTTCTGGGCTTAGACCAAAAATCTAGAATGCTTTGGCCGCCTATATCGTTGCTTGGAATTGATGGGCGTTAAGCAAGAAAAGTATGTACTTCTGCAAGCAATCCATACTTAGTATACATATCTACCTAGTAATTAGATTTTCAATGAAATGATATCTTTTAGAGTCAAAATGTGCAAGTGTAGGATGGTTGGATGTGAGAAGATTCTAGCTAATAGTAGAAAAGTTCATGAGAGGATATTCACAAACGTGGGCCCTTTTAGGATGTTTCATTTTGGAATACCGCTCTTGACATGTACTCTAGGAGTCTCTTAAGATTTCCACGATGTAATGAGATTGTCTCATCTCATGACTTCACACTTGGGGTATGCTCATGTATGGATCAGCGTGTATGCATTGCTCAATTTGAGTCTCTCTGCAAAGAAGTTTATCTCATTCTAGTATTGGCCCATGGATCTTCACAAAGACTCTTGAGAGAGGTGAGAACATTGAATCATCTTAAAAGAAATTGGTAATATCATGCGATAAGTGCATTCCAAGAGACAAGATGCATACCTATGGCACCCAAACTCTTCCCACCAAACATGCATACAAGCAGCAAGAAAGCGGAAGCACACCACATAAACTTTATAATTTAATAAGATAGACATTTGAAATAGTTCCTAGGGGTATTATAAAACTCATTTGAACAATTGGTTGGGCTGATTAGGGTGAAGACCATCACGGTGATTCTAAAGATGATCACGGCTATGACTCTAAACCCTGCAAAATCAAGTTGACTAATATCTTCAGAATCGAGAAGAGAAGCACGTAGGGACTTCTTAACACTATGGGAAGTTGTGAGGTCTGAGAATAAATAGTACTTTTGATGTGATTCCTGTCGTGATCATGCGCACGATTTCTTATCACATGAGCATGATTCTGGATAGATCTGTGTAAATCTAAATTTTTAGACAATGAAAACCATTTCATGCACGTAAGGTCTGGAAGGCTTGTGACACCATTGCTTGTGATGATACAATGCATCTAGCCAACCAAGATCCTCCTCCCAAAAAGGAAGCAATGCGCAGCCAGCACACACAAAGGAGTGTGTTTTCTTTGCACTGGCTGAACTATCTTGGAATCATCAAGTAGTGAGGAATCCATGGAGAATCCTCTTAACAAGGAGGAGAAGAGTACTTCCGCGATTATCTCAAAAATCTAGAATGCTTTGTCCGCCTATATCTTGGTCTGGATTTGATGAGCTAACAAAAAAAGTATGTATGTTTGCAAGTAAGCCATACTTAGTATACGTATCTACCTAGTAATTTTCAACAAAATGATATCTTTTAGAGTCAAAATGTGCAAGTGCAGGATGGTTGGATGTGAGAAGATTCCAGCTATAATAGCAGAAAAATTCATGAGGATATTCACAAATGTGGGCTCTTTCAGGATGTTTCATTTTGGATCAGGGGGTCTATGCATTAATCATATATTAAATGTTATGTTGTGGCTCATAAAATACTTTTTAATCCTTCTCAGATGCTCCTTTGCAAGGGCATTGCATTTAATATACATATAATCCACAAATATGTTGTCAAATGACTGCACTATTTCTCACCGAGCACAATATGTTGTCACAGATGACACCATTATTTGATGATACAATGCATCTAGCCAACCAAGATCCTCCTCCCAAGGAAGCAATGCGCAGCCAGCACACACAAAGGAGTGTGTTTTCTTTGCACTGGCTAAATTCTCTTGGAATGATCAAGTAGTAAGGAATCCATGGACAATCCTCTTAAGGAAGGAAGAAGAGCACTTCTGGGCTTAGACCAAAAGTCTAGAATGCTTTGGCCGCCTATATCGTTGCTTGGAATTGATGGGCGTTAAGCAAGAAAAGTATGTACTTCTGCAAGCAATCCATACTTAGTATACATATCTACCTAGTAATTTTCAACGAAATCATATCTTTTAGAGTCAGAATGTGCAAGTGTAGGATGGTTGGATGAGAAGATTCTAGCTAATAGTAGAAAAGTTCATGAGAGGATATTCACAAATGTGGGCCCTTTTAGGATGTTTCATTTTGGAATACCGCTCTTGACATGTACTCTAGGAGTCCCTTAAGATTTCCACGATGCAATGAGATTGTCTCTTCATCAGTTCACACTTGGGGTATGCTCATGTATGGATCAGTGTGTATGCACTGCTCAGTTTGAGTCTCTCTGTAAGGAAGTTTATATCATTCTAGTATTGCCCCATATCTTCACAAAGACTGTTGAGAGAGATGTTCTAAAAGAACATCTTCGCTGATCGGCATTGGACCGAAGAGGTAAGCTCATGTATGGGTGGAGATTAAGGGGGTGCATAGGTATCTTCACAAAGACTCTTAGAGACCGAAGAGGTCGCTCATCTATGGGTGGACATTGAGGGGGTGCATGGATATCTTCACAAAGACTCTTAGAGAGAGGCTATAAAACATTTTCATTGACTCACCATTGGACTGAAGAGGCAGCTCATCTATGGGTGGAAATGTTGCTGCAAATTAATGCTTCCCTCTCTTGTAGGTATTGGCGGCGGCTAGCTCTAGTTTGTAAGGCCTCCATTATGGGAGAATCCTTGGTTGAGCAGCCCAAACGTTTGCTGGTGTGGTGGCTGATCAAACATTTTTTAATCCTTCCTAGACGCTTCTCTGCAAGGGCACTGCATTCAATATACACATAATCCACCAATATGTTGTCAAGTGACCCCACTATTTTCCACCAAGCCCAATATGTGGTCGGTCACACCACTATTTTCCCACCAACCCCACTTCGACAAAATAGAGGTGAGGACATTGAATCCTCTTAAAAAAATAGTTGGTGATATCATGCGATAAGTGCATTCCAAGAGACAAGATGCATACCTATGACACCCAAACTCTTCCCTCCAAACATGCATACAAGCAACAAGAAAGCGGAAGCACACCACCGCGTAAACTTGATAATTTAATAAGATAGACATCTGAAATAGTTCCTAGGGGTACCACGAAACCCATTTGAACAATTCGTTGGGCTGCTTTAGGTGAAGACCATCATTGTGATTCTAAAGAGGATCACGGCTGTGACTAAACCTTGCAAAATCAAGCTCACTAATATCTTCAGAATCCAGAAGAGAAGCACGTAGGGACTTAACACTACGTAAAGTTTTGAGGTCTGAGAATAACTAGTAATTTTGATGTGATTCCTATCTCGTGATCATGCCCACGATTTCTTATCACACGAGCATGATTCTGGATGGATCTGTGCAAATCTAACTTTTTAGACAATGAAAACCATTTCTTGCACGTAAAGTCCGGAAGGCTTGTGACAACATTTCCTTTGATGATATAATAATGCATCTAGCCAACCAGGATCCTCCTCCCAACAAGGAAGAAGCAATGCGCGGCCAGCACACACAAAGGAGCGTGTTTTCTGTGCACTGGCTGAATTGTCTCGCAGTCATCAAGTAGTGAGGAATCCATGGAGAATATCCTCTTAACAAGGAGGGAGAAGGGGCACTTCTGGGCTTAACTCAAAAATCAAGCAAGCCATACTTAGTATACATATCTATCCAATAATTTTCAACAAAATCTTATCTTTTAGAGTCAATATGTTCAAGTGTAGGACGGTTGGATGTGAGAAGATTCCAGCCAATAGTAAAAAAATTCATGAGGATATTCACAAACATGGGCTCTTTGTTGCGGATGTTTCATTTTGGAATACCGCTCTTGACATGTACTCGAGGAGTCTCTTAAGATTTCCACGACGCAATGAGATTGTCTGATCATCACTTTACACTTGGGGTACGCTCGTGTATGGATCAGTGTGTATGCATTGCTCGTATATTAAATGCTCCTGTGGTGGTTGATTAAACATTTTTTATCCTTCCTAGGCGCTCCTTTGCAAGGGCACTGTGTTTAATATACACATAGTCCACCAATATCTTGTCAAGTGACCCCGCTATTTCCCACCAAGCCCAATATGTTGTCAGGTGACACCACTATTTTCCACCAACCCCACTTTGACAAGATAGAGGTGAGGACACTGAATCATCTTAAAGAAAATTGGTAATATCATGCGATAAGTGCCTTCCAAGAGACAAGATGCATACCTATGGCACCCAAACTCTTCCCACCAAACATGCATACAAGCAGCAAGAAAGCGGAAGCGCACCGCGTAAACTTTATAATTTAATAAGATAGACATTTGAAATAGTTCCTAGGGGTATTAGGAAACTCATTTGAACACTTTGGTGGGCTGATTAGGGTGAAGACCATCACAGTGATTCTAAAGATGATCACGGCTGTGACTCTAAACCCTGCAAAATCAAGTCGACTGATATCTTCAGAATCGAGAAGAGAAGCACGTAGGGACTTCTTAGCACTATGGAAAGTTGTGAGGTCTGAGAATAAACAGTAATTTTTATGTGATTCCTGTCGTGATCATGCGCACGATTTCTTATCACACGAGCATGATTCTGGATGGATCTGTGTAAATCTAAATTTTTAGACAATGAAAACCATTTCATGCACGTAAGGTCTGGAAGGCTTGTGACACCATTGCCTGTGATGATACAATGCATCTAGCCAACGAGGATCCTCCTCCCAAAAAGGAAGCAATGCGCAGCCAGCACACACAAAGGAGTGTGTTTTCTTTGCACTGGCTGAACTACCTTGGAATCATAAAGTAGTGAGGAATCCATGGAGAATCCTCTTAACAAGGAGGGAGAAGGGTACTTCTGGGATTATCTCAAAAATCTAGAATGCTTTGTCCACCTATATCTTGGTCTGGATTTGATGGGCCAACCAAAAAAGTATGTACGTTTGCAAGTAAGCCATACTTAGTATACGTATCTACCTAGTAATTTTCAACAAAATGATATCTTTTAGAGTCAAAATGTGCAAGTGTAGGATGGTTGGATGTGAGAAGATTCCAGCTATAATAGTAGAAAAATTCATGAGGATACTCACAAATGTGGGCTCTTTCAGGATGTTTCATTTTGGATCAGGGAGTCTATGCGTTAATCATATATTAAATGTTGTGTTGTGGCTCATAAAATACTTTTTGATCCTTCTCAGATGCTCCTTTGCAAGGGCATTGCATTTAATATACATATAATCCACAAATATGTTGTCAAATGACCGCACTATTTCTCACCGAGCATAATATGTTGTCACAGATGACACCATTATTTGATGATACAATGCATCTAGCCAACCAAGATCCTCCTCCCAAGGAAGCAATGCGCAGCCAGCACACACAAAGGAGTGTGTTTTCTTTGCACTGGCTAAATTCTCTTGGAATGATCAAGTAGTAAGGAATCCATGGACAATCCTCTTAAGGAAGGAAGAAGAGCACTTCTGGGCTTAGACCAAAAATCTAGAATGCTTTGGCCGCCTATATCGTTGCTTGGAATTGATGGGCGTTAAGCAAGAAAAGTATGTACTTCTGCAAGCAATCCATACTTAGTATACATATCTACCTAGTAATTAGATTTTCAACGAAATGATATCTTTTAGAGTCAAAATGTGCAAGTGTAGGATGGTTGGATGTGAGAAGATTCTAGCTAATAGTAGAAAAGTTCATGAGAGGATATTCACAAACGTGGGCCCTTTTAGGATGTTTCATTTTGGAATACCGCTCTTGACATGTACTCTAGGAGTCTCTTAAGATTTCCACGATGTAATGAGATTGTCTCATCTCATGACTTCACACTTGGGGTATGCTCATGTATGGATCAGCGTGTATGCATTGCTCAATTTGAGTCTCTCTGCAAAGAAGTTTATCTCATTCTAGTATTGGCCCATGGATCTTCACAAAGACTCTTGAGAGAGGTGAGAACATTGAATCATCTTAAAAGAAATTGGTAATATCATGCGATAAGTGCATTCCAAGAGACAAGATGCATACCTATGGCACCCAAACTCTTCCCACCAAACATGCATACAAGCAGCAAGAAAGCGGAAGCACACCACATAAACTTTATAATTTAATAAGATAGACATTTGAAATAGTTCCTAGGGGTATTATAAAACTCATTTGAACAATTGGTTGGGCTGATTAGGGTGAAGACCATCACGGTGATTCTAAAGATGATCACGGCTATGACTCTAAACCCTGCAAAATCAAGTTGACTAATATCTTCAGAATCGAGAAGAGAAGCACGTAGGGACTTCTTAACACTATGGGAAGTTGTGAGGTCTGAGAATAAATAGTACTTTTGATGTGATTCCTGTCGTGATCATGCGCACGATTTCTTATCACATGAGCATGATTCTGGATAGATCTGTGTAAATCTAAATTTTTAGACAATGAAAACCATTTCATGCACGTAAGGTCTGGAAGGCTTGTGACACCATTGCTTGTGATGATACAATGCATCTAGCCAACCAAGATCCTCCTCCCAAAAAGGAAGCAATGCGCAGCCAGCACACACAAAGGAGTGTGTTTTCTTTGCACTGGCTGAACTATCTTGGAATCATCAAGTAGTGAGGAATCCATGGAGAATCCTCTTAACAAGGAGGAGAAGAGTACTTCCGCGATTATCTCAAAAATCTAGAATGCTTTGTCCGTCTATATCTTGGTCTGGATTTGATGAGCTAACAAAAAAAGTATGTATGTTTGCAAGTAAGCCATACTTAGTATACGTATCTACCTAGTAATTTTCAACAAAATGATATCTTTTAGAGTCAAAATGTGCAAGTGCAGGATGGTTGGATGTGAGAAGATTCCAGCTATAATAGCAGAAAAATTCATGAGGATATTCACAAATGTGGGCTCTTTCAGGATGTTTCATTTTGGATCAGGGGGTCTATGCATTAATCATATATTAAATGTTGTGTTGTGGCTCATAAAATACTTTTTAATCCTTCTCAGATGCTCCTTTGCAAGGGCATTGCATTTAATATACATATAATCCACAAATATGTTGTCAAATGACCGCACTATTTCTCACCGAGCACAATATGTTGTCACAGATGACACCATTATTTGATGATACAATGCATCTAGCCAACCAAGATCCTCCTCCCAAGGAAGCAATGCGCAGCCAGCACACACAAAGGAGTGTGTTTTCTTTGCACTGGCTAAATTCTCTTGGAATGATCAAGTAGTAAGGAATCCATGGACAATCCTCTTAAGGAAGGAAGAAGAGCACTTCTGGGCTTAGACCAAAAGTCTAGAATGCTTTGGCCGCCTATATCGTTGCTTGGAATTGATGGGCGTTAAGCAAGAAAAGTATGTACTTCTGCAAGCAATCCATACTTAGTATACATATCTACCTAGTAATTTTCAACGAAATCATATCTTTTAGAGTCAGAATGTGCAAGTGTAGGATGGTTGGATGAGAAGATTCTAGCTAATAGTAGAAAAGTTCATGAGAGGATATTCACAAATGTGGGCCCTTTTAGGATGTTTCATTTTGGAATACCGCTCTTGACATGTACTCTAGGAGTCCCTTAAGATTTCCACGATGCAATGAGATTGTCTCTTCATCAGTTCACACTTGGGGTATGCTCATGTATGGATCAGTGTGTATGCACTGCTCAGTTTGAGTCTCTCTGTAAGGAAGTTTATATCATTCTAGTATTGCCCCATATCTTCACAAAGACTGTTGAGAGAGATGTTCTAAAAGAACATCTTCGCTGATCGGCATTGGACCGAAGAGGTAAGCTCATGTATGGGTGGAGATTAAGGGGGTGCATAGGTATCTTCACAAAGACTCTTAGAGACCGAAGAGGTCGCTCATCTATGGGTGGACATTGAGGGGGTGCATGGATATCTTCACAAAGACTCTTAGAGAGAGGCTATAAAACATTTTCATTGACTCACCATTGGACTGAAGAGGCAGCTCATCTATGGGTGGAAATGTTGCTGCAAATTAATGCTTCCCTCTCTTGTAGGTATTGGCGGCGGCTAGCTCTAGTTTGTAAGGCCTCCATTATGGGAGAATCCTTGGTTGAGCAGCCCAAACGTTTGCTGGTGTGGTGGCTGATCAAACATTTTTTAATCCTTCCTAGACGCTTCTCTGCAAGGGCACTGCATTCAATATACACATAATCCACCAATATGTTGTCAAGTGACCCCACTATTTTCCACCAAGCCCAATATGTGGTCGGTCACACCACTATTTTCCCACCAACCCCACTTCGACAAAATAGAGGTGAGGACATTGAATCCTCTTAAAAAAATAGTTGGTGATATCATGCGATAAGTGCATTCCAAGAGACAAGATGCATACCTATGACACCCAAACTCTTCCCTCCAAACATGCATACAAGCAACAAGAAAGCGGAAGCACACCACCGCGTAAACTTGATAATTTAATAAGATAGACATCTGAAATAGTTCCTAGGGGTACCACGAAACCCATTTGAACAATTCGTTGGGCTGCTTTAGGTGAAGACCATCATTGTGATTCTAAAGAGGATCACGGCTGTGACTAAACCTTGCAAAATCAAGCTCACTAATATCTTCAGAATCCAGAAGAGAAGCACGTAGGGACTTAACACTACGTAAAGTTTTGAGGTCTGAGAATAACTAGTAATTTTGATGTGATTCCTATCTCGTGATCATGCCCACGATTTCTTATCACACGAGCATGATTCTGGATGGATCTGTGCAAATCTAACTTTTTAGACAATGAAAACCATTTCTTGCACGTAAAGTCCGGAAGGCTTGTGACAACATTTCCTTTGATGATATAATAATGCATCTAGCCAACCAGGATCCTCCTCCCAACAAGGAAGAAGCAATGCGCGGCCAGCACACACAAAGGAGCGTGTTTTCTGTGCACTGGCTGAATTGTCTCGCAGTCATCAAGTAGTGAGGAATCCATGGAGAATATCCTCTTAACAAGGAGGGAGAAGGGGCACTTCTGGGCTTAACTCAAAAATCAAGCAAGCCATACTTAGTATACATATCTATCCAATAATTTTCAACAAAATCTTATCTTTTAGAGTCAATATGTTCAAGTGTAGGACGGTTGGATGTGAGAAGATTCCAGCCAATAGTAAAAAAATTCATGAGGATATTCACAAACATGGGCTCTTTGTTGCGGATGTTTCATTTTGGAATACCGCTCTTGACATGTACTCGAGGAGTCTCTTAAGATTTCCACGACGCAATGAGATTGTCTGATCATCACTTTACACTTGGGGTACGCTCGTGTATGGATCAGTGTGTATGCATTGCTCGTATATTAAATGCTCCTGTGGTGGTTGATTAAACATTTTTTATCCTTCCTAGGCGCTCCTTTGCAAGGGCACTGTGTTTAATATACACATAGTCCACCAATATCTTGTCAAGTGACCCCGCTATTTCCCACCAAGCCCAATATGTTGTCAGGTGACACCACTATTTTCCACCAACCCCACTTTGACAAGATAGAGGTGAGGACACTGAATCATCTTAAAGAAAATTGGTAATATCATGCGATAAGTGCCTTCCAAGAGACAAGATGCATACCTATGGCACCCAAACTCTTCCCACCAAACATGCATACAAGCAGCAAGAAAGCGGAAGCGCACCGCGTAAACTTTATAATTTAATAAGATAGACATTTGAAATAGTTCCTAGGGGTATTAGGAAACTCATTTGAACACTTTGGTGGGCTGATTAGGGTGAAGACCATCACAGTGATTCTAAAGATGATCACGGCTGTGACTCTAAACCCTGCAAAATCAAGTCGACTGATATCTTCAGAATCGAGAAGAGAAGCACGTAGGGACTTCTTAGCACTATGGAAAGTTGTGAGGTCTGAGAATAAACAGTAATTTTTATGTGATTCCTGTCGTGATCATGCGCACGATTTCTTATCACACGAGCATGATTCTGGATGGATCTGTGTAAATCTAAATTTTTAGACAATGAAAACCATTTCATGCACGTAAGGTCTGGAAGGCTTGTGACACCATTGCCTGTGATGATACAATGCATCTAGCCAACGAGGATCCTCCTCCCAAAAAGGAAGCAATGCGCAGCCAGCACACACAAAGGAGTGTGTTTTCTTTGCACTGGCTGAACTACCTTGGAATCATAAAGTAGTGAGGAATCCATGGAGAATCCTCTTAACAAGGAGGGAGAAGGGTACTTCTGGGATTATCTCAAAAATCTAGAATGCTTTGTCCACCTATATCTTGGTCTGGATTTGATGGGCCAACCAAAAAAGTATGTACGTTTGCAAGTAAGCCATACTTAGTATACGTATCTACCTAGTAATTTTCAACAAAATGATATCTTTTAGAGTCAAAATGTGCAAGTGTAGGATGGTTGGATGTGAGAAGATTCCAGCTATAATAGTAGAAAAATTCATGAGGATACTCACAAATGTGGGCTCTTTCAGGATGTTTCATTTTGGATCAGGGAGTCTATGCGTTAATCATATATTAAATGTTGTGTTGTGGCTCATAAAATACTTTTTGATCCTTCTCAGATGCTCCTTTGCAAGGGCATTGCATTTAATATACATATAATCCACAAATATGTTGTCAAATGACCGCACTATTTCTCACCGAGCATAATATGTTGTCACAGATGACACCATTATTTGATGATACAATGCATCTAGCCAACCAAGATCCTCCTCCCAAGGAAGCAATGCGCAGCCAGCACACACAAAGGAGTGTGTTTTCTTTGCACTGGCTAAATTCTCTTGGAATGATCAAGTAGTAAGGAATCCATGGACAATCCTCTTAAGGAAGGAAGAAGAGCACTTCTGGGCTTAGACCAAAAATCTAGAATGCTTTGGCCGCCTATATCGTTGCTTGGAATTGATGGGCGTTAAGCAAGAAAAGTATGTACTTCTGCAAGCAATCCATACTTAGTATACATATCTACCTAGTAATTAGATTTTCAACGAAATGATATCTTTTAGAGTCAAAATGTGCAAGTGTAGGATGGTTGGATGTGAGAAGATTCTAGCTAATAGTAGAAAAGTTCATGAGAGGATATTCACAAACGTGGGCCCTTTTAGGATGTTTCATTTTGGAATACCGCTCTTGACATGTACTCTAGGAGTCTCTTAAGATTTCCACGATGTAATGAGATTGTCTCATCTCATGACTTCACACTTGGGGTATGCTCATGTATGGATCAGCGTGTATGCATTGCTCAATTTGAGTCTCTCTGCAAAGAAGTTTATCTCATTCTAGTATTGGCCCATGGATCTTCACAAAGACTCTTGAGAGAGGTGAGAACATTGAATCATCTTAAAAGAAATTGGTAATATCATGCGATAAGTGCATTCCAAGAGACAAGATGCATACCTATGGCACCCAAACTCTTCCCACCAAACATGCATACAAGCAGCAAGAAAGCGGAAGCACACCACATAAACTTTATAATTTAATAAGATAGACATTTGAAATAGTTCCTAGGGGTATTATAAAACTCATTTGAACAATTGGTTGGGCTGATTAGGGTGAAGACCATCACGGTGATTCTAAAGATGATCACGGCTATGACTCTAAACCCTGCAAAATCAAGTTGACTAATATCTTCAGAATCGAGAAGAGAAGCACGTAGGGACTTCTTAACACTATGGGAAGTTGTGAGGTCTGAGAATAAATAGTACTTTTGATGTGATTCCTGTCGTGATCATGCGCACGATTTCTTATCACATGAGCATGATTCTGGATAGATCTGTGTAAATCTAAATTTTTAGACAATGAAAACCATTTCATGCACGTAAGGTCTGGAAGGCTTGTGACACCATTGCTTGTGATGATACAATGCATCTAGCCAACCAAGATCCTCCTCCCAAAAAGGAAGCAATGCGCAGCCAGCACACACAAAGGAGTGTGTTTTCTTTGCACTGGCTGAACTATCTTGGAATCATCAAGTAGTGAGGAATCCATGGAGAATCCTCTTAACAAGGAGGAGAAGAGTACTTCCGCGATTATCTCAAAAATCTAGAATGCTTTGTCCGTCTATATCTTGGTCTGGATTTGATGAGCTAACAAAAAAAGTATGTATGTTTGCAAGTAAGCCATACTTAGTATACGTATCTACCTAGTAATTTTCAACAAAATGATATCTTTTAGAGTCAAAATGTGCAAGTGCAGGATGGTTGGATGTGAGAAGATTCCAGCTATAATAGCAGAAAAATTCATGAGGATATTCACAAATGTGGGCTCTTTCAGGATGTTTCATTTTGGATCAGGGGGTCTATGCATTAATCATATATTAAATGTTGTGTTGTGGCTCATAAAATACTTTTTAATCCTTCTCAGATGCTCCTTTGCAAGGGCATTGCATTTAATATACATATAATCCACAAATATGTTGTCAAATGACCGCACTATTTCTCACCGAGCACAATATGTTGTCACAGATGACACCATTATTTGATGATACAATGCATCTAGCCAACCAAGATCCTCCTCCCAAGGAAGCAATGCGCAGCCAGCACACACAAAGGAGTGTGTTTTCTTTGCACTGGCTAAATTCTCTTGGAATGATCAAGTAGTAAGGAATCCATGGACAATCCTCTTAAGGAAGGAAGAAGAGCACTTCTGGGCTTAGACCAAAAGTCTAGAATGCTTTGGCCGCCTATATCGTTGCTTGGAATTGATGGGCGTTAAGCAAGAAAAGTATGTACTTCTGCAAGCAATCCATACTTAGTATACATATCTACCTAGTAATTTTCAACGAAATCATATCTTTTAGAGTCAGAATGTGCAAGTGTAGGATGGTTGGATGAGAAGATTCTAGCTAATAGTAGAAAAGTTCATGAGAGGATATTCACAAATGTGGGCCCTTTTAGGATGTTTCATTTTGGAATACCGCTCTTGACATGTACTCTAGGAGTCCCTTAAGATTTCCACGATGCAATGAGATTGTCTCTTCATCAGTTCACACTTGGGGTATGCTCATGTATGGATCAGTGTGTATGCACTGCTCAGTTTGAGTCTCTCTGTAAGGAAGTTTATATCATTCTAGTATTGCCCCATATCTTCACAAAGACTGTTGAGAGAGATGTTCTAAAAGAACATCTTCGCTGATCGGCATTGGACCGAAGAGGTAAGCTCATGTATGGGTGGAGATTAAGGGGGTGCATAGGTATCTTCACAAAGACTCTTAGAGACCGAAGAGGTCGCTCATCTATGGGTGGACATTGAGGGGGTGCATGGATATCTTCACAAAGACTCTTAGAGAGAGGCTATAAAACATTTTCATTGACTCACCATTGGACTGAAGAGGCAGCTCATCTATGGGTGGAAATGTTGCTGCAAATTAATGCTTCCCTCTCTTGTAGGTATTGGCGGCGGCTAGCTCTAGTTTGTAAGGCCTCCATTATGGGAGAATCCTTGGTTGAGCAGCCCAAACGTTTGCTGGTGTGGTGGCTGATCAAACATTTTTTAATCCTTCCTAGACGCTTCTCTGCAAGGGCACTGCATTCAATATACACATAATCCACCAATATGTTGTCAAGTGACCCCACTATTTTCCACCAAGCCCAATATGTGGTCGGTCACACCACTATTTTCCCACCAACCCCACTTCGACAAAATAGAGGTGAGGACATTGAATCCTCTTAAAAAAATAGTTGGTGATATCATGCGATAAGTGCATTCCAAGAGACAAGATGCATACCTATGACACCCAAACTCTTCCCTCCAAACATGCATACAAGCAACAAGAAAGCGGAAGCACACCACCGCGTAAACTTGATAATTTAATAAGATAGACATCTGAAATAGTTCCTAGGGGTACCACGAAACCCATTTGAACAATTCGTTGGGCTGCTTTAGGTGAAGACCATCATTGTGATTCTAAAGAGGATCACGGCTGTGACTAAACCTTGCAAAATCAAGCTCACTAATATCTTCAGAATCCAGAAGAGAAGCACGTAGGGACTTAACACTACGTAAAGTTTTGAGGTCTGAGAATAACTAGTAATTTTGATGTGATTCCTATCTCGTGATCATGCCCACGATTTCTTATCACACGAGCATGATTCTGGATGGATCTGTGCAAATCTAACTTTTTAGACAATGAAAACCATTTCTTGCACGTAAAGTCCGGAAGGCTTGTGACAACATTTCCTTTGATGATATAATAATGCATCTAGCCAACCAGGATCCTCCTCCCAACAAGGAAGAAGCAATGCGCGGCCAGCACACACAAAGGAGCGTGTTTTCTGTGCACTGGCTGAATTGTCTCGCAGTCATCAAGTAGTGAGGAATCCATGGAGAATATCCTCTTAACAAGGAGGGAGAAGGGGCACTTCTGGGCTTAACTCAAAAATCAAGCAAGCCATACTTAGTATACATATCTATCCAATAATTTTCAACAAAATCTTATCTTTTAGAGTCAATATGTTCAAGTGTAGGACGGTTGGATGTGAGAAGATTCCAGCCAATAGTAAAAAAATTCATGAGGATATTCACAAACATGGGCTCTTTGTTGCGGATGTTTCATTTTGGAATACCGCTCTTGACATGTACTCGAGGAGTCTCTTAAGATTTCCACGACGCAATGAGATTGTCTGATCATCACTTTACACTTGGGGTACGCTCGTGTATGGATCAGTGTGTATGCATTGCTCGTATATTAAATGCTCCTGTGGTGGTTGATTAAACATTTTTTATCCTTCCTAGGCGCTCCTTTGCAAGGGCACTGTGTTTAATATACACATAGTCCACCAATATCTTGTCAAGTGACCCCGCTATTTCCCACCAAGCCCAATATGTTGTCAGGTGACACCACTATTTTCCACCAACCCCACTTTGACAAGATAGAGGTGAGGACACTGAATCATCTTAAAGAAAATTGGTAATATCATGCGATAAGTGCCTTCCAAGAGACAAGATGCATACCTATGGCACCCAAACTCTTCCCACCAAACATGCATACAAGCAGCAAGAAAGCGGAAGCGCACCGCGTAAACTTTATAATTTAATAAGATAGACATTTGAAATAGTTCCTAGGGGTATTAGGAAACTCATTTGAACACTTTGGTGGGCTGATTAGGGTGAAGACCATCACAGTGATTCTAAAGATGATCACGGCTGTGACTCTAAACCCTGCAAAATCAAGTCGACTGATATCTTCAGAATCGAGAAGAGAAGCACGTAGGGACTTCTTAGCACTATGGAAAGTTGTGAGGTCTGAGAATAAACAGTAATTTTTATGTGATTCCTGTCGTGATCATGCGCACGATTTCTTATCACACGAGCATGATTCTGGATGGATCTGTGTAAATCTAAATTTTTAGACAATGAAAACCATTTCATGCACGTAAGGTCTGGAAGGCTTGTGACACCATTGCCTGTGATGATACAATGCATCTAGCCAACGAGGATCCTCCTCCCAAAAAGGAAGCAATGCGCAGCCAGCACACACAAAGGAGTGTGTTTTCTTTGCACTGGCTGAACTACCTTGGAATCATAAAGTAGTGAGGAATCCATGGAGAATCCTCTTAACAAGGAGGGAGAAGGGTACTTCTGGGATTATCTCAAAAATCTAGAATGCTTTGTCCACCTATATCTTGGTCTGGATTTGATGGGCCAACCAAAAAAGTATGTACGTTTGCAAGTAAGCCATACTTAGTATACGTATCTACCTAGTAATTTTCAACAAAATGATATCTTTTAGAGTCAAAATGTGCAAGTGTAGGATGGTTGGATGTGAGAAGATTCCAGCTATAATAGTAGAAAAATTCATGAGGATACTCACAAATGTGGGCTCTTTCAGGATGTTTCATTTTGGATCAGGGAGTCTATGCGTTAATCATATATTAAATGTTGTGTTGTGGCTCATAAAATACTTTTTGATCCTTCTCAGATGCTCCTTTGCAAGGGCATTGCATTTAATATACATATAATCCACAAATATGTTGTCAAATGACCGCACTATTTCTCACCGAGCATAATATGTTGTCACAGATGACACCATTATTTGATGATACAATGCATCTAGCCAACCAAGATCCTCCTCCCAAGGAAGCAATGCGCAGCCAGCACACACAAAGGAGTGTGTTTTCTTTGCACTGGCTAAATTCTCTTGGAATGATCAAGTAGTAAGGAATCCATGGACAATCCTCTTAAGGAAGGAAGAAGAGCACTTCTGGGCTTAGACCAAAAATCTAGAATGCTTTGGCCGCCTATATCGTTGCTTGGAATTGATGGGCGTTAAGCAAGAAAAGTATGTACTTCTGCAAGCAATCCATACTTAGTATACATATCTACCTAGTAATTAGATTTTCAACGAAATGATATCTTTTAGAGTCAAAATGTGCAAGTGTAGGATGGTTGGATGTGAGAAGATTCTAGCTAATAGTAGAAAAGTTCATGAGAGGATATTCACAAACGTGGGCCCTTTTAGGATGTTTCAGTTTGGAATACCGCTCTTGACATGTACTCTAGGAGTCTCTTAAGATTTCCACGATGTAATGAGATTGTCTCATCTCATGACTTCACACTTGGGGTATGCTCATGTATGGATCAGCGTGTATGCATTGCTCAATTTGAGTCTCTCTGCAAAGAAGTTTATCTCATTCTAGTATTGGCCCATGGATCTTCACAAAGACTCTTGAGAGAGGTGAGAACATTGAATCATCTTAAAAGAAATTGGTAATATCATGCGATAAGTGCATTCCAAGAGACAAGATGCATACCTATGGCACCCAAACTCTTCCCACCAAACATGCATACAAGCAGCAAGAAAGCGGAAGCACACCACATAAACTTTATAATTTAATAAGATAGACATTTGAAATAGTTCCTAGGGGTATTATAAAACTCATTTGAACAATTGGTTGGGCTGATTAGGGTGAAGACCATCACGGTGATTCTAAAGATGATCACGGCTATGACTCTAAACCCTGCAAAATCAAGTTGACTAATATCTTCAGAATCGAGAAGAGAAGCACGTAGGGACTTCTTAACACTATGGGAAGTTGTGAGGTCTGAGAATAAATAGTACTTTTGATGTGATTCCTGTCGTGATCATGCGCACGATTTCTTATCACATGAGCATGATTCTGGATAGATCTGTGTAAATCTAAATTTTTAGACAATGAAAACCATTTCATGCACGTAAGGTCTGGAAGGCTTGTGACACCATTGCTTGTGATGATACAATGCATCTAGCCAACCAAGATCCTCCTCCCAAAAAGGAAGCAATGCGCAGCCAGCACACACAAAGGAGTGTGTTTTCTTTGCACTGGCTGAACTATCTTGGAATCATCAAGTAGTGAGGAATCCATGGAGAATCCTCTTAACAAGGAGGAGAAGAGTACTTCCGCGATTATCTCAAAAATCTAGAATGCTTTGTCCGTCTATATCTTGGTCTGGATTTGATGAGCTAACAAAAAAAGTATGTATGTTTGCAAGTAAGCCATACTTAGTATACGTATCTACCTAGTAATTTTCAACAAAATGATATCTTTTAGAGTCAAAATGTGCAAGTGCAGGATGGTTGGATGTGAGAAGATTCCAGCTATAATAGCAGAAAAATTCATGAGGATATTCACAAATGTGGGCTCTTTCAGGATGTTTCATTTTGGATCAGGGGGTCTATGCATTAATCATATATTAAATGTTGTGTTGTGGCTCATAAAATACTTTTTAATCCTTCTCAGATGCTCCTTTGCAAGGGCATTGCATTTAATATACATATAATCCACAAATATGTTGTCAAATGACCGCACTATTTCTCACCGAGCACAATATGTTGTCACAGATGACACCATTATTTGATGATACAATGCATCTAGCCAACCAAGATCCTCCTCCCAAGGAAGCAATGCGCAGCCAGCACACACAAAGGAGTGTGTTTTCTTTGCACTGGCTAAATTCTCTTGGAATGATCAAGTAGTAAGGAATCCATGGACAATCCTCTTAAGGAAGGAAGAAGAGCACTTCTGGGCTTAGACCAAAAGTCTAGAATGCTTTGGCCGCCTATATCGTTGCTTGGAATTGATGGGCGTTAAGCAAGAAAAGTATGTACTTCTGCAAGCAATCCATACTTAGTATACATATCTACCTAGTAATTTTCAACGAAATCATATCTTTTAGAGTCAGAATGTGCAAGTGTAGGATGGTTGGATGAGAAGATTCTAGCTAATAGTAGAAAAGTTCATGAGAGGATATTCACAAATGTGGGCCCTTTTAGGATGTTTCATTTTGGAATACCGCTCTTGACATGTACTCTAGGAGTCCCTTAAGATTTCCACGATGCAATGAGATTGTCTCTTCATCAGTTCACACTTGGGGTATGCTCATGTATGGATCAGTGTGTATGCACTGCTCAGTTTGAGTCTCTCTGTAAGGAAGTTTATATCATTCTAGTATTGCCCCATATCTTCACAAAGACTGTTGAGAGAGATGTTCTAAAAGAACATCTTCGCTGATCGGCATTGGACCGAAGAGGTAAGCTCATGTATGGGTGGAGATTAAGGGGGTGCATAGGTATCTTCACAAAGACTCTTAGAGACCGAAGAGGTCGCTCATCTATGGGTGGACATTGAGGGGGTGCATGGATATCTTCACAAAGACTCTTAGAGAGAGGCTATAAAACATTTTCATTGACTCACCATTGGACTGAAGAGGCAGCTCATCTATGGGTGGAAATGTTGCTGCAAATTAATGCTTCCCTCTCTTGTAGGTATTGGCGGCGGCTAGCTCTAGTTTGTAAGGCCTCCATTATGGGAGAATCCTTGGTTGAGCAGCCCAAACGTTTGCTGGTGTGGTGGCTGATCAAACATTTTTTAATCCTTCCTAGACGCTTCTCTGCAAGGGCACTGCATTCAATATACACATAATCCACCAATATGTTGTCAAGTGACCCCACTATTTTCCACCAAGCCCAATATGTGGTCGGTCACACCACTATTTTCCCACCAACCCCACTTCGACAAAATAGAGGTGAGGACATTGAATCCTCTTAAAAAAATAGTTGGTGATATCATGCGATAAGTGCATTCCAAGAGACAAGATGCATACCTATGACACCCAAACTCTTCCCTCCAAACATGCATACAAGCAACAAGAAAGCGGAAGCACACCACCGCGTAAACTTGATAATTTAATAAGATAGACATCTGAAATAGTTCCTAGGGGTACCACGAAACCCATTTGAACAATTCGTTGGGCTGCTTTAGGTGAAGACCATCATTGTGATTCTAAAGAGGATCACGGCTGTGACTAAACCTTGCAAAATCAAGCTCACTAATATCTTCAGAATCCAGAAGAGAAGCACGTAGGGACTTAACACTACGTAAAGTTTTGAGGTCTGAGAATAACTAGTAATTTTGATGTGATTCCTATCTCGTGATCATGCCCACGATTTCTTATCACACGAGCATGATTCTGGATGGATCTGTGCAAATCTAACTTTTTAGACAATGAAAACCATTTCTTGCACGTAAAGTCCGGAAGGCTTGTGACAACATTTCCTTTGATGATATAATAATGCATCTAGCCAACCAGGATCCTCCTCCCAACAAGGAAGAAGCAATGCGCGGCCAGCACACACAAAGGAGCGTGTTTTCTGTGCACTGGCTGAATTGTCTCGCAGTCATCAAGTAGTGAGGAATCCATGGAGAATATCCTCTTAACAAGGAGGGAGAAGGGGCACTTCTGGGCTTAACTCAAAAATCAAGCAAGCCATACTTAGTATACATATCTATCCAATAATTTTCAACAAAATCTTATCTTTTAGAGTCAATATGTTCAAGTGTAGGACGGTTGGATGTGAGAAGATTCCAGCCAATAGTAAAAAAATTCATGAGGATATTCACAAACATGGGCTCTTTGTTGCGGATGTTTCATTTTGGAATACCGCTCTTGACATGTACTCGAGGAGTCTCTTAAGATTTCCACGACGCAATGAGATTGTCTGATCATCACTTTACACTTGGGGTACGCTCGTGTATGGATCAGTGTGTATGCATTGCTCGTATATTAAATGCTCCTGTGGTGGTTGATTAAACATTTTTTATCCTTCCTAGGCGCTCCTTTGCAAGGGCACTGTGTTTAATATACACATAGTCCACCAATATCTTGTCAAGTGACCCCGCTATTTCCCACCAAGCCCAATATGTTGTCAGGTGACACCACTATTTTCCACCAACCCCACTTTGACAAGATAGAGGTGAGGACACTGAATCATCTTAAAGAAAATTGGTAATATCATGCGATAAGTGCCTTCCAAGAGACAAGATGCATACCTATGGCACCCAAACTCTTCCCACCAAACATGCATACAAGCAGCAAGAAAGCGGAAGCGCACCGCGTAAACTTTATAATTTAATAAGATAGACATTTGAAATAGTTCCTAGGGGTATTAGGAAACTCATTTGAACACTTTGGTGGGCTGATTAGGGTGAAGACCATCACAGTGATTCTAAAGATGATCACGGCTGTGACTCTAAACCCTGCAAAATCAAGTCGACTGATATCTTCAGAATCGAGAAGAGAAGCACGTAGGGACTTCTTAGCACTATGGAAAGTTGTGAGGTCTGAGAATAAACAGTAATTTTTATGTGATTCCTGTCGTGATCATGCGCACGATTTCTTATCACACGAGCATGATTCTGGATGGATCTGTGTAAATCTAAATTTTTAGACAATGAAAACCATTTCATGCACGTAAGGTCTGGAAGGCTTGTGACACCATTGCCTGTGATGATACAATGCATCTAGCCAACGAGGATCCTCCTCCCAAAAAGGAAGCAATGCGCAGCCAGCACACACAAAGGAGTGTGTTTTCTTTGCACTGGCTGAACTACCTTGGAATCATAAAGTAGTGAGGAATCCATGGAGAATCCTCTTAACAAGGAGGGAGAAGGGTACTTCTGGGATTATCTCAAAAATCTAGAATGCTTTGTCCACCTATATCTTGGTCTGGATTTGATGGGCCAACCAAAAAAGTATGTACGTTTGCAAGTAAGCCATACTTAGTATACGTATCTACCTAGTAATTTTCAACAAAATGATATCTTTTAGAGTCAAAATGTGCAAGTGTAGGATGGTTGGATGTGAGAAGATTCCAGCTATAATAGTAGAAAAATTCATGAGGATACTCACAAATGTGGGCTCTTTCAGGATGTTTCATTTTGGATCAGGGAGTCTATGCGTTAATCATATATTAAATGTTGTGTTGTGGCTCATAAAATACTTTTTGATCCTTCTCAGATGCTCCTTTGCAAGGGCATTGCATTTAATATACATATAATCCACAAATATGTTGTCAAATGACCGCACTATTTCTCACCGAGCATAATATGTTGTCACAGATGACACCATTATTTGATGATACAATGCATCTAGCCAACCAAGATCCTCCTCCCAAGGAAGCAATGCGCAGCCAGCACACACAAAGGAGTGTGTTTTCTTTGCACTGGCTAAATTCTCTTGGAATGATCAAGTAGTAAGGAATCCATGGACAATCCTCTTAAGGAAGGAAGAAGAGCACTTCTGGGCTTAGACCAAAAATCTAGAATGCTTTGGCCGCCTATATCGTTGCTTGGAATTGATGGGCGTTAAGCAAGAAAAGTATGTACTTCTGCAAGCAATCCATACTTAGTATACATATCTACCTAGTAATTAGATTTTCAACGAAATGATATCTTTTAGAGTCAAAATGTGCAAGTGTAGGATGGTTGGATGTGAGAAGATTCTAGCTAATAGTAGAAAAGTTCATGAGAGGATATTCACAAACGTGGGCCCTTTTAGGATGTTTCAGTTTGGAATACCGCTCTTGACATGTACTCTAGGAGTCTCTTAAGATTTCCACGATGTAATGAGATTGTCTCATCTCATGACTTCACACTTGGGGTATGCTCATGTATGGATCAGCGTGTATGCATTGCTCAATTTGAGTCTCTCTGCAAAGAAGTTTATCTCATTCTAGTATTGGCCCATGGATCTTCACAAAGACTCTTGAGAGAGGTGAGAACATTGAATCATCTTAAAAGAAATTGGTAATATCATGCGATAAGTGCATTCCAAGAGACAAGATGCATACCTATGGCACCCAAACTCTTCCCACGAAACATGCATACAAGCAGCAAGAAAGCGGAAGCACACCACATAAACTTTATAATTTAATAAGATAGACATTTGAAATAGTTCCTAGGGGTATTATAAAACTCATTTGAACAATTGGTTGGGCTGATTAGGGTGAAGACCATCACGGTGATTCTAAAGATGATCACGGCTATGACTCTAAACCCTGCAAAATCAAGTTGACTAATATCTTCAGAATCGAGAAGAGAAGCACGTAGGGACTTCTTAACACTATGGGAAGTTGTGAGGTCTGAGAATAAATAGTACTTTTGATGTAATTCCTGTCGTGATCATGCGCACGATTTCTTATCACATGAGCATGATTCTGGATAGATCTGTGTAAATCTAAATTTTTAGACAATGAAAACCATTTCATGCACGTAAGGTCTGGAAGGCTTGTGACACCATTGCTTGTGATGATACAATGCATCTAGCCAACCAAGATCCTCCTCCCAAAAAGGAAGCAATGCGCAGCCAGCACACACAAAGGAGTGTGTTTTCTTTGCACTGGCTGAACTATCTTGGAATCATCAAGTAGTGAGGAATCCATGGAGAATCCTCTTAACAAGGAGGAGAAGAGTACTTCCGCGATTATCTCAAAAATCTAGAATGCTTTGTCCGCCTATATCTTGGTCTGGATTTGATGAGCTAACAAAAAAAGTATGTATGTTTGCAAGTAAGCCATACTTAGTATACGTATCTACCTAGTAATTTTCAACAAAATGATATCTTTTAGAGTCAAAATGTGCAAGTGCAGGATGGTTGGATGTGAGAAGATTCCAGCTATAATAGCAGAAAAATTCATGAGGATATTCACAAATGTGGGCTCTTTCAGGATGTTTCATTTTGGATCAGGGGGTCTATGCATTAATCATATATTAAATGTTGTGTTGTGGCTCATAAAATACTTTTTAATCCTTCTCAGATGCTCCTTTGCAAGGGCATTGCATTTAATATACATATAATCCACAAATATGTTGTCAAATGACTGCACTATTTCTCACCGAGCACAATATGTTGTCACAGATGACACCATTATTTGATGATACAATGCATCTAGCCAACCAAGATCCTCCTCCCAAGGAAGCAATGCGCAGCCAGCACACACAAAGGAGTGTGTTTTCTTTGCACTGGCTAAATTCTCTTGGAATGATCAAGTAGTAAGGAATCCATGGACAATCCTCTTAAGGAAGGAAGAAGAGCACTTCTGGGCTTAGACCAAAAGTCTAGAATGCTTTGGCCGCCTATATCGTTGCTTGGAATTGATGGGCGTTAAGCAAGAAAAGTATGTACTTCTGCAAGCAATCCATACTTAGTATACATATCTACCTAGTAATTTTCAACGAAATCATATCTTTTAGAGTCAGAATGTGCAAGTGTAGGATGGTTGGATGAGAAGATTCTAGCTAATAGTAGAAAAGTTCATGAGAGGATATTCACAAATGTGGGCCCTTTTAGGATGTTTCATTTTGGAATACCGCTCTCGACATGTACTCTAGGAGTCCCTTAAGATTTCCACGATGCAATGAGATTGTCTCTTCATCAGTTCACACTTGGGGTATGCTCATGTATGGATCAGTGTGTATGCACTGCTCAGTTTGAGTCTCTCTGTAAGGAAGTTTATATCATTCTAGTATTGCCCCATATCTTCACAAAGACTGTTGAGAGAGATGTTCTAAAAGAACATCTTCGCTGATCGGCATTGGACCGAAGAGGTAAGCTCATGTATGGGTGGAGATTAAGGGGGTGCATAGGTATCTTCACAAAGACTCTTAGAGACCGAAGAGGTCGCTCATCTATGGGTGGACATTGAGGGGGTGCATGGATATCTTCACAAAGACTCTTAGAGAGAGGCTATAAAACATTTTCATTGACTCACCATTGGACTGAAGAGGCAGCTCATCTATGGGTGGAAATGTTGCTGCAAATTAATGCTTCCCTCTCTTGTAGGTATTGGCGGCGGCTAGCTCTAGTTTGTAAGGCCTCCATTATGGGAGAATCCTTGGTTGAGCAGCCCAAACGTTTGCTGGTGTGGTGGCTGATCAAACATTTTTTAATCCTTCCTAGACGCTTCTCTGCAAGGGCACTGCATTCAATATACACATAATCCACCAATATGTTGTCAAGTGACCCCACTATTTTCCACCAAGCCCAATATGTGGTCGGTCACACCACTATTTTCCCACCAACCCCACTTCGACAAAATAGAGGTGAGGACATTGAATCCTCTTAAAAAAATAGTTGGTGATATCATGCGATAAGTGCATTCCAAGAGACAAGATGCATACCTATGACACCCAAACTCTTCCCTCCAAACATGCATACAAGCAACAAGAAAGCGGAAGCACACCACCGCGTAAACTTGATAATTTAATAAGATAGACATCTGAAATAGTTCCTAGGGGTACCACGAAACCCATTTGAACAATTCGTTGGGCTGCTTTAGGTGAAGACCATCATTGTGATTCTAAAGAGGATCACGGCTGTGACTAAACCTTGCAAAATCAAGCTCACTAATATCTTCAGAATCCAGAAGAGAAGCACGTAGGGACTTAACACTACGTAAAGTTTTGAGGTCTGAGAATAACTAGTAATTTTGATGTGATTCCTATCTCGTGATCATGCCCACGATTTCTTATCACACGAGCATGATTCTGGATGGATCTGTGCAAATCTAACTTTTTAGACAATGAAAACCATTTCTTGCACGTAAAGTCCGGAAGGCTTGTGACAACATTTCCTTTGATGATATAATAATGCATCTAGCCAACCAGGATCCTCCTCCCAACAAGGAAGAAGCAATGCGCGGCCAGCACACACAAAGGAGCGTGTTTTCTGTGCACTGGCTGAATTGTCTCGCAGTCATCAAGTAGTGAGGAATCCATGGAGAATATCCTCTTAACAAGGAGGGAGAAGGGGCACTTCTGGGCTTAACTCAAAAATCAAGCAAGCCATACTTAGTATACATATCTATCCAATAATTTTCAACAAAATCTTATCTTTTAGAGTCAATATGTTCAAGTGTAGGACGGTTGGATGTGAGAAGATTCCAGCCAATAGTAAAAAAATTCATGAGGATATTCACAAACATGGGCTCTTTGTTGCGGATGTTTCATTTTGGAATACCGCTCTTGACATGTACTCGAGGAGTCTCTTAAGATTTCCACGACGCAATGAGATTGTCTGATCATCACTTTACACTTGGGGTACGCTCGTGTATGGATCAGTGTGTATGCATTGCTCGTATATTAAATGCTCCTGTGGTGGTTGATTAAACATTTTTTATCCTTCCTAGGCGCTCCTTTGCAAGGGCACTGTGTTTAATATACACATAGTCCACCAATATCTTGTCAAGTGACCCCGCTATTTCCCACCAAGCCCAATATGTTGTCAGGTGACACCACTATTTTCCACCAACCCCACTTTGACAAGATAGAGGTGAGGACACTGAATCATCTTAAAGAAAATTGGTAATATCATGCGATAAGTGCCTTCCAAGAGACAAGATGCATACCTATGGCACCCAAACTCTTCCCACCAAACATGCATACAAGCAGCAAGAAAGCGGAAGCGCACCGCGTAAACTTTATAATTTAATAAGATAGACATTTGAAATAGTTCCTAGGGGTATTAGGAAACTCATTTGAACACTTTGGTGGGCTGATTAGGGTGAAGACCATCACAGTGATTCTAAAGATGATCACGGCTGTGACTCTAAACCCTGCAAAATCAAGTCGACTGATATCTTCAGAATCGAGAAGAGAAGCACGTAGGGACTTCTTAGCACTATGGAAAGTTGTGAGGTCTGAGAATAAACAGTAATTTTTATGTGATTCCTGTCGTGATCATGCGCACGATTTCTTATCACACGAGCATGATTCTGGATGGATCTGTGTAAATCTAAATTTTTAGACAATGAAAACCATTTCATGCACGTAAGGTCTGGAAGGCTTGTGACACCATTGCCTGTGATGATACAATGCATCTAGCCAACGAGGATCCTCCTCCCAAAAAGGAAGCAATGCGCAGCCAGCACACACAAAGGAGTGTGTTTTCTTTGCACTGGCTGAACTACCTTGGAATCATAAAGTAGTGAGGAATCCATGGAGAATCCTCTTAACAAGGAGGGAGAAGGGTACTTCTGGGATTATCTCAAAAATCTAGAATGCTTTGTCCACCTATATCTTGGTCTGGATTTGATGGGCCAACCAAAAAAGTATGTACGTTTGCAAGTAAGCCATACTTAGTATACGTATCTACCTAGTAATTTTCAACAAAATGATATCTTTTAGAGTCAAAATGTGCAAGTGTAGGATGGTTGGATGTGAGAAGATTCCAGCTATAATAGTAGAAAAATTCATGAGGATACTCACAAATGTGGGCTCTTTCAGGATGTTTCATTTTGGATCAGGGAGTCTATGCGTTAATCATATATTAAATGTTGTGTTGTGGCTCATAAAATACTTTTTGATCCTTCTCAGATGCTCCTTTGCAAGGGCATTGCATTTAATATACATATAATCCACAAATATGTTGTCAAATGACCGCACTATTTCTCACCGAGCATAATATGTTGTCACAGATGACACCATTATTTGATGATACAATGCATCTAGCCAACCAAGATCCTCCTCCCAAGGAAGCAATGCGCAGCCAGCACACACAAAGGAGTGTGTTTTCTTTGCACTGGCTAAATTCTCTTGGAATGATCAAGTAGTAAGGAATCCATGGACAATCCTCTTAAGGAAGGAAGAAGAGCACTTCTGGGCTTAGACCAAAAATCTAGAATGCTTTGGCCGCCTATATCGTTGCTTGGAATTGATGGGCGTTAAGCAAGAAAAGTATGTACTTCTGCAAGCAATCCATACTTAGTATACATATCTACCTAGTAATTAGATTTTCAACGAAATGATATCTTTTAGAGTCAAAATGTGCAAGTGTAGGATGGTTGGATGTGAGAAGATTCTAGCTAATAGTAGAAAAGTTCATGAGAGGATATTCACAAACGTGGGCCCTTTTAGGATGTTTCAGTTTGGAATACCGCTCTTGACATGTACTCTAGGAGTCTCTTAAGATTTCCACGATGTAATGAGATTGTCTCATCTCATGACTTCACACTTGGGGTATGCTCATGTATGGATCAGCGTGTATGCATTGCTCAATTTGAGTCTCTCTGCAAAGAAGTTTATCTCATTCTAGTATTGGCCCATGGATCTTCACAAAGACTCTTGAGAGAGGTGAGAACATTGAATCATCTTAAAAGAAATTGGTAATATCATGCGATAAGTGCATTCCAAGAGACAAGATGCATACCTATGGCACCCAAACTCTTCCCACGAAACATGCATACAAGCAGCAAGAAAGCGGAAGCACACCACATAAACTTTATAATTTAATAAGATAGACATTTGAAATAGTTCCTAGGGGTATTATAAAACTCATTTGAACAATTGGTTGGGCTGATTAGGGTGAAGACCATCACGGTGATTCTAAAGATGATCACGGCTATGACTCTAAACCCTGCAAAATCAAGTTGACTAATATCTTCAGAATCGAGAAGAGAAGCACGTAGGGACTTCTTAACACTATGGGAAGTTGTGAGGTCTGAGAATAAATAGTACTTTTGATGTAATTCCTGTCGTGATCATGCGCACGATTTCTTATCACATGAGCATGATTCTGGATAGATCTGTGTAAATCTAAATTTTTAGACAATGAAAACCATTTCATGCACGTAAGGTCTGGAAGGCTTGTGACACCATTGCTTGTGATGATACAATGCATCTAGCCAACCAAGATCCTCCTCCCAAAAAGGAAGCAATGCGCAGCCAGCACACACAAAGGAGTGTGTTTTCTTTGCACTGGCTGAACTATCTTGGAATCATCAAGTAGTGAGGAATCCATGGAGAATCCTCTTAACAAGGAGGAGAAGAGTACTTCCGCGATTATCTCAAAAATCTAGAATGCTTTGTCCGCCTATATCTTGGTCTGGATTTGATGAGCTAACAAAAAAAGTATGTATGTTTGCAAGTAAGCCATACTTAGTATACGTATCTACCTAGTAATTTTCAACAAAATGATATCTTTTAGAGTCAAAATGTGCAAGTGCAGGATGGTTGGATGTGAGAAGATTCCAGCTATAATAGCAGAAAAATTCATGAGGATATTCACAAATGTGGGCTCTTTCAGGATGTTTCATTTTGGATCAGGGGGTCTATGCATTAATCATATATTAAATGTTGTGTTGTGGCTCATAAAATACTTTTTAATCCTTCTCAGATGCTCCTTTGCAAGGGCATTGCATTTAATATACATATAATCCACAAATATGTTGTCAAATGACCGCACTATTTCTCACCGAGCACAATATGTTGTCACAGATGACACCATTATTTGATGATACAATGCATCTAGCCAACCAAGATCCTCCTCCCAAGGAAGCAATGCGCAGCCAGCACACACAAAGGAGTGTGTTTTCTTTGCACTGGCTAAATTCTCTTGGAATGATCAAGTAGTAAGGAATCCATGGACAATCCTCTTAAGGAAGGAAGAAGAGCACTTCTGGGCTTAGACCAAAAGTCTAGAATGCTTTGGCCGCCTATATCGTTGCTTGGAATTGATGGGCGTTAAGCAAGAAAAGTATGTACTTCTGCAAGCAATCCATACTTAGTATACATATCTACCTAGTAATTTTCAACGAAATCATATCTTTTAGAGTCAGAATGTGCAAGTGTAGGATGGTTGGATGAGAAGATTCTAGCTAATAGTAGAAAAGTTCATGAGAGGATATTCACAAATGTGGGCCCTTTTAGGATGTTTCATTTTGGAATACCGCTCTCGACATGTACTCTAGGAGTCCCTTAAGATTTCCACGATGCAATGAGATTGTCTCTTCATCAGTTCACACTTGGGGTATGCTCATGTATGGATCAGTGTGTATGCACTGCTCAGTTTGAGTCTCTCTGTAAGGAAGTTTATATCATTCTAGTATTGCCCCATATCTTCACAAAGACTGTTGAGAGAGATGTTCTAAAAGAACATCTTCGCTGATCGGCATTGGACCGAAGAGGTAAGCTCATGTATGGGTGGAGATTAAGGGGGTGCATAGGTATCTTCACAAAGACTCTTAGAGACCGAAGAGGTCGCTCATCTATGGGTGGACATTGAGGGGGTGCATGGATATCTTCACAAAGACTCTTAGAGAGAGGCTATAAAACATTTTCATTGACTCACCATTGGACTGAAGAGGCAGCTCATCTATGGGTGGAAATGTTGCTGCAAATTAATGCTTCCCTCTCTTGTAGGTATTGGCGGCGGCTAGCTCTAGTTTGTAAGGCCTCCATTATGGGAGAATCCTTGGTTGAGCAGCCCAAACGTTTGCTGGTGTGGTGGCTGATCAAACATTTTTTAATCCTTCCTAGACGCTTCTCTGCAAGGGCACTGCATTCAATATACACATAATCCACCAATATGTTGTCAAGTGACCCCACTATTTTCCACCAAGCCCAATATGTGGTCGGTCACACCACTATTTTCCCACCAACCCCACTTCGACAAAATAGAGGTGAGGACATTGAATCCTCTTAAAAAAATAGTTGGTGATATCATGCGATAAGTGCATTCCAAGAGACAAGATGCATACCTATGACACCCAAACTCTTCCCTCCAAACATGCATACAAGCAACAAGAAAGCGGAAGCACACCACCGCGTAAACTTGATAATTTAATAAGATAGACATCTGAAATAGTTCCTAGGGGTACCACGAAACCCATTTGAACAATTCGTTGGGCTGCTTTAGGTGAAGACCATCATTGTGATTCTAAAGAGGATCACGGCTGTGACTAAACCTTGCAAAATCAAGCTCACTAATATCTTCAGAATCCAGAAGAGAAGCACGTAGGGACTTAACACTACGTAAAGTTTTGAGGTCTGAGAATAACTAGTAATTTTGATGTGATTCCTATCTCGTGATCATGCCCACGATTTCTTATCACACGAGCATGATTCTGGATGGATCTGTGCAAATCTAACTTTTTAGACAATGAAAACCATTTCTTGCACGTAAAGTCCGGAAGGCTTGTGACAACATTTCCTTTGATGATATAATAATGCATCTAGCCAACCAGGATCCTCCTCCCAACAAGGAAGAAGCAATGCGCGGCCAGCACACACAAAGGAGCGTGTTTTCTGTGCACTGGCTGAATTGTCTCGCAGTCATCAAGTAGTGAGGAATCCATGGAGAATATCCTCTTAACAAGGAGGGAGAAGGGGCACTTCTGGGCTTAACTCAAAAATCAAGCAAGCCATACTTAGTATACATATCTATCCAATAATTTTCAACAAAATCTTATCTTTTAGAGTCAATATGTTCAAGTGTAGGACGGTTGGATGTGAGAAGATTCCAGCCAATAGTAAAAAAATTCATGAGGATATTCACAAACATGGGCTCTTTGTTGCGGATGTTTCATTTTGGAATACCGCTCTTGACATGTACTCGAGGAGTCTCTTAAGATTTCCACGACGCAATGAGATTGTCTGATCATCACTTTACACTTGGGGTACGCTCGTGTATGGATCAGTGTGTATGCATTGCTCGTATATTAAATGCTCCTGTGGTGGTTGATTAAACATTTTTTATCCTTCCTAGGCGCTCCTTTGCAAGGGCACTGTGTTTAATATACACATAGTCCACCAATATCTTGTCAAGTGACCCCGCTATTTCCCACCAAGCCCAATATGTTGTCAGGTGACACCACTATTTTCCACCAACCCCACTTTGACAAGATAGAGGTGAGGACACTGAATCATCTTAAAGAAAATTGGTAATATCATGCGATAAGTGCCTTCCAAGAGACAAGATGCATACCTATGGCACCCAAACTCTTCCCACCAAACATGCATACAAGCAGCAAGAAAGCGGAAGCGCACCGCGTAAACTTTATAATTTAATAAGATAGACATTTGAAATAGTTCCTAGGGGTATTAGGAAACTCATTTGAACACTTTGGTGGGCTGATTAGGGTGAAGACCATCACAGTGATTCTAAAGATGATCACGGCTGTGACTCTAAACCCTGCAAAATCAAGTCGACTGATATCTTCAGAATCGAGAAGAGAAGCACGTAGGGACTTCTTAGCACTATGGAAAGTTGTGAGGTCTGAGAATAAACAGTAATTTTTATGTGATTCCTGTCGTGATCATGCGCACGATTTCTTATCACACGAGCATGATTCTGGATGGATCTGTGTAAATCTAAATTTTTAGACAATGAAAACCATTTCATGCACGTAAGGTCTGGAAGGCTTGTGACACCATTGCCTGTGATGATACAATGCATCTAGCCAACGAGGATCCTCCTCCCAAAAAGGAAGCAATGCGCAGCCAGCACACACAAAGGAGTGTGTTTTCTTTGCACTGGCTGAACTACCTTGGAATCATAAAGTAGTGAGGAATCCATGGAGAATCCTCTTAACAAGGAGGGAGAAGGGTACTTCTGGGATTATCTCAAAAATCTAGAATGCTTTGTCCACCTATATCTTGGTCTGGATTTGATGGGCCAACCAAAAAAGTATGTACGTTTGCAAGTAAGCCATACTTAGTATACGTATCTACCTAGTAATTTTCAACAAAATGATATCTTTTAGAGTCAAAATGTGCAAGTGTAGGATGGTTGGATGTGAGAAGATTCCAGCTATAATAGTAGAAAAATTCATGAGGATACTCACAAATGTGGGCTCTTTCAGGATGTTTCATTTTGGATCAGGGAGTCTATGCGTTAATCATATATTAAATGTTGTGTTGTGGCTCATAAAATACTTTTTGATCCTTCTCAGATGCTCCTTTGCAAGGGCATTGCATTTAATATACATATAATCCACAAATATGTTGTCAAATGACCGCACTATTTCTCACCGAGCATAATATGTTGTCACAGATGACACCATTATTTGATGATACAATGCATCTAGCCAACCAAGATCCTCCTCCCAAGGAAGCAATGCGCAGCCAGCACACACAAAGGAGTGTGTTTTCTTTGCACTGGCTAAATTCTCTTGGAATGATCAAGTAGTAAGGAATCCATGGACAATCCTCTTAAGGAAGGAAGAAGAGCACTTCTGGGCTTAGACCAAAAATCTAGAATGCTTTGGCCGCCTATATCGTTGCTTGGAATTGATGGGCGTTAAGCAAGAAAAGTATGTACTTCTGCAAGCAATCCATACTTAGTATACATATCTACCTAGTAATTAGATTTTCAACGAAATGATATCTTTTAGAGTCAAAATGTGCAAGTGTAGGATGGTTGGATGTGAGAAGATTCTAGCTAATAGTAGAAAAGTTCATGAGAGGATATTCACAAACGTGGGCCCTTTTAGGATGTTTCATTTTGGAATACCGCTCTTGACATGTACTCTAGGAGTCTCTTAAGATTTCCACGATGTAATGAGATTGTCTCATCTCATGACTTCACACTTGGGGTATGCTCATGTATGGATCAGCGTGTATGCATTGCTCAATTTGAGTCTCTCTGCAAAGAAGTTTATCTCATTCTAGTATTGGCCCATGGATCTTCACAAAGACTCTTGAGAGAGGTGAGAACATTGAATCATCTTAAAAGAAATTGGTAATATCATGCGATAAGTGCATTCCAAGAGACAAGATGCATACCTATGGCACCCAAACTCTTCCCACCAAACATGCATACAAGCAGCAAGAAAGCGGAAGCACACCACATAAACTTTATAATTTAATAAGATAGACATTTGAAATAGTTCCTAGGGGTATTATAAAACTCATTTGAACAATTGGTTGGGCTGATTAGGGTGAAGACCATCACGGTGATTCTAAAGATGATCACGGCTATGACTCTAAACCCTGCAAAATCAAGTTGACTAATATCTTCAGAATCGAGAAGAGAAGCACGTAGGGACTTCTTAACACTATGGGAAGTTGTGAGGTCTGAGAATAAATAGTACTTTTGATGTGATTCCTGTCGTGATCATGCGCACGATTTCTTATCACATGAGCATGATTCTGGATAGATCTGTGTAAATCTAAATTTTTAGACAATGAAAACCATTTCATGCACGTAAGGTCTGGAAGGCTTGTGACACCATTGCTTGTGATGATACAATGCATCTAGCCAACCAAGATCCTCCTCCCAAAAAGGAAGCAATGCGCAGCCAGCACACACAAAGGAGTGTGTTTTCTTTGCACTGGCTGAACTATCTTGGAATCATCAAGTAGTGAGGAATCCATGGAGAATCCTCTTAACAAGGAGGAGAAGAGTACTTCCGCGATTATCTCAAAAATCTAGAATGCTTTGTCCGCCTATATCTTGGTCTGGATTTGATGAGCTAACAAAAAAAGTATGTATGTTTGCAAGTAAGCCATACTTAGTATACGTATCTACCTAGTAATTTTCAACAAAATGATATCTTTTAGAGTCAAAATGTGCAAGTGCAGGATGGTTGGATGTGAGAAGATTCCAGCTATAATAGCAGAAAAATTCATGAGGATATTCACAAATGTGGGCTCTTTCAGGATGTTTCATTTTGGATCAGGGGGTCTATGCATTAATCATATATTAAATGTTGTGTTGTGGCTCATAAAATACTTTTTAATCCTTCTCAGATGCTCCTTTGCAAGGGCATTGCATTTAATATACATATAATCCACAAATATGTTGTCAAATGACCGCACTATTTCTCACCGAGCACAATATGTTGTCACAGATGACACCATTATTTGATGATACAATGCATCTAGCCAACCAAGATCCTCCTCCCAAGGAAGCAATGCGCAGCCAGCACACACAAAGGAGTGTGTTTTCTTTGCACTGGCTAAATTCTCTTGGAATGATCAAGTAGTAAGGAATCCATGGACAATCCTCTTAAGGAAGGAAGAAGAGCACTTCTGGGCTTAGACCAAAAGTCTAGAATGCTTTGGCCGCCTATATCGTTGCTTGGAATTGATGGGCGTTAAGCAAGAAAAGTATGTACTTCTGCAAGCAATCCATACTTAGTATACATATCTACCTAGTAATTTTCAACGAAATCATATCTTTTAGAGTCAGAATGTGCAAGTGTAGGATGGTTGGATGAGAAGATTCTAGCTAATAGTAGAAAAGTTCATGAGAGGATATTCACAAATGTGGGCCCTTTTAGGATGTTTCATTTTGGAATACCGCTCTTGACATGTACTCTAGGAGTCCCTTAAGATTTCCACGATGCAATGAGATTGTCTCTTCATCAGTTCACACTTGGGGTATGCTCATGTATGGATCAGTGTGTATGCACTGCTCAGTTTGAGTCTCTCTGTAAGGAAGTTTATATCATTCTAGTATTGCCCCATATCTTCACAAAGACTGTTGAGAGAGATGTTCTAAAAGAACATCTTCGCTGATCGGCATTGGACCGAAGAGGTAAGCTCATGTATGGGTGGAGATTAAGGGGGTGCATAGGTATCTTCACAAAGACTCTTAGAGACCGAAGAGGTCGCTCATCTATGGGTGGACATTGAGGGGGTGCATGGATATCTTCACAAAGACTCTTAGAGAGAGGCTATAAAACATTTTCATTGACTCACCATTGGACTGAAGAGGCAGCTCATCTACGGGTGGAAATGTTGCTGCAAATTAATGCTTCCCTCTCTTGTAGGTATTGGCGGCGGCTAGCTCTAGTTTGTAAGGCCTCCATTATGGGAGAATCCTTGGTTGAGCAGCCCAAACGTTTGCTGGTGTGGTGGCTGATCAAACATTTTTTAATCCTTCCTAGACGCTTCTCTGCAAGGGCACTGCATTCAATATACACATAATCCACCAATATGTTGTCAAGTGACCCCACTATTTTCCACCAAGCCCAATATGTGGTCGGTCACACCACTATTTTCCCACCAACCCCACTTCGACAAAATAGAGGTGAGGACATTGAATCCTCTTAAAAAAATAGTTGGTGATATCATGCGATAAGTGCATTCCAAGAGACAAGATGCATACCTATGACACCCAAACTCTTCCCTCCAAACATGCATACAAGCAACAAGAAAGCGGAAGCACACCACCGCGTAAACTTGATAATTTAATAAGATAGACATCTGAAATAGTTCCTAGGGGTACCACGAAACCCATTTGAACAATTCGTTGGGCTGCTTTAGGTGAAGACCATCATTGTGATTCTAAAGAGGATCACGGCTGTGACTAAACCTTGCAAAATCAAGCTCACTAATATCTTCAGAATCCAGAAGAGAAGCACGTAGGGACTTAACACTACGTAAAGTTTTGAGGTCTGAGAATAACTAGTAATTTTGATGTGATTCCTATCTCGTGATCATGCCCACGATTTCTTATCACACGAGCATGATTCTGGATGGATCTGTGCAAATCTAACTTTTTAGACAATGAAAACCATTTCTTGCACGTAAAGTCCGGAAGGCTTGTGACAACATTTCCTTTGATGATATAATAATGCATCTAGCCAACCAGGATCCTCCTCCCAACAAGGAAGAAGCAATGCGCGGCCAGCACACACAAAGGAGCGTGTTTTCTGTGCACTGGCTGAATTGTCTCGCAGTCATCAAGTAGTGAGGAATCCATGGAGAATATCCTCTTAACAAGGAGGGAGAAGGGGCACTTCTGGGCTTAACTCAAAAATCAAGCAAGCCATACTTAGTATACATATCTATCCAATAATTTTCAACAAAATCTTATCTTTTAGAGTCAATATGTTCAAGTGTAGGACGGTTGGATGTGAGAAGATTCCAGCCAATAGTAAAAAAATTCATGAGGATATTCACAAACATGGGCTCTTTGTTGCGGATGTTTCATTTTGGAATACCGCTCTTGACATGTACTCGAGGAGTCTCTTAAGATTTCCACGACGCAATGAGATTGTCTGATCATCACTTTACACTTGGGGTACGCTCGTGTATGGATCAGTGTGTATGCATTGCTCGTATATTAAATGCTCCTGTGGTGGTTGATTAAACATTTTTTATCCTTCCTAGGCGCTCCTTTGCAAGGGCACTGTGTTTAATATACACATAGTCCACCAATATCTTGTCAAGTGACCCCGCTATTTCCCACCAAGCCCAATATGTTGTCAGGTGACACCACTATTTTCCACCAACCCCACTTTGACAAGATAGAGGTGAGGACACTGAATCATCTTAAAGAAAATTGGTAATATCATGCGATAAGTGCCTTCCAAGAGACAAGATGCATACCTATGGCACCCAAACTCTTCCCACCAAACATGCATACAAGCAGCAAGAAAGCGGAAGCGCACCGCGTAAACTTTATAATTTAATAAGATAGACATTTGAAATAGTTCCTAGGGGTATTAGGAAACTCATTTGAACACTTTGGTGGGCTGATTAGGGTGAAGACCATCACAGTGATTCTAAAGATGATCACGGCTGTGACTCTAAACCCTGCAAAATCAAGTCGACTGATATCTTCAGAATCGAGAAGAGAAGCACGTAGGGACTTCTTAGCACTATGGAAAGTTGTGAGGTCTGAGAATAAACAGTAATTTTTATGTGATTCCTGTCGTGATCATGCGCACGATTTCTTATCACACGAGCATGATTCTGGATGGATCTGTGTAAATCTAAATTTTTAGACAATGAAAACCATTTCATGCACGTAAGGTCTGGAAGGCTTGTGACACCATTGCCTGTGATGATACAATGCATCTAGCCAACGAGGATCCTCCTCCCAAAAAGGAAGCAATGCGCAGCCAGCACACACAAAGGAGTGTGTTTTCTTTGCACTGGCTGAACTACCTTGGAATCATAAAGTAGTGAGGAATCCATGGAGAATCCTCTTAACAAGGAGGGAGAAGGGTACTTCTGGGATTATCTCAAAAATCTAGAATGCTTTGTCCACCTATATCTTGGTCTGGATTTGATGGGCCAACCAAAAAAGTATGTACGTTTGCAAGTAAGCCATACTTAGTATACGTATCTACCTAGTAATTTTCAACAAAATGATATCTTTTAGAGTCAAAATGTGCAAGTGTAGGATGGTTGGATGTGAGAAGATTCCAGCTATAATAGTAGAAAAATTCATGAGGATACTCACAAATGTGGGCTCTTTCAGGATGTTTCATTTTGGATCAGGGAGTCTATGCGTTAATCATATATTAAATGTTGTGTTGTGGCTCATAAAATACTTTTTGATCCTTCTCAGATGCTCCTTTGCAAGGGCATTGCATTTAATATACATATAATCCACAAATATGTTGTCAAATGACCGCACTATTTCTCACCGAGCATAATATGTTGTCACAGATGACACCATTATTTGATGATACAATGCATCTAGCCAACCAAGATCCTCCTCCCAAGGAAGCAATGCGCAGCCAGCACACACAAAGGAGTGTGTTTTCTTTGCACTGGCTAAATTCTCTTGGAATGATCAAGTAGTAAGGAATCCATGGACAATCCTCTTAAGGAAGGAAGAAGAGCACTTCTGGGCTTAGACCAAAAATCTAGAATGCTTTGGCCGCCTATATCGTTGCTTGGAATTGATGGGCGTTAAGCAAGAAAAGTATGTACTTCTGCAAGCAATCCATACTTAGTATACATATCTACCTAGTAATTAGATTTTCAACGAAATGATATCTTTTAGAGTCAAAATGTGCAAGTGTAGGATGGTTGGATGTGAGAAGATTCTAGCTAATAGTAGAAAAGTTCATGAGAGGATATTCACAAACGTGGGCCCTTTTAGGATGTTTCATTTTGGAATACCGCTCTTGACATGTACTCTAGGAGTCTCTTAAGATTTCCACGATGTAATGAGATTGTCTCATCTCATGACTTCACACTTGGGGTATGCTCATGTATGGATCAGCGTGTATGCATTGCTCAATTTGAGTCTCTCTGCAAAGAAGTTTATCTCATTCTAGTATTGGCCCATGGATCTTCACAAAGACTCTTGAGAGAGGTGAGAACATTGAATCATCTTAAAAGAAATTGGTAATATCATGCGATAAGTGCATTCCAAGAGACAAGATGCATACCTATGGCACCCAAACTCTTCCCACCAAACATGCATACAAGCAGCAAGAAAGCGGAAGCACACCACATAAACTTTATAATTTAATAAGATAGACATTTGAAATAGTTCCTAGGGGTATTATAAAACTCATTTGAACAATTGGTTGGGCTGATTAGGGTGAAGACCATCACGGTGATTCTAAAGATGATCACGGCTATGACTCTAAACCCTGCAAAATCAAGTTGACTAATATCTTCAGAATCGAGAAGAGAAGCACGTAGGGACTTCTTAACACTATGGGAAGTTGTGAGGTCTGAGAATAAATAGTACTTTTGATGTGATTCCTGTCGTGATCATGCGCACGATTTCTTATCACATGAGCATGATTCTGGATAGATCTGTGTAAATCTAAATTTTTAGACAATGAAAACCATTTCATGCACGTAAGGTCTGGAAGGCTTGTGACACCATTGCTTGTGATGATACAATGCATCTAGCCAACCAAGATCCTCCTCCCAAAAAGGAAGCAATGCGCAGCCAGCACACACAAAGGAGTGTGTTTTCTTTGCACTGGCTGAACTATCTTGGAATCATCAAGTAGTGAGGAATCCATGGAGAATCCTCTTAACAAGGAGGAGAAGAGTACTTCCGCGATTATCTCAAAAATCTAGAATGCTTTGTCCGCCTATATCTTGGTCTGGATTTGATGAGCTAACAAAAAAAGTATGTATGTTTGCAAGTAAGCCATACTTAGTATACGTATCTACCTAGTAATTTTCAACAAAATGATATCTTTTAGAGTCAAAATGTGCAAGTGCAGGATGGTTGGATGTGAGAAGATTCCAGCTATAATAGCAGAAAAATTCATGAGGATATTCACAAATGTGGGCTCTTTCAGGATGTTTCATTTTGGATCAGGGGGTCTATGCATTAATCATATATTAAATGTTGTGTTGTGGCTCATAAAATACTTTTTAATCCTTCTCAGATGCTCCTTTGCAAGGGCATTGCATTTAATATACATATAATCCACAAATATGTTGTCAAATGACCGCACTATTTCTCACCGAGCACAATATGTTGTCACAGATGACACCATTATTTGATGATACAATGCATCTAGCCAACCAAGATCCTCCTCCCAAGGAAGCAATGCGCAGCCAGCACACACAAAGGAGTGTGTTTTCTTTGCACTGGCTAAATTCTCTTGGAATGATCAAGTAGTAAGGAATCCATGGACAATCCTCTTAAGGAAGGAAGAAGAGCACTTCTGGGCTTAGACCAAAAGTCTAGAATGCTTTGGCCGCCTATATCGTTGCTTGGAATTGATGGGCGTTAAGCAAGAAAAGTATGTACTTCTGCAAGCAATCCATACTTAGTATACATATCTACCTAGTAATTTTCAACGAAATCATATCTTTTAGAGTCAGAATGTGCAAGTGTAGGATGGTTGGATGAGAAGATTCTAGCTAATAGTAGAAAAGTTCATGAGAGGATATTCACAAATGTGGGCCCTTTTAGGATGTTTCATTTTGGAATACCGCTCTTGACATGTACTCTAGGAGTCCCTTAAGATTTCCACGATGCAATGAGATTGTCTCTTCATCAGTTCACACTTGGGGTATGCTCATGTATGGATCAGTGTGTATGCACTGCTCAGTTTGAGTCTCTCTGTAAGGAAGTTTATATCATTCTAGTATTGCCCCATATCTTCACAAAGACTGTTGAGAGAGATGTTCTAAAAGAACATCTTCGCTGATCGGCATTGGACCGAAGAGGTAAGCTCATGTATGGGTGGAGATTAAGGGGGTGCATAGGTATCTTCACAAAGACTCTTAGAGACCGAAGAGGTCGCTCATCTATGGGTGGACATTGAGGGGGTGCATGGATATCTTCACAAAGACTCTTAGAGAGAGGCTATAAAACATTTTCATTGACTCACCATTGGACTGAAGAGGCAGCTCATCTACGGGTGGAAATGTTGCTGCAAATTAATGCTTCCCTCTCTTGTAGGTATTGGCGGCGGCTAGCTCTAGTTTGTAAGGCCTCCATTATGGGAGAATCCTTGGTTGAGCAGCCCAAACGTTTGCTGGTGTGGTGGCTGATCAAACATTTTTTAATCCTTCCTAGACGCTTCTCTGCAAGGGCACTGCATTCAATATACACATAATCCACCAATATGTTGTCAAGTGACCCCACTATTTTCCACCAAGCCCAATATGTGGTCGGTCACACCACTATTTTCCCACCAACCCCACTTCGACAAAATAGAGGTGAGGACATTGAATCCTCTTAAAAAAATAGTTGGTGATATCATGCGATAAGTGCATTCCAAGAGACAAGATGCATACCTATGACACCCAAACTCTTCCCTCCAAACATGCATACAAGCAACAAGAAAGCGGAAGCACACCACCGCGTAAACTTGATAATTTAATAAGATAGACATCTGAAATAGTTCCTAGGGGTACCACGAAACCCATTTGAACAATTCGTTGGGCTGCTTTAGGTGAAGACCATCATTGTGATTCTAAAGAGGATCACGGCTGTGACTAAACCTTGCAAAATCAAGCTCACTAATATCTTCAGAATCCAGAAGAGAAGCACGTAGGGACTTAACACTACGTAAAGTTTTGAGGTCTGAGAATAACTAGTAATTTTGATGTGATTCCTATCTCGTGATCATGCCCACGATTTCTTATCACACGAGCATGATTCTGGATGGATCTGTGCAAATCTAACTTTTTAGACAATGAAAACCATTTCTTGCACGTAAAGTCCGGAAGGCTTGTGACAACATTTCCTTTGATGATATAATAATGCATCTAGCCAACCAGGATCCTCCTCCCAACAAGGAAGAAGCAATGCGCGGCCAGCACACACAAAGGAGCGTGTTTTCTGTGCACTGGCTGAATTGTCTCGCAGTCATCAAGTAGTGAGGAATCCATGGAGAATATCCTCTTAACAAGGAGGGAGAAGGGGCACTTCTGGGCTTAACTCAAAAATCAAGCAAGCCATACTTAGTATACATATCTATCCAATAATTTTCAACAAAATCTTATCTTTTAGAGTCAATATGTTCAAGTGTAGGACGGTTGGATGTGAGAAGATTCCAGCCAATAGTAAAAAAATTCATGAGGATATTCACAAACATGGGCTCTTTGTTGCGGATGTTTCATTTTGGAATACCGCTCTTGACATGTACTCGAGGAGTCTCTTAAGATTTCCACGACGCAATGAGATTGTCTGATCATCACTTTACACTTGGGGTACGCTCGTGTATGGATCAGTGTGTATGCATTGCTCGTATATTAAATGCTCCTGTGGTGGTTGATTAAACATTTTTTATCCTTCCTAGGCGCTCCTTTGCAAGGGCACTGTGTTTAATATACACATAGTCCACCAATATCTTGTCAAGTGACCCCGCTATTTCCCACCAAGCCCAATATGTTGTCAGGTGACACCACTATTTTCCACCAACCCCACTTTGACAAGATAGAGGTGAGGACACTGAATCATCTTAAAGAAAATTGGTAATATCATGCGATAAGTGCCTTCCAAGAGACAAGATGCATACCTATGGCACCCAAACTCTTCCCACCAAACATGCATACAAGCAGCAAGAAAGCGGAAGCGCACCGCGTAAACTTTATAATTTAATAAGATAGACATTTGAAATAGTTCCTAGGGGTATTAGGAAACTCATTTGAACACTTTGGTGGGCTGATTAGGGTGAAGACCATCACAGTGATTCTAAAGATGATCACGGCTGTGACTCTAAACCCTGCAAAATCAAGTCGACTGATATCTTCAGAATCGAGAAGAGAAGCACGTAGGGACTTCTTAGCACTATGGAAAGTTGTGAGGTCTGAGAATAAACAGTAATTTTTATGTGATTCCTGTCGTGATCATGCGCACGATTTCTTATCACACGAGCATGATTCTGGATGGATCTGTGTAAATCTAAATTTTTAGACAATGAAAACCATTTCATGCACGTAAGGTCTGGAAGGCTTGTGACACCATTGCCTGTGATGATACAATGCATCTAGCCAACGAGGATCCTCCTCCCAAAAAGGAAGCAATGCGCAGCCAGCACACACAAAGGAGTGTGTTTTCTTTGCACTGGCTGAACTACCTTGGAATCATAAAGTAGTGAGGAATCCATGGAGAATCCTCTTAACAAGGAGGGAGAAGGGTACTTCTGGGATTATCTCAAAAATCTAGAATGCTTTGTCCACCTATATCTTGGTCTGGATTTGATGGGCCAACCAAAAAAGTATGTACGTTTGCAAGTAAGCCATACTTAGTATACGTATCTACCTAGTAATTTTCAACAAAATGATATCTTTTAGAGTCAAAATGTGCAAGTGTAGGATGGTTGGATGTGAGAAGATTCCAGCTATAATAGTAGAAAAATTCATGAGGATACTCACAAATGTGGGCTCTTTCAGGATGTTTCATTTTGGATCAGGGAGTCTATGCGTTAATCATATATTAAATGTTGTGTTGTGGCTCATAAAATACTTTTTGATCCTTCTCAGATGCTCCTTTGCAAGGGCATTGCATTTAATATACATATAATCCACAAATATGTTGTCAAATGACCGCACTATTTCTCACCGAGCATAATATGTTGTCACAGATGACACCATTATTTGATGATACAATGCATCTAGCCAACCAAGATCCTCCTCCCAAGGAAGCAATGCGCAGCCAGCACACACAAAGGAGTGTGTTTTCTTTGCACTGGCTAAATTCTCTTGGAATGATCAAGTAGTAAGGAATCCATGGACAATCCTCTTAAGGAAGGAAGAAGAGCACTTCTGGGCTTAGACCAAAAATCTAGAATGCTTTGGCCGCCTATATCGTTGCTTGGAATTGATGGGCGTTAAGCAAGAAAAGTATGTACTTCTGCAAGCAATCCATACTTAGTATACATATCTACCTAGTAATTAGATTTTCAACGAAATGATATCTTTTAGAGTCAAAATGTGCAAGTGTAGGATGGTTGGATGTGAGAAGATTCTAGCTAATAGTAGAAAAGTTCATGAGAGGATATTCACAAACGTGGGCCCTTTTAGGATGTTTCATTTTGGAATACCGCTCTTGACATGTACTCTAGGAGTCTCTTAAGATTTCCACGATGTAATGAGATTGTCTCATCTCATGACTTCACACTTGGGGTATGCTCATGTATGGATCAGCGTGTATGCATTGCTCAATTTGAGTCTCTCTGCAAAGAAGTTTATCTCATTCTAGTATTGGCCCATGGATCTTCACAAAGACTCTTGAGAGAGGTGAGAACATTGAATCATCTTAAAAGAAATTGGTAATATCATGCGATAAGTGCATTCCAAGAGACAAGATGCATACCTATGGCACCCAAACTCTTCCCACCAAACATGCATACAAGCAGCAAGAAAGCGGAAGCACACCACATAAACTTTATAATTTAATAAGATAGACATTTGAAATAGTTCCTAGGGGTATTATAAAACTCATTTGAACAATTGGTTGGGCTGATTAGGGTGAAGACCATCACGGTGATTCTAAAGATGATCACGGCTATGACTCTAAACCCTGCAAAATCAAGTTGACTAATATCTTCAGAATCGAGAAGAGAAGCACGTAGGGACTTCTTAACACTATGGGAAGTTGTGAGGTCTGAGAATAAATAGTACTTTTGATGTGATTCCTGTCGTGATCATGCGCACGATTTCTTATCACATGAGCATGATTCTGGATAGATCTGTGTAAATCTAAATTTTTAGACAATGAAAACCATTTCATGCACGTAAGGTCTGGAAGGCTTGTGACACCATTGCTTGTGATGATACAATGCATCTAGCCAACCAAGATCCTCCTCCCAAAAAGGAAGCAATGCGCAGCCAGCACACACAAAGGAGTGTGTTTTCTTTGCACTGGCTGAACTATCTTGGAATCATCAAGTAGTGAGGAATCCATGGAGAATCCTCTTAACAAGGAGGAGAAGAGTACTTCCGCGATTATCTCAAAAATCTAGAATGCTTTGTCCGCCTATATCTTGGTCTGGATTTGATGAGCTAACAAAAAAAGTATGTATGTTTGCAAGTAAGCCATACTTAGTATACGTATCTACCTAGTAATTTTCAACAAAATGATATCTTTTAGAGTCAAAATGTGCAAGTGCAGGATGGTTGGATGTGAGAAGATTCCAGCTATAATAGCAGAAAAATTCATGAGGATATTCACAAATGTGGGCTCTTTCAGGATGTTTCATTTTGGATCAGGGGGTCTATGCATTAATCATATATTAAATGTTGTGTTGTGGCTCATAAAATACTTTTTAATCCTTCTCAGATGCTCCTTTGCAAGGGCATTGCATTTAATATACATATAATCCACAAATATGTTGTCAAATGACCGCACTATTTCTCACCGAGCACAATATGTTGTCACAGATGACACCATTATTTGATGATACAATGCATCTAGCCAACCAAGATCCTCCTCCCAAGGAAGCAATGCGCAGCCAGCACACACAAAGGAGTGTGTTTTCTTTGCACTGGCTAAATTCTCTTGGAATGATCAAGTAGTAAGGAATCCATGGACAATCCTCTTAAGGAAGGAAGAAGAGCACTTCTGGGCTTAGACCAAAAGTCTAGAATGCTTTGGCCGCCTATATCGTTGCTTGGAATTGATGGGCGTTAAGCAAGAAAAGTATGTACTTCTGCAAGCAATCCATACTTAGTATACATATCTACCTAGTAATTTTCAACGAAATCATATCTTTTAGAGTCAGAATGTGCAAGTGTAGGATGGTTGGATGAGAAGATTCTAGCTAATAGTAGAAAAGTTCATGAGAGGATATTCACAAATGTGGGCCCTTTTAGGATGTTTCATTTTGGAATACCGCTCTTGACATGTACTCTAGGAGTCCCTTAAGATTTCCACGATGCAATGAGATTGTCTCTTCATCAGTTCACACTTGGGGTATGCTCATGTATGGATCAGTGTGTATGCACTGCTCAGTTTGAGTCTCTCTGTAAGGAAGTTTATATCATTCTAGTATTGCCCCATATCTTCACAAAGACTGTTGAGAGAGATGTTCTAAAAGAACATCTTCGCTGATCGGCATTGGACCGAAGAGGTAAGCTCATGTATGGGTGGAGATTAAGGGGGTGCATAGGTATCTTCACAAAGACTCTTAGAGACCGAAGAGGTCGCTCATCTATGGGTGGACATTGAGGGGGTGCATGGATATCTTCACAAAGACTCTTAGAGAGAGGCTATAAAACATTTTCATTGACTCACCATTGGACTGAAGAGGCAGCTCATCTATGGGTGGAAATGTTGCTGCAAATTAATGCTTCCCTCTCTTGTAGGTATTGGCGGCGGCTAGCTCTAGTTTGTAAGGCCTCCATTATGGGAGAATCCTTGGTTGAGCAGCCCAAACGTTTGCTGGTGTGGTGGCTGATCAAACATTTTTTAATCCTTCCTAGACGCTTCTCTGCAAGGGCACTGCATTCAATATACACATAATCCACCAATATGTTGTCAAGTGACCCCACTATTTTCCACCAAGCCCAATATGTGGTCGGTCACACCACTATTTTCCCACCAACCCCACTTCGACAAAATAGAGGTGAGGACATTGAATCCTCTTAAAAAAATAGTTGGTGATATCATGCGATAAGTGCATTCCAAGAGACAAGATGCATACCTATGACACCCAAACTCTTCCCTCCAAACATGCATACAAGCAACAAGAAAGCGGAAGCACACCACCGCGTAAACTTGATAATTTAATAAGATAGACATCTGAAATAGTTCCTAGGGGTACCACGAAACCCATTTGAACAATTCGTTGGGCTGCTTTAGGTGAAGACCATCATTGTGATTCTAAAGAGGATCACGGCTGTGACTAAACCTTGCAAAATCAAGCTCACTAATATCTTCAGAATCCAGAAGAGAAGCACGTAGGGACTTAACACTACGTAAAGTTTTGAGGTCTGAGAATAACTAGTAATTTTGATGTGATTCCTATCTCGTGATCATGCCCACGATTTCTTATCACACGAGCATGATTCTGGATGGATCTGTGCAAATCTAACTTTTTAGACAATGAAAACCATTTCTTGCACGTAAAGTCCGGAAGGCTTGTGACAACATTTCCTTTGATGATATAATAATGCATCTAGCCAACCAGGATCCTCCTCCCAACAAGGAAGAAGCAATGCGCGGCCAGCACACACAAAGGAGCGTGTTTTCTGTGCACTGGCTGAATTGTCTCGCAGTCATCAAGTAGTGAGGAATCCATGGAGAATATCCTCTTAACAAGGAGGGAGAAGGGGCACTTCTGGGCTTAACTCAAAAATCAAGCAAGCCATACTTAGTATACATATCTATCCAATAATTTTCAACAAAATCTTATCTTTTAGAGTCAATATGTTCAAGTGTAGGACGGTTGGATGTGAGAAGATTCCAGCCAATAGTAAAAAAATTCATGAGGATATTCACAAACATGGGCTCTTTGTTGCGGATGTTTCATTTTGGAATACCGCTCTTGACATGTACTCGAGGAGTCTCTTAAGATTTCCACGACGCAATGAGATTGTCTGATCATCACTTTACACTTGGGGTACGCTCGTGTATGGATCAGTGTGTATGCATTGCTCGTATATTAAATGCTCCTGTGGTGGTTGATTAAACATTTTTTATCCTTCCTAGGCGCTCCTTTGCAAGGGCACTGTGTTTAATATACACATAGTCCACCAATATCTTGTCAAGTGACCCCGCTATTTCCCACCAAGCCCAATATGTTGTCAGGTGACACCACTATTTTCCACCAACCCCACTTTGACAAGATAGAGGTGAGGACACTGAATCATCTTAAAGAAAATTGGTAATATCATGCGATAAGTGCCTTCCAAGAGACAAGATGCATACCTATGGCACCCAAACTCTTCCCACCAAACATGCATACAAGCAGCAAGAAAGCGGAAGCGCACCGCGTAAACTTTATAATTTAATAAGATAGACATTTGAAATAGTTCCTAGGGGTATTAGGAAACTCATTTGAACACTTTGGTGGGCTGATTAGGGTGAAGACCATCACAGTGATTCTAAAGATGATCACGGCTGTGACTCTAAACCCTGCAAAATCAAGTCGACTGATATCTTCAGAATCGAGAAGAGAAGCACGTAGGGACTTCTTAGCACTATGGAAAGTTGTGAGGTCTGAGAATAAACAGTAATTTTTATGTGATTCCTGTCGTGATCATGCGCACGATTTCTTATCACACGAGCATGATTCTGGATGGATCTGTGTAAATCTAAATTTTTAGACAATGAAAACCATTTCATGCACGTAAGGTCTGGAAGGCTTGTGACACCATTGCCTGTGATGATACAATGCATCTAGCCAACGAGGATCCTCCTCCCAAAAAGGAAGCAATGCGCAGCCAGCACACACAAAGGAGTGTGTTTTCTTTGCACTGGCTGAACTACCTTGGAATCATAAAGTAGTGAGGAATCCATGGAGAATCCTCTTAACAAGGAGGGAGAAGGGTACTTCTGGGATTATCTCAAAAATCTAGAATGCTTTGTCCACCTATATCTTGGTCTGGATTTGATGGGCCAACCAAAAAAGTATGTACGTTTGCAAGTAAGCCATACTTAGTATACGTATCTACCTAGTAATTTTCAACAAAATGATATCTTTTAGAGTCAAAATGTGCAAGTGTAGGATGGTTGGATGTGAGAAGATTCCAGCTATAATAGTAGAAAAATTCATGAGGATACTCACAAATGTGGGCTCTTTCAGGATGTTTCATTTTGGATCAGGGAGTCTATGCGTTAATCATATATTAAATGTTGTGTTGTGGCTCATAAAATACTTTTTGATCCTTCTCAGATGCTCCTTTGCAAGGGCATTGCATTTAATATACATATAATCCACAAATATGTTGTCAAATGACCGCACTATTTCTCACCGAGCATAATATGTTGTCACAGATGACACCATTATTTGATGATACAATGCATCTAGCCAACCAAGATCCTCCTCCCAAGGAAGCAATGCGCAGCCAGCACACACAAAGGAGTGTGTTTTCTTTGCACTGGCTAAATTCTCTTGGAATGATCAAGTAGTAAGGAATCCATGGACAATCCTCTTAAGGAAGGAAGAAGAGCACTTCTGGGCTTAGACCAAAAATCTAGAATGCTTTGGCCGCCTATATCGTTGCTTGGAATTGATGGGCGTTAAGCAAGAAAAGTATGTACTTCTGCAAGCAATCCATACTTAGTATACATATCTACCTAGTAATTAGATTTTCAACGAAATGATATCTTTTAGAGTCAAAATGTGCAAGTGTAGGATGGTTGGATGTGAGAAGATTCTAGCTAATAGTAGAAAAGTTCATGAGAGGATATTCACAAACGTGGGCCCTTTTAGGATGTTTCATTTTGGAATACCGCTCTTGACATGTACTCTAGGAGTCTCTTAAGATTTCCACGATGTAATGAGATTGTCTCATCTCATGACTTCACACTTGGGGTATGCTCATGTATGGATCAGCGTGTATGCATTGCTCAATTTGAGTCTCTCTGCAAAGAAGTTTATCTCATTCTAGTATTGGCCCATGGATCTTCACAAAGACTCTTGAGAGAGGTGAGAACATTGAATCATCTTAAAAGAAATTGGTAATATCATGCGATAAGTGCATTCCAAGAGACAAGATGCATACCTATGGCACCCAAACTCTTCCCACCAAACATGCATACAAGCAGCAAGAAAGCGGAAGCACACCACATAAACTTTATAATTTAATAAGATAGACATTTGAAATAGTTCCTAGGGGTATTATAAAACTCATTTGAACAATTGGTTGGGCTGATTAGGGTGAAGACCATCACGGTGATTCTAAAGGTGATCACGGCTATGACTCTAAACCCTGCAAAATCAAGTTGACTAATATCTTCAGAATCGAGAAGAGAAGCACGTAGGGACTTCTTAACACTATGGGAAGTTGTGAGGTCTGAGAATAAATAGTACTTTTGATGTGATTCCTGTCGTGATCATGCGCACGATTTCTTATCACATGAGCATGATTCTGGATAGATCTGTGTAAATCTAAATTTTTAGACAATGAAAACCATTTCATGCACGTAAGGTCTGGAAGGCTTGTGACACCATTGCTTGTGATGATACAATGCATCTAGCCAACCAAGATCCTCCTCCCAAAAAGGAAGCAATGCGCAGCCAGCACACACAAAGGAGTGTGTTTTCTTTGCACTGGCTGAACTATCTTGGAATCATCAAGTAGTGAGGAATCCATGGAGAATCCTCTTAACAAGGAGGAGAAGAGTACTTCCGCGATTATCTCAAAAATCTAGAATGCTTTGTCCGCCTATATCTTGGTCTGGATTTGATGAGCTAACAAAAAAAGTATGTATGTTTGCAAGTAAGCCATACTTAGTATACGTATCTACCTAGTAATTTTCAACAAAATGATATCTTTTAGAGTCAAAATGTGCAAGTGCAGGATGGTTGGATGTGAGAAGATTCCAGCTATAATAGCAGAAAAATTCATGAGGATATTCACAAATGTGGGCTCTTTCAGGATGTTTCATTTTGGATCAGGGGGTCTATGCATTAATCATATATTAAATGTTGTGTTGTGGCTCATAAAATACTTTTTAATCCTTCTCAGATGCTCCTTTGCAAGGGCATTGCATTTAATATACATATAATCCACAAATATGTTGTCAAATGACCGCACTATTTCTCACCGAGCACAATATGTTGTCACAGATGACACCATTATTTGATGATACAATGCATCTAGCCAACCAAGATCCTCCTCCCAAGGAAGCAATGCGCAGCCAGCACACACAAAGGAGTGTGTTTTCTTTGCACTGGCTAAATTCTCTTGGAATGATCAAGTAGTAAGGAATCCATGGACAATCCTCTTAAGGAAGGAAGAAGAGCACTTCTGGGCTTAGACCAAAAGTCTAGAATGCTTTGGCCGCCTATATCGTTGCTTGGAATTGATGGGCGTTAAGCAAGAAAAGTATGTACTTCTGCAAGCAATCCATACTTAGTATACATATCTACCTAGTAATTTTCAACGAAATCATATCTTTTAGAGTCAGAATGTGCAAGTGTAGGATGGTTGGATGAGAAGATTCTAGCTAATAGTAGAAAAGTTCATGAGAGGATATTCACAAATGTGGGCCCTTTTAGGATGTTTCATTTTGGAATACCGCTCTTGACATGTACTCTAGGAGTCCCTTAAGATTTCCACGATGCAATGAGATTGTCTCTTCATCAGTTCACACTTGGGGTATGCTCATGTATGGATCAGTGTGTATGCACTGCTCAGTTTGAGTCTCTCTGTAAGGAAGTTTATATCATTCTAGTATTGCCCCATATCTTCACAAAGACTGTTGAGAGAGATGTTCTAAAAGAACATCTTCGCTGATCGGCATTGGACCGAAGAGGTAAGCTCATGTATGGGTGGAGATTAAGGGGGTGCATAGGTATCTTCACAAAGACTCTTAGAGACCGAAGAGGTCGCTCATCTATGGGTGGACATTGAGGGGGTGCATGGATATCTTCACAAAGACTCTTAGAGAGAGGCTATAAAACATTTTCATTGACTCACCATTGGACTGAAGAGGCAGCTCATCTACGGGTGGAAATGTTGCTGCAAATTAATGCTTCCCTCTCTTGTAGGTATTGGCGGCGGCTAGCTCTAGTTTGTAAGGCCTCCATTATGGGAGAATCCTTGGTTGAGCAGCCCAAACGTTTGCTGGTGTGGTGGCTGATCAAACATTTTTTAATCCTTCCTAGACGCTTCTCTGCAAGGGCACTGCATTCAATATACACATAATCCACCAATATGTTGTCAAGTGACCCCACTATTTTCCACCAAGCCCAATATGTGGTCGGTCACACCACTATTTTCCCACCAACCCCACTTCGACAAAATAGAGGTGAGGACATTGAATCCTCTTAAAAAAATAGTTGGTGATATCATGCGATAAGTGCATTCCAAGAGACAAGATGCATACCTATGACACCCAAACTCTTCCCTCCAAACATGCATACAAGCAACAAGAAAGCGGAAGCACACCACCGCGTAAACTTGATAATTTAATAAGATAGACATCTGAAATAGTTCCTAGGGGTACCACGAAACCCATTTGAACAATTCGTTGGGCTGCTTTAGGTGAAGACCATCATTGTGATTCTAAAGAGGATCACGGCTGTGACTAAACCTTGCAAAATCAAGCTCACTAATATCTTCAGAATCCAGAAGAGAAGCACGTAGGGACTTAACACTACGTAAAGTTTTGAGGTCTGAGAATAACTAGTAATTTTGATGTGATTCCTATCTCGTGATCATGCCCACGATTTCTTATCACACGAGCATGATTCTGGATGGATCTGTGCAAATCTAACTTTTTAGACAATGAAAACCATTTCTTGCACGTAAAGTCCGGAAGGCTTGTGACAACATTTCCTTTGATGATATAATAATGCATCTAGCCAACCAGGATCCTCCTCCCAACAAGGAAGAAGCAATGCGCGGCCAGCACACACAAAGGAGCGTGTTTTCTGTGCACTGGCTGAATTGTCTCGCAGTCATCAAGTAGTGAGGAATCCATGGAGAATATCCTCTTAACAAGGAGGGAGAAGGGGCACTTCTGGGCTTAACTCAAAAATCAAGCAAGCCATACTTAGTATACATATCTATCCAATAATTTTCAACAAAATCTTATCTTTTAGAGTCAATATGTTCAAGTGTAGGACGGTTGGATGTGAGAAGATTCCAGCCAATAGTAAAAAAATTCATGAGGATATTCACAAACATGGGCTCTTTGTTGCGGATGTTTCATTTTGGAATACCGCTCTTGACATGTACTCGAGGAGTCTCTTAAGATTTCCACGACGCAATGAGATTGTCTGATCATCACTTTACACTTGGGGTACGCTCGTGTATGGATCAGTGTGTATGCATTGCTCGTATATTAAATGCTCCTGTGGTGGTTGATTAAACATTTTTTATCCTTCCTAGGCGCTCCTTTGCAAGGGCACTGTGTTTAATATACACATAGTCCACCAATATCTTGTCAAGTGACCCCGCTATTTCCCACCAAGCCCAATATGTTGTCAGGTGACACCACTATTTTCCACCAACCCCACTTTGACAAGATAGAGGTGAGGACACTGAATCATCTTAAAGAAAATTGGTAATATCATGCGATAAGTGCCTTCCAAGAGACAAGATGCATACCTATGGCACCCAAACTCTTCCCACCAAACATGCATACAAGCAGCAAGAAAGCGGAAGCGCACCGCGTAAACTTTATAATTTAATAAGATAGACATTTGAAATAGTTCCTAGGGGTATTAGGAAACTCATTTGAACACTTTGGTGGGCTGATTAGGGTGAAGACCATCACAGTGATTCTAAAGATGATCACGGCTGTGACTCTAAACCCTGCAAAATCAAGTCGACTGATATCTTCAGAATCGAGAAGAGAAGCACGTAGGGACTTCTTAGCACTATGGAAAGTTGTGAGGTCTGAGAATAAACAGTAATTTTTATGTGATTCCTGTCGTGATCATGCGCACGATTTCTTATCACACGAGCATGATTCTGGATGGATCTGTGTAAATCTAAATTTTTAGACAATGAAAACCATTTCATGCACGTAAGGTCTGGAAGGCTTGTGACACCATTGCCTGTGATGATACAATGCATCTAGCCAACGAGGATCCTCCTCCCAAAAAGGAAGCAATGCGCAGCCAGCACACACAAAGGAGTGTGTTTTCTTTGCACTGGCTGAACTACCTTGGAATCATAAAGTAGTGAGGAATCCATGGAGAATCCTCTTAACAAGGAGGGAGAAGGGTACTTCTGGGATTATCTCAAAAATCTAGAATGCTTTGTCCACCTATATCTTGGTCTGGATTTGATGGGCCAACCAAAAAAGTATGTACGTTTGCAAGTAAGCCATACTTAGTATACGTATCTACCTAGTAATTTTCAACAAAATGATATCTTTTAGAGTCAAAATGTGCAAGTGTAGGATGGTTGGATGTGAGAAGATTCCAGCTATAATAGTAGAAAAATTCATGAGGATACTCACAAATGTGGGCTCTTTCAGGATGTTTCATTTTGGATCAGGGAGTCTATGCGTTAATCATATATTAAATGTTGTGTTGTGGCTCATAAAATACTTTTTGATCCTTCTCAGATGCTCCTTTGCAAGGGCATTGCATTTAATATACATATAATCCACAAATATGTTGTCAAATGACCGCACTATTTCTCACCGAGCATAATATGTTGTCACAGATGACACCATTATTTGATGATACAATGCATCTAGCCAACCAAGATCCTCCTCCCAAGGAAGCAATGCGCAGCCAGCACACACAAAGGAGTGTGTTTTCTTTGCACTGGCTAAATTCTCTTGGAATGATCAAGTAGTAAGGAATCCATGGACAATCCTCTTAAGGAAGGAAGAAGAGCACTTCTGGGCTTAGACCAAAAATCTAGAATGCTTTGGCCGCCTATATCGTTGCTTGGAATTGATGGGCGTTAAGCAAGAAAAGTATGTACTTCTGCAAGCAATCCATACTTAGTATACATATCTACCTAGTAATTAGATTTTCAACGAAATGATATCTTTTAGAGTCAAAATGTGCAAGTGTAGGATGGTTGGATGTGAGAAGATTCTAGCTAATAGTAGAAAAGTTCATGAGAGGATATTCACAAACGTGGGCCCTTTTAGGATGTTTCATTTTGGAATACCGCTCTTGACATGTACTCTAGGAGTCTCTTAAGATTTCCACGATGTAATGAGATTGTCTCATCTCATGACTTCACACTTGGGGTATGCTCATGTATGGATCAGCGTGTATGCATTGCTCAATTTGAGTCTCTCTGCAAAGAAGTTTATCTCATTCTAGTATTGGCCCATGGATCTTCACAAAGACTCTTGAGAGAGGTGAGAACATTGAATCATCTTAAAAGAAATTGGTAATATCATGCGATAAGTGCATTCCAAGAGACAAGATGCATACCTATGGCACCCAAACTCTTCCCACCAAACATGCATACAAGCAGCAAGAAAGCGGAAGCACACCACATAAACTTTATAATTTAATAAGATAGACATTTGAAATAGTTCCTAGGGGTATTATAAAACTCATTTGAACAATTGGTTGGGCTGATTAGGGTGAAGACCATCACGGTGATTCTAAAGGTGATCACGGCTATGACTCTAAACCCTGCAAAATCAAGTTGACTAATATCTTCAGAATCGAGAAGAGAAGCACGTAGGGACTTCTTAACACTATGGGAAGTTGTGAGGTCTGAGAATAAATAGTACTTTTGATGTGATTCCTGTCGTGATCATGCGCACGATTTCTTATCACATGAGCATGATTCTGGATAGATCTGTGTAAATCTAAATTTTTAGACAATGAAAACCATTTCATGCACGTAAGGTCTGGAAGGCTTGTGACACCATTGCTTGTGATGATACAATGCATCTAGCCAACCAAGATCCTCCTCCCAAAAAGGAAGCAATGCGCAGCCAGCACACACAAAGGAGTGTGTTTTCTTTGCACTGGCTGAACTATCTTGGAATCATCAAGTAGTGAGGAATCCATGGAGAATCCTCTTAACAAGGAGGAGAAGAGTACTTCCGCGATTATCTCAAAAATCTAGAATGCTTTGTCCGCCTATATCTTGGTCTGGATTTGATGAGCTAACAAAAAAAGTATGTATGTTTGCAAGTAAGCCATACTTAGTATACGTATCTACCTAGTAATTTTCAACAAAATGATATCTTTTAGAGTCAAAATGTGCAAGTGCAGGATGGTTGGATGTGAGAAGATTCCAGCTATAATAGCAGAAAAATTCATGAGGATATTCACAAATGTGGGCTCTTTCAGGATGTTTCATTTTGGATCAGGGGGTCTATGCATTAATCATATATTAAATGTTGTGTTGTGGCTCATAAAATACTTTTTAATCCTTCTCAGATGCTCCTTTGCAAGGGCATTGCATTTAATATACATATAATCCACAAATATGTTGTCAAATGACCGCACTATTTCTCACCGAGCACAATATGTTGTCACAGATGACACCATTATTTGATGATACAATGCATCTAGCCAACCAAGATCCTCCTCCCAAGGAAGCAATGCGCAGCCAGCACACACAAAGGAGTGTGTTTTCTTTGCACTGGCTAAATTCTCTTGGAATGATCAAGTAGTAAGGAATCCATGGACAATCCTCTTAAGGAAGGAAGAAGAGCACTTCTGGGCTTAGACCAAAAGTCTAGAATGCTTTGGCCGCCTATATCGTTGCTTGGAATTGATGGGCGTTAAGCAAGAAAAGTATGTACTTCTGCAAGCAATCCATACTTAGTATACATATCTACCTAGTAATTTTCAACGAAATCATATCTTTTAGAGTCAGAATGTGCAAGTGTAGGATGGTTGGATGAGAAGATTCTAGCTAATAGTAGAAAAGTTCATGAGAGGATATTCACAAATGTGGGCCCTTTTAGGATGTTTCATTTTGGAATACCGCTCTTGACATGTACTCTAGGAGTCCCTTAAGATTTCCACGATGCAATGAGATTGTCTCTTCATCAGTTCACACTTGGGGTATGCTCATGTATGGATCAGTGTGTATGCACTGCTCAGTTTGAGTCTCTCTGTAAGGAAGTTTATATCATTCTAGTATTGCCCCATATCTTCACAAAGACTGTTGAGAGAGATGTTCTAAAAGAACATCTTCGCTGATCGGCATTGGACCGAAGAGGTAAGCTCATGTATGGGTGGAGATTAAGGGGGTGCATAGGTATCTTCACAAAGACTCTTAGAGACCGAAGAGGTCGCTCATCTATGGGTGGACATTGAGGGGGTGCATGGATATCTTCACAAAGACTCTTAGAGAGAGGCTATAAAACATTTTCATTGACTCACCATTGGACTGAAGAGGCAGCTCATCTACGGGTGGAAATGTTGCTGCAAATTAATGCTTCCCTCTCTTGTAGGTATTGGCGGCGGCTAGCTCTAGTTTGTAAGGCCTCCATTATGGGAGAATCCTTGGTTGAGCAGCCCAAACGTTTGCTGGTGTGGTGGCTGATCAAACATTTTTTAATCCTTCCTAGATGCTTCTCTGCAAGGGCACTGCATTCAATATACACATAATCCACCAATATGTTGTCAAGTGACCCCACTATTTTCCACCAAGCCCAATATGTGGTCGGTCACACCACTATTTTCCCACCAACCCCACTTCGACAAAATAGAGGTGAGGACATTGAATCCTCTTAAAAAAATAGTTGGTGATATCATGCGATAAGTGCATTCCAAGAGACAAGATGCATACCTATGACACCCAAACTCTTCCCTCCAAACATGCATACAAGCAACAAGAAAGCGGAAGCACACCACCGCGTAAACTTGATAATTTAATAAGATAGACATCTGAAATAGTTCCTAGGGGTACCACGAAACCCATTTGAACAATTCGTTGGGCTGCTTTAGGTGAAGACCATCATTGTGATTCTAAAGAGGATCACGGCTGTGACTAAACCTTGCAAAATCAAGCTCACTAATATCTTCAGAATCCAGAAGAGAAGCACGTAGGGACTTAACACTACGTAAAGTTTTGAGGTCTGAGAATAACTAGTAATTTTGATGTGATTCCTATCTCGTGATCATGCCCACGATTTCTTATCACACGAGCATGATTCTGGATGGATCTGTGCAAATCTAACTTTTTAGACAATGAAAACCATTTCTTGCACGTAAAGTCCGGAAGGCTTGTGACAACATTTCCTTTGATGATATAATAATGCATCTAGCCAACCAGGATCCTCCTCCCAACAAGGAAGAAGCAATGCGCGGCCAGCACACACAAAGGAGCGTGTTTTCTGTGCACTGGCTGAATTGTCTCGCAGTCATCAAGTAGTGAGGAATCCATGGAGAATATCCTCTTAACAAGGAGGGAGAAGGGGCACTTCTGGGCTTAACTCAAAAATCAAGCAAGCCATACTTAGTATACATATCTATCCAATAATTTTCAACAAAATCTTATCTTTTAGAGTCAATATGTTCAAGTGTAGGACGGTTGGATGTGAGAAGATTCCAGCCAATAGTAAAAAAATTCATGAGGATATTCACAAACATGGGCTCTTTGTTGCGGATGTTTCATTTTGGAATACCGCTCTTGACATGTACTCGAGGAGTCTCTTAAGATTTCCACGACGCAATGAGATTGTCTGATCATCACTTTACACTTGGGGTACGCTCGTGTATGGATCAGTGTGTATGCATTGCTCGTATATTAAATGCTCCTGTGGTGGTTGATTAAACATTTTTTATCCTTCCTAGGCGCTCCTTTGCAAGGGCACTGTGTTTAATATACACATAGTCCACCAATATCTTGTCAAGTGACCCCGCTATTTCCCACCAAGCCCAATATGTTGTCAGGTGACACCACTATTTTCCACCAACCCCACTTTGACAAGATAGAGGTGAGGACACTGAATCATCTTAAAGAAAATTGGTAATATCATGCGATAAGTGCCTTCCAAGAGACAAGATGCATACCTATGGCACCCAAACTCTTCCCACCAAACATGCATACAAGCAGCAAGAAAGCGGAAGCGCACCGCGTAAACTTTATAATTTAATAAGATAGACATTTGAAATAGTTCCTAGGGGTATTAGGAAACTCATTTGAACACTTTGGTGGGCTGATTAGGGTGAAGACCATCACAGTGATTCTAAAGATGATCACGGCTGTGACTCTAAACCCTGCAAAATCAAGTCGACTGATATCTTCAGAATCGAGAAGAGAAGCACGTAGGGACTTCTTAGCACTATGGAAAGTTGTGAGGTCTGAGAATAAACAGTAATTTTTATGTGATTCCTGTCGTGATCATGCGCACGATTTCTTATCACACGAGCATGATTCTGGATGGATCTGTGTAAATCTAAATTTTTAGACAATGAAAACCATTTCATGCACGTAAGGTCTGGAAGGCTTGTGACACCATTGCCTGTGATGATACAATGCATCTAGCCAACGAGGATCCTCCTCCCAAAAAGGAAGCAATGCGCAGCCAGCACACACAAAGGAGTGTGTTTTCTTTGCACTGGCTGAACTACCTTGGAATCATAAAGTAGTGAGGAATCCATGGAGAATCCTCTTAACAAGGAGGGAGAAGGGTACTTCTGGGATTATCTCAAAAATCTAGAATGCTTTGTCCACCTATATCTTGGTCTGGATTTGATGGGCCAACCAAAAAAGTATGTACGTTTGCAAGTAAGCCATACTTAGTATACGTATCTACCTAGTAATTTTCAACAAAATGATATCTTTTAGAGTCAAAATGTGCAAGTGTAGGATGGTTGGATGTGAGAAGATTCCAGCTATAATAGTAGAAAAATTCATGAGGATACTCACAAATGTGGGCTCTTTCAGGATGTTTCATTTTGGATCAGGGAGTCTATGCGTTAATCATATATTAAATGTTGTGTTGTGGCTCATAAAATACTTTTTGATCCTTCTCAGATGCTCCTTTGCAAGGGCATTGCATTTAATATACATATAATCCACAAATATGTTGTCAAATGACCGCACTATTTCTCACCGAGCATAATATGTTGTCACAGATGACACCATTATTTGATGATACAATGCATCTAGCCAACCAAGATCCTCCTCCCAAGGAAGCAATGCGCAGCCAGCACACACAAAGGAGTGTGTTTTCTTTGCACTGGCTAAATTCTCTTGGAATGATCAAGTAGTAAGGAATCCATGGACAATCCTCTTAAGGAAGGAAGAAGAGCACTTCTGGGCTTAGACCAAAAATCTAGAATGCTTTGGCCGCCTATATCGTTGCTTGGAATTGATGGGCGTTAAGCAAGAAAAGTATGTACTTCTGCAAGCAATCCATACTTAGTATACATATCTACCTAGTAATTAGATTTTCAACGAAATGATATCTTTTAGAGTCAAAATGTGCAAGTGTAGGATGGTTGGATGTGAGAAGATTCTAGCTAATAGTAGAAAAGTTCATGAGAGGATATTCACAAACGTGGGCCCTTTTAGGATGTTTCATTTTGGAATACCGCTCTTGACATGTACTCTAGGAGTCTCTTAAGATTTCCACGATGTAATGAGATTGTCTCATCTCATGACTTCACACTTGGGGTATGCTCATGTATGGATCAGCGTGTATGCATTGCTCAATTTGAGTCTCTCTGCAAAGAAGTTTATCTCATTCTAGTATTGGCCCATGGATCTTCACAAAGACTCTTGAGAGAGGTGAGAACATTGAATCATCTTAAAAGAAATTGGTAATATCATGCGATAAGTGCATTCCAAGAGACAAGATGCATACCTATGGCACCCAAACTCTTCCCACCAAACATGCATACAAGCAGCAAGAAAGCGGAAGCACACCACATAAACTTTATAATTTAATAAGATAGACATTTGAAATAGTTCCTAGGGGTATTATAAAACTCATTTGAACAATTGGTTGGGCTGATTAGGGTGAAGACCATCACGGTGATTCTAAAGATGATCACGGCTATGACTCTAAACCCTGCAAAATCAAGTTGACTAATATCTTCAGAATCGAGAAGAGAAGCACGTAGGGACTTCTTAACACTATGGGAAGTTGTGAGGTCTGAGAATAAATAGTACTTTTGATGTGATTCCTGTCGTGATCATGCGCACGATTTCTTATCACATGAGCATGATTCTGGATAGATCTGTGTAAATCTAAATTTTTAGACAATGAAAACCATTTCATGCACGTAAGGTCTGGAAGGCTTGTGACACCATTGCTTGTGATGATACAATGCATCTAGCCAACCAAGATCCTCCTCCCAAAAAGGAAGCAATGCGCAGCCAGCACACACAAAGGAGTGTGTTTTCTTTGCACTGGCTGAACTATCTTGGAATCATCAAGTAGTGAGGAATCCATGGAGAATCCTCTTAACAAGGAGGAGAAGAGTACTTCCGCGATTATCTCAAAAATCTAGAATGCTTTGTCCGCCTATATCTTGGTCTGGATTTGATGAGCTAACAAAAAAAGTATGTATGTTTGCAAGTAAGCCATACTTAGTATACGTATCTACCTAGTAATTTTCAACAAAATGATATCTTTTAGAGTCAAAATGTGCAAGTGCAGGATGGTTGGATGTGAGAAGATTCCAGCTATAATAGCAGAAAAATTCATGAGGATATTCACAAATGTGGGCTCTTTCAGGATGTTTCATTTTGGATCAGGGGGTCTATGCATTAATCATATATTAAATGTTGTGTTGTGGCTCATAAAATACTTTTTAATCCTTCTCAGATGCTCCTTTGCAAGGGCATTGCATTTAATATACATATAATCCACAAATATGTTGTCAAATGACCGCACTATTTCTCACCGAGCACAATATGTTGTCACAGATGACACCATTATTTGATGATACAATGCATCTAGCCAACCAAGATCCTCCTCCCAAGGAAGCAATGCGCAGCCAGCACACACAAAGGAGTGTGTTTTCTTTGCACTGGCTAAATTCTCTTGGAATGATCAAGTAGTAAGGAATCCATGGACAATCCTCTTAAGGAAGGAAGAAGAGCACTTCTGGGCTTAGACCAAAAGTCTAGAATGCTTTGGCCGCCTATATCGTTGCTTGGAATTGATGGGCGTTAAGCAAGAAAAGTATGTACTTCTGCAAGCAATCCATACTTAGTATACATATCTACCTAGTAATTTTCAACGAAATCATATCTTTTAGAGTCAGAATGTGCAAGTGTAGGATGGTTGGATGAGAAGATTCTAGCTAATAGTAGAAAAGTTCATGAGAGGATATTCACAAATGTGGGCCCTTTTAGGATGTTTCATTTTGGAATACCGCTCTTGACATGTACTCTAGGAGTCCCTTAAGATTTCCACGATGCAATGAGATTGTCTCTTCATCAGTTCACACTTGGGGTATGCTCATGTATGGATCAGTGTGTATGCACTGCTCAGTTTGAGTCTCTCTGTAAGGAAGTTTATATCATTCTAGTATTGCCCCATATCTTCACAAAGACTGTTGAGAGAGATGTTCTAAAAGAACATCTTCGCTGATCGGCATTGGACCGAAGAGGTAAGCTCATGTATGGGTGGAGATTAAGGGGGTGCATAGGTATCTTCACAAAGACTCTTAGAGACCGAAGAGGTCGCTCATCTATGGGTGGACATTGAGGGGGTGCATGGATATCTTCACAAAGACTCTTAGAGAGAGGCTATAAAACATTTTCATTGACTCACCATTGGACTGAAGAGGCAGCTCATCTATGGGTGGAAATGTTGCTGCAAATTAATGCTTCCCTCTCTTGTAGGTATTGGCGGCGGCTAGCTCTAGTTTGTAAGGCCTCCATTATGGGAGAATCCTTGGTTGAGCAGCCCAAACGTTTGCTGGTGTGGTGGCTGATCAAACATTTTTTAATCCTTCCTAGACGCTTCTCTGCAAGGGCACTGCATTCAATATACACATAATCCACCAATATGTTGTCAAGTGACCCCACTATTTTCCACCAAGCCCAATATGTGGTCGGTCACACCACTATTTTCCCACCAACCCCACTTCGACAAAATAGAGGTGAGGACATTGAATCCTCTTAAAAAAATAGTTGGTGATATCATGCGATAAGTGCATTCCAAGAGACAAGATGCATACCTATGACACCCAAACTCTTCCCTCCAAACATGCATACAAGCAACAAGAAAGCGGAAGCACACCACCGCGTAAACTTGATAATTTAATAAGATAGACATCTGAAATAGTTCCTAGGGGTACCACGAAACCCATTTGAACAATTCGTTGGGCTGCTTTAGGTGAAGACCATCATTGTGATTCTAAAGAGGATCACGGCTGTGACTAAACCTTGCAAAATCAAGCTCACTAATATCTTCAGAATCCAGAAGAGAAGCACGTAGGGACTTAACACTACGTAAAGTTTTGAGGTCTGAGAATAACTAGTAATTTTGATGTGATTCCTATCTCGTGATCATGCCCACGATTTCTTATCACACGAGCATGATTCTGGATGGATCTGTGCAAATCTAACTTTTTAGACAATGAAAACCATTTCTTGCACGTAAAGTCCGGAAGGCTTGTGACAACATTTCCTTTGATGATATAATAATGCATCTAGCCAACCAGGATCCTCCTCCCAACAAGGAAGAAGCAATGCGCGGCCAGCACACACAAAGGAGCGTGTTTTCTGTGCACTGGCTGAATTGTCTCGCAGTCATCAAGTAGTGAGGAATCCATGGAGAATATCCTCTTAACAAGGAGGGAGAAGGGGCACTTCTGGGCTTAACTCAAAAATCAAGCAAGCCATACTTAGTATACATATCTATCCAATAATTTTCAACAAAATCTTATCTTTTAGAGTCAATATGTTCAAGTGTAGGACGGTTGGATGTGAGAAGATTCCAGCCAATAGTAAAAAAATTCATGAGGATATTCACAAACATGGGCTCTTTGTTGCGGATGTTTCATTTTGGAATACCGCTCTTGACATGTACTCGAGGAGTCTCTTAAGATTTCCACGACGCAATGAGATTGTCTGATCATCACTTTACACTTGGGGTACGCTCGTGTATGGATCAGTGTGTATGCATTGCTCGTATATTAAATGCTCCTGTGGTGGTTGATTAAACATTTTTTATCCTTCCTAGGCGCTCCTTTGCAAGGGCACTGTGTTTAATATACACATAGTCCACCAATATCTTGTCAAGTGACCCCGCTATTTCCCACCAAGCCCAATATGTTGTCAGGTGACACCACTATTTTCCACCAACCCCACTTTGACAAGATAGAGGTGAGGACACTGAATCATCTTAAAGAAAATTGGTAATATCATGCGATAAGTGCCTTCCAAGAGACAAGATGCATACCTATGGCACCCAAACTCTTCCCACCAAACATGCATACAAGCAGCAAGAAAGCGGAAGCGCACCGCGTAAACTTTATAATTTAATAAGATAGACATTTGAAATAGTTCCTAGGGGTATTAGGAAACTCATTTGAACACTTTGGTGGGCTGATTAGGGTGAAGACCATCACAGTGATTCTAAAGATGATCACGGCTGTGACTCTAAACCCTGCAAAATCAAGTCGACTGATATCTTCAGAATCGAGAAGAGAAGCACGTAGGGACTTCTTAGCACTATGGAAAGTTGTGAGGTCTGAGAATAAACAGTAATTTTTATGTGATTCCTGTCGTGATCATGCGCACGATTTCTTATCACACGAGCATGATTCTGGATGGATCTGTGTAAATCTAAATTTTTAGACAATGAAAACCATTTCATGCACGTAAGGTCTGGAAGGCTTGTGACACCATTGCCTGTGATGATACAATGCATCTAGCCAACGAGGATCCTCCTCCCAAAAAGGAAGCAATGCGCAGCCAGCACACACAAAGGAGTGTGTTTTCTTTGCACTGGCTGAACTACCTTGGAATCATAAAGTAGTGAGGAATCCATGGAGAATCCTCTTAACAAGGAGGGAGAAGGGTACTTCTGGGATTATCTCAAAAATCTAGAATGCTTTGTCCACCTATATCTTGGTCTGGATTTGATGGGCCAACCAAAAAAGTATGTACGTTTGCAAGTAAGCCATACTTAGTATACGTATCTACCTAGTAATTTTCAACAAAATGATATCTTTTAGAGTCAAAATGTGCAAGTGTAGGATGGTTGGATGTGAGAAGATTCCAGCTATAATAGTAGAAAAATTCATGAGGATACTCACAAATGTGGGCTCTTTCAGGATGTTTCATTTTGGATCAGGGAGTCTATGCGTTAATCATATATTAAATGTTGTGTTGTGGCTCATAAAATACTTTTTGATCCTTCTCAGATGCTCCTTTGCAAGGGCATTGCATTTAATATACATATAATCCACAAATATGTTGTCAAATGACCGCACTATTTCTCACCGAGCATAATATGTTGTCACAGATGACACCATTATTTGATGATACAATGCATCTAGCCAACCAAGATCCTCCTCCCAAGGAAGCAATGCGCAGCCAGCACACACAAAGGAGTGTGTTTTCTTTGCACTGGCTAAATTCTCTTGGAATGATCAAGTAGTAAGGAATCCATGGACAATCCTCTTAAGGAAGGAAGAAGAGCACTTCTGGGCTTAGACCAAAAATCTAGAATGCTTTGGCCGCCTATATCGTTGCTTGGAATTGATGGGCGTTAAGCAAGAAAAGTATGTACTTCTGCAAGCAATCCATACTTAGTATACATATCTACCTAGTAATTAGATTTTCAACGAAATGATATCTTTTAGAGTCAAAATGTGCAAGTGTAGGATGGTTGGATGTGAGAAGATTCTAGCTAATAGTAGAAAAGTTCATGAGAGGATATTCACAAACGTGGGCCCTTTTAGGATGTTTCATTTTGGAATACCGCTCTTGACATGTACTCTAGGAGTCTCTTAAGATTTCCACGATGTAATGAGATTGTCTCATCTCATGACTTCACACTTGGGGTATGCTCATGTATGGATCAGCGTGTATGCATTGCTCAATTTGAGTCTCTCTGCAAAGAAGTTTATCTCATTCTAGTATTGGCCCATGGATCTTCACAAAGACTCTTGAGAGAGGTGAGAACATTGAATCATCTTAAAAGAAATTGGTAATATCATGCGATAAGTGCATTCCAAGAGACAAGATGCATACCTATGGCACCCAAACTCTTCCCACCAAACATGCATACAAGCAGCAAGAAAGCGGAAGCACACCACATAAACTTTATAATTTAATAAGATAGACATTTGAAATAGTTCCTAGGGGTATTATAAAACTCATTTGAACAATTGGTTGGGCTGATTAGGGTGAAGACCATCACGGTGATTCTAAAGATGATCACGGCTATGACTCTAAACCCTGCAAAATCAAGTTGACTAATATCTTCAGAATCGAGAAGAGAAGCACGTAGGGACTTCTTAACACTATGGGAAGTTGTGAGGTCTGAGAATAAATAGTACTTTTGATGTGATTCCTGTCGTGATCATGCGCACGATTTCTTATCACATGAGCATGATTCTGGATAGATCTGTGTAAATCTAAATTTTTAGACAATGAAAACCATTTCATGCACGTAAGGTCTGGAAGGCTTGTGACACCATTGCTTGTGATGATACAATGCATCTAGCCAACCAAGATCCTCCTCCCAAAAAGGAAGCAATGCGCAGCCAGCACACACAAAGGAGTGTGTTTTCTTTGCACTGGCTGAACTATCTTGGAATCATCAAGTAGTGAGGAATCCATGGAGAATCCTCTTAACAAGGAGGAGAAGAGTACTTCCGCGATTATCTCAAAAATCTAGAATGCTTTGTCCGCCTATATCTTGGTCTGGATTTGATGAGCTAACAAAAAAAGTATGTATGTTTGCAAGTAAGCCATACTTAGTATACGTATCTACCTAGTAATTTTCAACAAAATGATATCTTTTAGAGTCAAAATGTGCAAGTGCAGGATGGTTGGATGTGAGAAGATTCCAGCTATAATAGCAGAAAAATTCATGAGGATATTCACAAATGTGGGCTCTTTCAGGATGTTTCATTTTGGATCAGGGGGTCTATGCATTAATCATATATTAAATGTTGTGTTGTGGCTCATAAAATACTTTTTAATCCTTCTCAGATGCTCCTTTGCAAGGGCATTGCATTTAATATACATATAATCCACAAATATGTTGTCAAATGACCGCACTATTTCTCACCGAGCACAATATGTTGTCACAGATGACACCATTATTTGATGATACAATGCATCTAGCCAACCAAGATCCTCCTCCCAAGGAAGCAATGCGCAGCCAGCACACACAAAGGAGTGTGTTTTCTTTGCACTGGCTAAATTCTCTTGGAATGATCAAGTAGTAAGGAATCCATGGACAATCCTCTTAAGGAAGGAAGAAGAGCACTTCTGGGCTTAGACCAAAAGTCTAGAATGCTTTGGCCGCCTATATCGTTGCTTGGAATTGATGGGCGTTAAGCAAGAAAAGTATGTACTTCTGCAAGCAATCCATACTTAGTATACATATCTACCTAGTAATTTTCAACGAAATCATATCTTTTAGAGTCAGAATGTGCAAGTGTAGGATGGTTGGATGAGAAGATTCTAGCTAATAGTAGAAAAGTTCATGAGAGGATATTCACAAATGTGGGCCCTTTTAGGATGTTTCATTTTGGAATACCGCTCTTGACATGTACTCTAGGAGTCCCTTAAGATTTCCACGATGCAATGAGATTGTCTCTTCATCAGTTCACACTTGGGGTATGCTCATGTATGGATCAGTGTGTATGCACTGCTCAGTTTGAGTCTCTCTGTAAGGAAGTTTATATCATTCTAGTATTGCCCCATATCTTCACAAAGACTGTTGAGAGAGATGTTCTAAAAGAACATCTTCGCTGATCGGCATTGGACCGAAGAGGTAAGCTCATGTATGGGTGGAGATTAAGGGGGTGCATAGGTATCTTCACAAAGACTCTTAGAGACCGAAGAGGTCGCTCATCTATGGGTGGACATTGAGGGGGTGCATGGATATCTTCACAAAGACTCTTAGAGAGAGGCTATAAAACATTTTCATTGACTCACCATTGGACTGAAGAGGCAGCTCATCTACGGGTGGAAATGTTGCTGCAAATTAATGCTTCCCTCTCTTGTAGGTATTGGCGGCGGCTAGCTCTAGTTTGTAAGGCCTCCATTATGGGAGAATCCTTGGTTGAGCAGCCCAAACGTTTGCTGGTGTGGTGGCTGATCAAACATTTTTTAATCCTTCCTAGACGCTTCTCTGCAAGGGCACTGCATTCAATATACACATAATCCACCAATATGTTGTCAAGTGACCCCACTATTTTCCACCAAGCCCAATATGTGGTCGGTCACACCACTATTTTCCCACCAACCCCACTTCGACAAAATAGAGGTGAGGACATTGAATCCTCTTAAAAAAATAGTTGGTGATATCATGCGATAAGTGCATTCCAAGAGACAAGATGCATACCTATGACACCCAAACTCTTCCCTCCAAACATGCATACAAGCAACAAGAAAGCGGAAGCACACCACCGCGTAAACTTGATAATTTAATAAGATAGACATCTGAAATAGTTCCTAGGGGTACCACGAAACCCATTTGAACAATTCGTTGGGCTGCTTTAGGTGAAGACCATCATTGTGATTCTAAAGAGGATCACGGCTGTGACTAAACCTTGCAAAATCAAGCTCACTAATATCTTCAGAATCCAGAAGAGAAGCACGTAGGGACTTAACACTACGTAAAGTTTTGAGGTCTGAGAATAACTAGTAATTTTGATGTGATTCCTATCTCGTGATCATGCCCACGATTTCTTATCACACGAGCATGATTCTGGATGGATCTGTGCAAATCTAACTTTTTAGACAATGAAAACCATTTCTTGCACGTAAAGTCCGGAAGGCTTGTGACAACATTTCCTTTGATGATATAATAATGCATCTAGCCAACCAGGATCCTCCTCCCAACAAGGAAGAAGCAATGCGCGGCCAGCACACACAAAGGAGCGTGTTTTCTGTGCACTGGCTGAATTGTCTCGCAGTCATCAAGTAGTGAGGAATCCATGGAGAATATCCTCTTAACAAGGAGGGAGAAGGGGCACTTCTGGGCTTAACTCAAAAATCAAGCAAGCCATACTTAGTATACATATCTATCCAATAATTTTCAACAAAATCTTATCTTTTAGAGTCAATATGTTCAAGTGTAGGACGGTTGGATGTGAGAAGATTCCAGCCAATAGTAAAAAAATTCATGAGGATATTCACAAACATGGGCTCTTTGTTGCGGATGTTTCATTTTGGAATACCGCTCTTGACATGTACTCGAGGAGTCTCTTAAGATTTCCACGACGCAATGAGATTGTCTGATCATCACTTTACACTTGGGGTACGCTCGTGTATGGATCAGTGTGTATGCATTGCTCGTATATTAAATGCTCCTGTGGTGGTTGATTAAACATTTTTTATCCTTCCTAGGCGCTCCTTTGCAAGGGCACTGTGTTTAATATACACATAGTCCACCAATATCTTGTCAAGTGACCCCGCTATTTCCCACCAAGCCCAATATGTTGTCAGGTGACACCACTATTTTCCACCAACCCCACTTTGACAAGATAGAGGTGAGGACACTGAATCATCTTAAAGAAAATTGGTAATATCATGCGATAAGTGCCTTCCAAGAGACAAGATGCATACCTATGGCACCCAAACTCTTCCCACCAAACATGCATACAAGCAGCAAGAAAGCGGAAGCGCACCGCGTAAACTTTATAATTTAATAAGATAGACATTTGAAATAGTTCCTAGGGGTATTAGGAAACTCATTTGAACACTTTGGTGGGCTGATTAGGGTGAAGACCATCACAGTGATTCTAAAGATGATCACGGCTGTGACTCTAAACCCTGCAAAATCAAGTCGACTGATATCTTCAGAATCGAGAAGAGAAGCACGTAGGGACTTCTTAGCACTATGGAAAGTTGTGAGGTCTGAGAATAAACAGTAATTTTTATGTGATTCCTGTCGTGATCATGCGCACGATTTCTTATCACACGAGCATGATTCTGGATGGATCTGTGTAAATCTAAATTTTTAGACAATGAAAACCATTTCATGCACGTAAGGTCTGGAAGGCTTGTGACACCATTGCCTGTGATGATACAATGCATCTAGCCAACGAGGATCCTCCTCCCAAAAAGGAAGCAATGCGCAGCCAGCACACACAAAGGAGTGTGTTTTCTTTGCACTGGCTGAACTACCTTGGAATCATAAAGTAGTGAGGAATCCATGGAGAATCCTCTTAACAAGGAGGGAGAAGGGTACTTCTGGGATTATCTCAAAAATCTAGAATGCTTTGTCCACCTATATCTTGGTCTGGATTTGATGGGCCAACCAAAAAAGTATGTACGTTTGCAAGTAAGCCATACTTAGTATACGTATCTACCTAGTAATTTTCAACAAAATGATATCTTTTAGAGTCAAAATGTGCAAGTGTAGGATGGTTGGATGTGAGAAGATTCCAGCTATAATAGTAGAAAAATTCATGAGGATACTCACAAATGTGGGCTCTTTCAGGATGTTTCATTTTGGATCAGGGAGTCTATGCGTTAATCATATATTAAATGTTGTGTTGTGGCTCATAAAATACTTTTTGATCCTTCTCAGATGCTCCTTTGCAAGGGCATTGCATTTAATATACATATAATCCACAAATATGTTGTCAAATGACCGCACTATTTCTCACCGAGCATAATATGTTGTCACAGATGACACCATTATTTGATGATACAATGCATCTAGCCAACCAAGATCCTCCTCCCAAGGAAGCAATGCGCAGCCAGCACACACAAAGGAGTGTGTTTTCTTTGCACTGGCTAAATTCTCTTGGAATGATCAAGTAGTAAGGAATCCATGGACAATCCTCTTAAGGAAGGAAGAAGAGCACTTCTGGGCTTAGACCAAAAATCTAGAATGCTTTGGCCGCCTATATCGTTGCTTGGAATTGATGGGCGTTAAGCAAGAAAAGTATGTACTTCTGCAAGCAATCCATACTTAGTATACATATCTACCTAGTAATTAGATTTTCAACGAAATGATATCTTTTAGAGTCAAAATGTGCAAGTGTAGGATGGTTGGATGTGAGAAGATTCTAGCTAATAGTAGAAAAGTTCATGAGAGGATATTCACAAACGTGGGCCCTTTTAGGATGTTTCATTTTGGAATACCGCTCTTGACATGTACTCTAGGAGTCTCTTAAGATTTCCACGATGTAATGAGATTGTCTCATCTCATGACTTCACACTTGGGGTATGCTCATGTATGGATCAGCGTGTATGCATTGCTCAATTTGAGTCTCTCTGCAAAGAAGTTTATCTCATTCTAGTATTGGCCCATGGATCTTCACAAAGACTCTTGAGAGAGGTGAGAACATTGAATCATCTTAAAAGAAATTGGTAATATCATGCGATAAGTGCATTCCAAGAGACAAGATGCATACCTATGGCACCCAAACTCTTCCCACCAAACATGCATACAAGCAGCAAGAAAGCGGAAGCACACCACATAAACTTTATAATTTAATAAGATAGACATTTGAAATAGTTCCTAGGGGTATTATAAAACTCATTTGAACAATTGGTTGGGCTGATTAGGGTGAAGACCATCACGGTGATTCTAAAGATGATCACGGCTATGACTCTAAACCCTACAAAATCAAGTTGACTAATATCTTCAGAATCGAGAAGAGAAGCACGTAGGGACTTCTTAACACTATGGGAAGTTGTGAGGTCTGAGAATAAATAGTACTTTTGATGTGATTCCTGTCGTGATCATGCGCACGATTTCTTATCACATGAGCATGATTCTGGATAGATCTGTGTAAATCTAAATTTTTAGACAATGAAAACCATTTCATGCACGTAAGGTCTGGAAGGCTTGTGACACCATTGCTTGTGATGATACAATGCATCTAGCCAACCAAGATCCTCCTCCCAAAAAGGAAGCAATGCGCAGCCAGCACACACAAAGGAGTGTGTTTTCTTTGCACTGGCTGAACTATCTTGGAATCATCAAGTAGTGAGGAATCCATGGAGAATCCTCTTAACAAGGAGGAGAAGAGTACTTCTGCGATTATCTCAAAAATCTAGAATGCTTTGTCCGCCTATATCTTGGTCTGGATTTGATGAGCTAACAAAAAAAGTATGTATGTTTGCAAGTAAGCCATACTTAGTATACGTATCTACCTAGTAATTTTCAACAAAATGATATCTTTTAGAGTCAAAATGTGCAAGTGCAGGATGGTTGGATGTGAGAAGATTCCAGCTATAATAGCAGAAAAATTCATGAGGATATTCACAAATGTGGGCTCTTTCAGGATGTTTCATTTTGGATCAGGGGGTCTATGCATTAATCATATATTAAATGTTGTGTTGTGGCTCATAAAATACTTTTTGATCCTTCTCAGATGCTCCTTTGCAAGGGCATTGCATTTAATATACATATAATCCACAAATATGTTGTCAAATGACCGCACTATTTCTCACCGAGCACAATATGTTGTCACAGATGACACCATTATTTGATGATACAATGCATCTAGCCAACCAAGATCCTCCTCCCAAGGAAGCAATGCGCAGCCAGCACACACAAAGGAGTGTGTTTTCTTTGCACTGGCTAAATTCTCTTGGAATGATCAAGTAGTAAGGAATCCATGGACAATCCTCTTAAGGAAGGAAGAAGAGCACTTCTGGGCTTAGACCAAAAGTCTAGAATGCTTTGGCCGCCTATATCGTTGCTTGGAATTGATGGGCGTTAAGCAAGAAAAGTATGTACTTCTGCAAGCAATCCATACTTAGTATACATATCTACCTAGTAATTTTCAACGAAATCATATCTTTTAGAGTCAGAATGTGCAAGTGTAGGATGGTTGGATGAGAAGATTCTAGCTAATAGTAGAAAAGTTCATGAGAGGATATTCACAAATGTGGGCCCTTTTAGGATGTTTCATTTTGGAATACCGCTCTTGACATGTACTCTAGGAGTCCCTTAAGATTTCCACGATGCAATGAGATTGTCTCTTCATCAGTTCACACTTGGGGTATGCTCATGTATGGATCAGTGTGTATGCACTGCTCAGTTTGAGTCTCTCTGTAAGGAAGTTTATATCATTCTAGTATTGCCCCATATCTTCACAAAGACTGTTGAGAGAGATGTTCTAAAAGAACATCTTCGCTGATCGGCATTGGACCGAAGAGGTAAGCTCATGTATGGGTGGAGATTAAGGGGGTGCATAGGTATCTTCACAAAGACTCTTAGAGACCGAAGAGGTCGCTCATCTATGGGTGGACATTGAGGGGGTGCATGGATATCTTCACAAAGACTCTTAGAGAGAGGCTATAAAACATTTTCATTGACTCACCATTGGACTGAAGAGGCAGCTCATCTATGGGTGGAAATGTTGCTGCAAATTAATGCTTCCCTCTCTTGTAGGTATTGGCGGCGGCTAGCTCTAGTTTGTAAGGCCTCCATTATGGGAGAATCCTTGGTTGAGCAGCCCAAACGTTTGCTGGTGTGGTGGCTGATCAAACATTTTTTAATCCTTCCTAGACGCTTCTCTGCAAGGGCACTGCATTCAATATACACATAATCCACCAATATGTTGTCAAGTGACCCCACTATTTTCCACCAAGCCCAATATGTGGTCGGTCACACCACTATTTTCCCACCAACCCCGCTTCGACAAAATAGAGGTGAGGACATTGAATCCTCTTAAAAAAATAGTTGGTGATATCATGCGATAAGTGCATTCCAAGAGACAAGATGCATACCTATGACACCCAAACTCTTCCCTCCAAACATGCATACAAGCAACAAGAAAGCGGAAGCACACCACCGCGTAAACTTGATAATTTAATAAGATAGACATCTGAAATAGTTCCTAGGGGTACCACGAAACCCATTTGAACAATTCGTTGGGCTGCTTTAGGTGAAGACCATCATTGTGATTCTAAAGAGGATCACGGCTGTGACTAAACCTTGCAAAATCAAGCTCACTAATATCTTCAGAATCCAGAAGAGAAGCACGTAGGGACTTAACACTACGTAAAGTTTTGAGGTCTGAGAATAACTAGTAATTTTGATGTGATTCCTATCTCGTGATCATGCCCACGATTTCTTATCACACGAGCATGATTCTGGATGGATCTGTGCAAATCTAACTTTTTAGACAATGAAAACCATTTCTTGCACGTAAAGTCCGGAAGGCTTGTGACAACATTTCCTTTGATGATATAATAATGCATCTAGCCAACCAGGATCCTCCTCCCAACAAGGAAGAAGCAATGCGCGGCCAGCACACACAAAGGAGCGTGTTTTCTGTGCACTGGCTGAATTGTCTCGCAGTCATCAAGTAGTGAGGAATCCATGGAGAATATCCTCTTAACAAGGAGGGAGAAGGGGCACTTCTGGGCTTAACTCAAAAATCAAGCAAGCCATACTTAGTATACATATCTATCCAATAATTTTCAACAAAATCTTATCTTTTAGAGTCAATATGTTCAAGTGTAGGACGGTTGGATGTGAGAAGATTCCAGCCAATAGTAAAAAAATTCATGAGGATATTCACAAACATGGGCTCTTTGTTGCGGATGTTTCATTTTGGAATACCGCTCTTGACATGTACTCGAGGAGTCTCTTAAGATTTCCACGACGCAATGAGATTGTCTGATCATCACTTTACACTTGGGGTACGCTCGTGTATGGATCAGTGTGTATGCATTGCTCGTATATTAAATGCTCCTGTGGTGGTTGATTAAACATTTTTTATCCTTCCTAGGCGCTCCTTTGCAAGGGCACTGTGTTTAATATACACATAGTCCACCAATATCTTGTCAAGTGACCCCGCTATTTCCCACCAAGCCCAATATGTTGTCAGGTGACACCACTATTTTCCACCAACCCCACTTTGACAAGATAGAGGTGAGGACACTGAATCATCTTAAAGAAAATTGGTAATATCATGCGATAAGTGCCTTCCAAGAGACAAGATGCATACCTATGGCACCCAAACTCTTCCCACCAAACATGCATACAAGCAGCAAGAAAGCGGAAGCGCACCGCGTAAACTTTATAATTTAATAAGATAGACATTTGAAATAGTTCCTAGGGGTATTAGGAAACTCATTTGAACACTTTGGTGGGCTGATTAGGGTGAAGACCATCACAGTGATTCTAAAGATGATCACGGCTGTGACTCTAAACCCTGCAAAATCAAGTCGACTGATATCTTCAGAATCGAGAAGAGAAGCACGTAGGGACTTCTTAGCACTATGGAAAGTTGTGAGGTCTGAGAATAAACAGTAATTTTTATGTGATTCCTGTCGTGATCATGCGCACGATTTCTTATCACACGAGCATGATTCTGGATGGATCTGTGTAAATCTAAATTTTTAGACAATGAAAACCATTTCATGCACGTAAGGTCTGGAAGGCTTGTGACACCATTGCCTGTGATGATACAATGCATCTAGCCAACGAGGATCCTCCTCCCAAAAAGGAAGCAATGCGCAGCCAGCACACACAAAGGAGTGTGTTTTCTTTGCACTGGCTGAACTACCTTGGAATCATAAAGTAGTGAGGAATCCATGGAGAATCCTCTTAACAAGGAGGGAGAAGGGTACTTCTGGGATTATCTCAAAAATCTAGAATGCTTTGTCCACCTATATCTTGGTCTGGATTTGATGGGCCAACCAAAAAAGTATGTACGTTTGCAAGTAAGCCATACTTAGTATACGTATCTACCTAGTAATTTTCAACAAAATGATATCTTTTAGAGTCAAAATGTGCAAGTGTAGGATGGTTGGATGTGAGAAGATTCCAGCTATAATAGTAGAAAAATTCATGAGGATACTCACAAATGTGGGCTCTTTCAGGATGTTTCATTTTGGATCAGGGAGTCTATGCGTTAATCATATATTAAATGTTGTGTTGTGGCTCATAAAATACTTTTTGATCCTTCTCAGATGCTCCTTTGCAAGGGCATTGCATTTAATATACATATAATCCACAAATATGTTGTCAAATGACCGCACTATTTCTCACCGAGCATAATATGTTGTCACAGATGACACCATTATTTGATGATACAATGCATCTAGCCAACCAAGATCCTCCTCCCAAGGAAGCAATGCGCAGCCAGCACACACAAAGGAGTGTGTTTTCTTTGCACTGGCTAAATTCTCTTGGAATGATCAAGTAGTAAGGAATCCATGGACAATCCTCTTAAGGAAGGAAGAAGAGCACTTCTGGGCTTAGACCAAAAATCTAGAATGCTTTGGCCGCCTATATCGTTGCTTGGAATTGATGGGCGTTAAGCAAGAAAAGTATGTACTTCTGCAAGCAATCCATACTTAGTATACATATCTACCTAGTAATTAGATTTTCAACGAAATGATATCTTTTAGAGTCAAAATGTGCAAGTGTAGGATGGTTGGATGTGAGAAGATTCTAGCTAATAGTAGAAAAGTTCATGAGAGGATATTCACAAACGTGGGCCCTTTTAGGATGTTTCATTTTGGAATACCGCTCTTGACATGTACTCTAGGAGTCTCTTAAGATTTCCACGATGTAATGAGATTGTCTCATCTCATGACTTCACACTTGGGGTATGCTCATGTATGGATCAGCGTGTATGCATTGCTCAATTTGAGTCTCTCTGCAAAGAAGTTTATCTCATTCTAGTATTGGCCCATGGATCTTCACAAAGACTCTTGAGAGAGGTGAGAACATTGAATCATCTTAAAAGAAATTGGTAATATCATGCGATAAGTGCATTCCAAGAGACAAGATGCATACCTATGGCACCCAAACTCTTCCCACCAAACATGCATACAAGCAGCAAGAAAGCGGAAGCACACCACATAAACTTTATAATTTAATAAGATAGACATTTGAAATAGTTCCTAGGGGTATTATAAAACTCATTTGAACAATTGGTTGGGCTGATTAGGGTGAAGACCATCACGGTGATTCTAAAGATGATCACGGCTATGACTCTAAACCCTACAAAATCAAGTTGACTAATATCTTCAGAATCGAGAAGAGAAGCACGTAGGGACTTCTTAACACTATGGGAAGTTGTGAGGTCTGAGAATAAATAGTACTTTTGATGTGATTCCTGTCGTGATCATGCGCACGATTTCTTATCACATGAGCATGATTCTGGATAGATCTGTGTAAATCTAAATTTTTAGACAATGAAAACCATTTCATGCACGTAAGGTCTGGAAGGCTTGTGACACCATTGCTTGTGATGATACAATGCATCTAGCCAACCAAGATCCTCCTCCCAAAAAGGAAGCAATGCGCAGCCAGCACACACAAAGGAGTGTGTTTTCTTTGCACTGGCTGAACTATCTTGGAATCATCAAGTAGTGAGGAATCCATGGAGAATCCTCTTAACAAGGAGGAGAAGAGTACTTCTGCGATTATCTCAAAAATCTAGAATGCTTTGTCCGCCTATATCTTGGTCTGGATTTGATGAGCTAACAAAAAAAGTATGTATGTTTGCAAGTAAGCCATACTTAGTATACGTATCTACCTAGTAATTTTCAACAAAATGATATCTTTTAGAGTCAAAATGTGCAAGTGCAGGATGGTTGGATGTGAGAAGATTCCAGCTATAATAGCAGAAAAATTCATGAGGATATTCACAAATGTGGGCTCTTTCAGGATGTTTCATTTTGGATCAGGGGGTCTATGCATTAATCATATATTAAATGTTGTGTTGTGGCTCATAAAATACTTTTTGATCCTTCTCAGATGCTCCTTTGCAAGGGCATTGCATTTAATATACATATAATCCACAAATATGTTGTCAAATGACCGCACTATTTCTCACCGAGCACAATATGTTGTCACAGATGACACCATTATTTGATGATACAATGCATCTAGCCAACCAAGATCCTCCTCCCAAGGAAGCAATGCGCAGCCAGCACACACAAAGGAGTGTGTTTTCTTTGCACTGGCTAAATTCTCTTGGAATGATCAAGTAGTAAGGAATCCATGGACAATCCTCTTAAGGAAGGAAGAAGAGCACTTCTGGGCTTAGACCAAAAGTCTAGAATGCTTTGGCCGCCTATATCGTTGCTTGGAATTGATGGGCGTTAAGCAAGAAAAGTATGTACTTCTGCAAGCAATCCATACTTAGTATACATATCTACCTAGTAATTTTCAACGAAATCATATCTTTTAGAGTCAGAATGTGCAAGTGTAGGATGGTTGGATGAGAAGATTCTAGCTAATAGTAGAAAAGTTCATGAGAGGATATTCACAAATGTGGGCCCTTTTAGGATGTTTCATTTTGGAATACCGCTCTTGACATGTACTCTAGGAGTCCCTTAAGATTTCCACGATGCAATGAGATTGTCTCTTCATCAGTTCACACTTGGGGTATGCTCATGTATGGATCAGTGTGTATGCACTGCTCAGTTTGAGTCTCTCTGTAAGGAAGTTTATATCATTCTAGTATTGCCCCATATCTTCACAAAGACTGTTGAGAGAGATGTTCTAAAAGAACATCTTCGCTGATCGGCATTGGACCGAAGAGGTAAGCTCATGTATGGGTGGAGATTAAGGGGGTGCATAGGTATCTTCACAAAGACTCTTAGAGACCGAAGAGGTCGCTCATCTATGGGTGGACATTGAGGGGGTGCATGGATATCTTCACAAAGACTCTTAGAGAGAGGCTATAAAACATTTTCATTGACTCACCATTGGACTGAAGAGGCAGCTCATCTATGGGTGGAAATGTTGCTGCAAATTAATGCTTCCCTCTCTTGTAGGTATTGGCGGCGGCTAGCTCTAGTTTGTAAGGCCTCCATTATGGGAGAATCCTTGGTTGAGCAGCCCAAACGTTTGCTGGTGTGGTGGCTGATCAAACATTTTTTAATCCTTCCTAGACGCTTCTCTGCAAGGGCACTGCATTCAATATACACATAATCCACCAATATGTTGTCAAGTGACCCCACTATTTTCCACCAAGCCCAATATGTGGTCGGTCACACCACTATTTTCCCACCAACCCCGCTTCGACAAAATAGAGGTGAGGACATTGAATCCTCTTAAAAAAATAGTTGGTGATATCATGCGATAAGTGCATTCCAAGAGACAAGATGCATACCTATGACACCCAAACTCTTCCCTCCAAACATGCATACAAGCAACAAGAAAGCGGAAGCACACCACCGCGTAAACTTGATAATTTAATAAGATAGACATCTGAAATAGTTCCTAGGGGTACCACGAAACCCATTTGAACAATTCGTTGGGCTGCTTTAGGTGAAGACCATCATTGTGATTCTAAAGAGGATCACGGCTGTGACTAAACCTTGCAAAATCAAGCTCACTAATATCTTCAGAATCCAGAAGAGAAGCACGTAGGGACTTAACACTACGTAAAGTTTTGAGGTCTGAGAATAACTAGTAATTTTGATGTGATTCCTATCTCGTGATCATGCCCACGATTTCTTATCACACGAGCATGATTCTGGATGGATCTGTGCAAATCTAACTTTTTAGACAATGAAAACCATTTCTTGCACGTAAAGTCCGGAAGGCTTGTGACAACATTTCCTTTGATGATATAATAATGCATCTAGCCAACCAGGATCCTCCTCCCAACAAGGAAGAAGCAATGCGCGGCCAGCACACACAAAGGAGCGTGTTTTCTGTGCACTGGCTGAATTGTCTCGCAGTCATCAAGTAGTGAGGAATCCATGGAGAATATCCTCTTAACAAGGAGGGAGAAGGGGCACTTCTGGGCTTAACTCAAAAATCAAGCAAGCCATACTTAGTATACATATCTATCCAATAATTTTCAACAAAATCTTATCTTTTAGAGTCAATATGTTCAAGTGTAGGACGGTTGGATGTGAGAAGATTCCAGCCAATAGTAAAAAAATTCATGAGGATATTCACAAACATGGGCTCTTTGTTGCGGATGTTTCATTTTGGAATACCGCTCTTGACATGTACTCGAGGAGTCTCTTAAGATTTCCACGACGCAATGAGATTGTCTGATCATCACTTTACACTTGGGGTACGCTCGTGTATGGATCAGTGTGTATGCATTGCTCGTATATTAAATGCTCCTGTGGTGGTTGATTAAACATTTTTTATCCTTCCTAGGCGCTCCTTTGCAAGGGCACTGTGTTTAATATACACATAGTCCACCAATATCTTGTCAAGTGACCCCGCTATTTCCCACCAAGCCCAATATGTTGTCAGGTGACACCACTATTTTCCACCAACCCCACTTTGACAAGATAGAGGTGAGGACACTGAATCATCTTAAAGAAAATTGGTAATATCATGCGATAAGTGCCTTCCAAGAGACAAGATGCATACCTATGGCACCCAAACTCTTCCCACCAAACATGCATACAAGCAGCAAGAAAGCGGAAGCGCACCGCGTAAACTTTATAATTTAATAAGATAGACATTTGAAATAGTTCCTAGGGGTATTAGGAAACTCATTTGAACACTTTGGTGGGCTGATTAGGGTGAAGACCATCACAGTGATTCTAAAGATGATCACGGCTGTGACTCTAAACCCTGCAAAATCAAGTCGACTGATATCTTCAGAATCGAGAAGAGAAGCACGTAGGGACTTCTTAGCACTATGGAAAGTTGTGAGGTCTGAGAATAAACAGTAATTTTTATGTGATTCCTGTCGTGATCATGCGCACGATTTCTTATCACACGAGCATGATTCTGGATGGATCTGTGTAAATCTAAATTTTTAGACAATGAAAACCATTTCATGCACGTAAGGTCTGGAAGGCTTGTGACACCATTGCCTGTGATGATACAATGCATCTAGCCAACGAGGATCCTCCTCCCAAAAAGGAAGCAATGCGCAGCCAGCACACACAAAGGAGTGTGTTTTCTTTGCACTGGCTGAACTACCTTGGAATCATAAAGTAGTGAGGAATCCATGGAGAATCCTCTTAACAAGGAGGGAGAAGGGTACTTCTGGGATTATCTCAAAAATCTAGAATGCTTTGTCCACCTATATCTTGGTCTGGATTTGATGGGCCAACCAAAAAAGTATGTACGTTTGCAAGTAAGCCATACTTAGTATACGTATCTACCTAGTAATTTTCAACAAAATGATATCTTTTAGAGTCAAAATGTGCAAGTGTAGGATGGTTGGATGTGAGAAGATTCCAGCTATAATAGTAGAAAAATTCATGAGGATACTCACAAATGTGGGCTCTTTCAGGATGTTTCATTTTGGATCAGGGAGTCTATGCGTTAATCATATATTAAATGTTGTGTTGTGGCTCATAAAATACTTTTTGATCCTTCTCAGATGCTCCTTTGCAAGGGCATTGCATTTAATATACATATAATCCACAAATATGTTGTCAAATGACCGCACTATTTCTCACCGAGCATAATATGTTGTCACAGATGACACCATTATTTGATGATACAATGCATCTAGCCAACCAAGATCCTCCTCCCAAGGAAGCAATGCGCAGCCAGCACACACAAAGGAGTGTGTTTTCTTTGCACTGGCTAAATTCTCTTGGAATGATCAAGTAGTAAGGAATCCATGGACAATCCTCTTAAGGAAGGAAGAAGAGCACTTCTGGGCTTAGACCAAAAATCTAGAATGCTTTGGCCGCCTATATCGTTGCTTGGAATTGATGGGCGTTAAGCAAGAAAAGTATGTACTTCTGCAAGCAATCCATACTTAGTATACATATCTACCTAGTAATTAGATTTTCAACGAAATGATATCTTTTAGAGTCAAAATGTGCAAGTGTAGGATGGTTGGATGTGAGAAGATTCTAGCTAATAGTAGAAAAGTTCATGAGAGGATATTCACAAACGTGGGCCCTTTTAGGATGTTTCATTTTGGAATACCGCTCTTGACATGTACTCTAGGAGTCTCTTAAGATTTCCACGATGTAATGAGATTGTCTCATCTCATGACTTCACACTTGGGGTATGCTCATGTATGGATCAGCGTGTATGCATTGCTCAATTTGAGTCTCTCTGCAAAGAAGTTTATCTCATTCTAGTATTGGCCCATGGATCTTCACAAAGACTCTTGAGAGAGGTGAGAACATTGAATCATCTTAAAAGAAATTGGTAATATCATGCGATAAGTGCATTCCAAGAGACAAGATGCATACCTATGGCACCCAAACTCTTCCCACCAAACATGCATACAAGCAGCAAGAAAGCGGAAGCACACCACATAAACTTTATAATTTAATAAGATAGACATTTGAAATAGTTCCTAGGGGTATTATAAAACTCATTTGAACAATTGGTTGGGCTGATTAGGGTGAAGACCATCACGGTGATTCTAAAGATGATCACGGCTATGACTCTAAACCCTGCAAAATCAAGTTGACTAATATCTTCAGAATCGAGAAGAGAAGCACGTAGGGACTTCTTAACACTATGGGAAGTTGTGAGGTCTGAGAATAAATAGTACTTTTGATGTGATTCCTGTCGTGATCATGCGCACGATTTCTTATCACATGAGCATGATTCTGGATAGATCTGTGTAAATCTAAATTTTTAGACAATGAAAACCATTTCATGCACGTAAGGTCTGGAAGGCTTGTGACACCATTGCTTGTGATGATACAATGCATCTAGCCAACCAAGATCCTCCTCCCAAAAAGGAAGCAATGCGCAGCCAGCACACACAAAGGAGTGTGTTTTCTTTGCACTGGCTGAACTATCTTGGAATCATCAAGTAGTGAGGAATCCATGGAGAATCCTCTTAACAAGGAGGAGAAGAGTACTTCTGCGATTATCTCAAAAATCTAGAATGCTTTGTCCGCCTATATCTTGGTCTGGATTTGATGAGCTAACAAAAAAAGTATGTATGTTTGCAAGTAAGCCATACTTAGTATACGTATCTACCTAGTAATTTTCAACAAAATGATATCTTTTAGAGTCAAAATGTGCAAGTGCAGGATGGTTGGATGTGAGAAGATTCCAGCTATAATAGCAGAAAAATTCATGAGGATATTCACAAATGTGGGCTCTTTCAGGATGTTTCATTTTGGATCAGGGGGTCTATGCATTAATCATATATTAAATGTTGTGTTGTGGCTCATAAAATACTTTTTGATCCTTCTCAGATGCTCCTTTGCAAGGGCATTGCATTTAATATACATATAATCCACAAATATGTTGTCAAATGACCGCACTATTTCTCACCGAGCACAATATGTTGTCACAGATGACACCATTATTTGATGATACAATGCATCTAGCCAACCAAGATCCTCCTCCCAAGGAAGCAATGCGCAGCCAGCACACACAAAGGAGTGTGTTTTCTTTGCACTGGCTAAATTCTCTTGGAATGATCAAGTAGTAAGGAATCCATGGACAATCCTCTTAAGGAAGGAAGAAGAGCACTTCTGGGCTTAGACCAAAAGTCTAGAATGCTTTGGCCGCCTATATCGTTGCTTGGAATTGATGGGCGTTAAGCAAGAAAAGTATGTACTTCTGCAAGCAATCCATACTTAGTATACATATCTACCTAGTAATTTTCAACGAAATCATATCTTTTAGAGTCAGAATGTGCAAGTGTAGGATGGTTGGATGAGAAGATTCTAGCTAATAGTAGAAAAGTTCATGAGAGGATATTCACAAATGTGGGCCCTTTTAGGATGTTTCATTTTGGAATACCGCTCTTGACATGTACTCTAGGAGTCCCTTAAGATTTCCACGATGCAATGAGATTGTCTCTTCATCAGTTCACACTTGGGGTATGCTCATGTATGGATCAGTGTGTATGCACTGCTCAGTTTGAGTCTCTCTGTAAGGAAGTTTATATCATTCTAGTATTGCCCCATATCTTCACAAAGACTGTTGAGAGAGATGTTCTAAAAGAACATCTTCGCTGATCGGCATTGGACCGAAGAGGTAAGCTCATGTATGGGTGGAGATTAAGGGGGTGCATAGGTATCTTCACAAAGACTCTTAGAGACCGAAGAGGTCACTCATCTATGGGTGGACATTGAGGGGGTGCATGGATATCTTCACAAAGACTCTTAGAGAGAGGCTATAAAACATTTTCATTGACTCACCATTGGACTGAAGAGGCAGCTCATCTATGGGTGGAAATGTTGCTGCAAATTAATGCTTCCCTCTCTTGTAGGTATTGGCGGCGGCTAGCTCTAGTTTGTAAGGCCTCCATTATGGGAGAATCCTTGGTTGAGCAGCCCAAACGTTTGCTGGTGTGGTGGCTGATCAAACATTTTTTAATCCTTCCTAGACGCTTCTCTGCAAGGGCACTGCATTCAATATACACATAATCCACCAATATGTTGTCAAGTGACCCCACTATTTTCCACCAAGCCCAATATGTGGTCGGTCACACCACTATTTTCCCACCAACCCCGCTTCGACAAAATAGAGGTGAGGACATTGAATCCTCTTAAAAAAATAGTTGGTGATATCATGCGATAAGTGCATTCCAAGAGACAAGATGCATACCTATGACACCCAAACTCTTCCCTCCAAACATGCATACAAGCAACAAGAAAGCGGAAGCACACCACCGCGTAAACTTGATAATTTAATAAGATAGACATCTGAAATAGTTCCTAGGGGTACCACGAAACCCATTTGAACAATTCGTTGGGCTGCTTTAGGTGAAGACCATCATTGTGATTCTAAAGAGGATCACGGCTGTGACTAAACCTTGCAAAATCAAGCTCACTAATATCTTCAGAATCCAGAAGAGAAGCACGTAGGGACTTAACACTACGTAAAGTTTTGAGGTCTGAGAATAACTAGTAATTTTGATGTGATTCCTATCGTGATCATGCCCACGATTTCTTATCACACGAGCATGATTCTGGATGGATCTGTGCAAATCTAACTTTTTAGACAATGAAAACCATTTCTTGCACGTAAAGTCCGGAAGGCTTGTGACAACATTTCCTTTGATGATATAATAATGCATCTAGCCAACCAGGATCCTCCTCCCAACAAGGAAGAAGCAATGCGCGGCCAGCACACACAAAGGAGCGTGTTTTCTGTGCACTGGCTGAATTGTCTCGCAGTCATCAAGTAGTGAGGAATCCATGGAGAATATCCTCTTAACAAGGAGGGAGAAGGGGCACTTCTGGGCTTAACTCAAAAATCAAGCAAGCCATACTTAGTATACATATCTATCCAATAATTTTCAACAAAATCTTATCTTTTAGAGTCAATATGTTCAAGTGTAGGACGGTTGGATGTGAGAAGATTCCAGCCAATAGTAAAAAAATTCATGAGGATATTCACAAACATGGGCTCTTTGTTGCGGATGTTTCATTTTGGAATACCGCTCTTGACATGTACTCGAGGAGTCTCTTAAGATTTCCACGACGCAATGAGATTGTCTGATCATCACTTTACACTTGGGGTACGCTCGTGTATGGATCAGTGTGTATGCATTGCTCGTATATTAAATGCTCCTGTGGTGGTTGATTAAACATTTTTTATCCTTCCTAGGCGCTCCTTTGCAAGGGCACTGTGTTTAATATACACATAGTCCACCAATATCTTGTCAAGTGACCCCGCTATTTCCCACCAAGCCCAATATGTTGTCAGGTGACACCACTATTTTCCACCAACCCCACTTTGACAAGATAGAGGTGAGGACACTGAATCATCTTAAAGAAAATTGGTAATATCATGCGATAAGTGCCTTCCAAGAGACAAGATGCATACCTATGGCACCCAAACTCTTCCCACCAAACATGCATACAAGCAGCAAGAAAGCGGAAGCGCACCGCGTAAACTTTATAATTTAATAAGATAGACATTTGAAATAGTTCCTAGGGGTATTAGGAAACTCATTTGAACACTTTGGTGGGCTGATTAGGGTGAAGACCATCACAGTGATTCTAAAGATGATCACGGCTGTGACTCTAAACCCTGCAAAATCAAGTCGACTGATATCTTCAGAATCGAGAAGAGAAGCACGTAGGGACTTCTTAGCACTATGGAAAGTTGTGAGGTCTGAGAATAAACAGTAATTTTTATGTGATTCCTGTCGTGATCATGCGCACGATTTCTTATCACACGAGCATGATTCTGGATGGATCTGTGTAAATCTAAATTTTTAGACAATGAAAACCATTTCATGCACGTAAGGTCTGGAAGGCTTGTGACACCATTGCCTGTGATGATACAATGCATCTAGCCAACGAGGATCCTCCTCCCAAAAAGGAAGCAATGCGCAGCCAGCACACACAAAGGAGTGTGTTTTCTTTGCACTGGCTGAACTACCTTGGAATCATAAAGTAGTGAGGAATCCATGGAGAATCCTCTTAACAAGGAGGGAGAAGGGTACTTCTGGGATTATCTCAAAAATCTAGAATGCTTTGTCCACCTATATCTTGGTCTGGATTTGATGGGCCAACCAAAAAAGTATGTACGTTTGCAAGTAAGCCATACTTAGTATACGTATCTACCTAGTAATTTTCAACAAAATGATATCTTTTAGAGTCAAAATGTGCAAGTGTAGGATGGTTGGATGTGAGAAGATTCCAGCTATAATAGTAGAAAAATTCATGAGGATACTCACAAATGTGGGCTCTTTCAGGATGTTTCATTTTGGATCAGGGAGTCTATGCGTTAATCATATATTAAATGTTGTGTTGTGGCTCATAAAATACTTTTTGATCCTTCTCAGATGCTCCTTTGCAAGGGCATTGCATTTAATATACATATAATCCACAAATATGTTGTCAAATGACCGCACTATTTCTCACCGAGCATAATATGTTGTCACAGATGACACCATTATTTGATGATACAATGCATCTAGCCAACCAAGATCCTCCTCCCAAGGAAGCAATGCGCAGCCAGCACACACAAAGGAGTGTGTTTTCTTTGCACTGGCTAAATTCTCTTGGAATGATCAAGTAGTAAGGAATCCATGGACAATCCTCTTAAGGAAGGAAGAAGAGCACTTCTGGGCTTAGACCAAAAATCTAGAATGCTTTGGCCGCCTATATCGTTGCTTGGAATTGATGGGCGTTAAGCAAGAAAAGTATGTACTTCTGCAAGCAATCCATACTTAGTATACATATCTACCTAGTAATTAGATTTTCAACGAAATGATATCTTTTAGAGTCAAAATGTGCAAGTGTAGGATGGTTGGATGTGAGAAGATTCTAGCTAATAGTAGAAAAGTTCATGAGAGGATATTCACAAACGTGGGCCCTTTTAGGATGTTTCATTTTGGAATACCGCTCTTGACATGTACTCTAGGAGTCTCTTAAGATTTCCACGATGTAATGAGATTGTCTCATCTCATGACTTCACACTTGGGGTATGCTCATGTATGGATCAGCGTGTATGCATTGCTCAATTTGAGTCTCTCTGCAAAGAAGTTTATCTCATTCTAGTATTGGCCCATGGATCTTCACAAAGACTCTTGAGAGAGGTGAGAACATTGAATCATCTTAAAAGAAATTGGTAATATCATGCGATAAGTGCATTCCAAGAGACAAGATGCATACCTATGGCACCCAAACTCTTCCCACCAAACATGCATACAAGCAGCAAGAAAGCGGAAGCACACCACATAAACTTTATAATTTAATAAGATAGACATTTGAAATAGTTCCTAGGGGTATTATAAAACTCATTTGAACAATTGGTTGGGCTGATTAGGGTGAAGACCATCACGGTGATTCTAAAGATGATCACGGCTATGACTCTAAACCCTGCAAAATCAAGTTGACTAATATCTTCAGAATCGAGAAGAGAAGCACGTAGGGACTTCTTAACACTATGGGAAGTTGTGAGGTCTGAGAATAAATAGTACTTTTGATGTGATTCCTGTCGTGATCATGCGCACGATTTCTTATCACATGAGCATGATTCTGGATAGATCTGTGTAAATCTAAATTTTTAGACAATGAAAACCATTTCATGCACGTAAGGTCTGGAAGGCTTGTGACACCATTGCTTGTGATGATACAATGCATCTAGCCAACCAAGATCCTCCTCCCAAAAAGGAAGCAATGCGCAGCCAGCACACACAAAGGAGTGTGTTTTCTTTGCACTGGCTGAACTATCTTGGAATCATCAAGTAGTGAGGAATCCATGGAGAATCCTCTTAACAAGGAGGAGAAGAGTACTTCCGCGATTATCTCAAAAATCTAGAATGCTTTGTCCGCCTATATCTTGGTCTGGATTTGATGAGCTAACAAAAAAAGTATGTATGTTTGCAAGTAAGCCATACTTAGTATACGTATCTACCTAGTAATTTTCAACAAAATGATATCTTTTAGAGTCAAAATGTGCAAGTGCAGGATGGTTGGATGTGAGAAGATTCCAGCTATAATAGCAGAAAAATTCATGAGGATATTCACAAATGTGGGCTCTTTCAGGATGTTTCATTTTGGATCAGGGGGTCTATGCATTAATCATATATTAAATGTTGTGTTGTGGCTCATAAAATACTTTTTAATCCTTCTCAGATGCTCCTTTGCAAGGGCATTGCATTTAATATACATATAATCCACAAATATGTTGTCAAATGACTGCACTATTTCTCACCGAGCACAATATGTTGTCACAGATGACACCATTATTTGATGATACAATGCATCTAGCCAACCAAGATCCTCCTCCCAAGGAAGCAATGCGCAGCCAGCACACACAAAGGAGTGTGTTTTCTTTGCACTGGCTAAATTCTCTTGGAATGATCAAGTAGTAAGGAATCCATGGACAATCCTCTTAAGGAAGGAAGAAGAGCACTTCTGGGCTTAGACCAAAAGTCTAGAATGCTTTGGCCGCCTATATCGTTGCTTGGAATTGATGGGCGTTAAGCAAGAAAAGTATGTACTTCTGCAAGCAATCCATACTTAGTATACATATCTACCTAGTAATTTTCAACGAAATCATATCTTTTAGAGTCAGAATGTGCAAGTGTAGGATGGTTGGATGAGAAGATTCTAGCTAATAGTAGAAAAGTTCATGAGAGGATATTCACAAATGTGGGCCCTTTTAGGATGTTTCATTTTGGAATACCGCTCTTGACATGTACTCTAGGAGTCCCTTAAGATTTCCACGATGCAATGAGATTGTCTCTTCATCAGTTCACACTTGGGGTATGCTCATGTATGGATCAGTGTGTATGCATTGCTCAGTTTGAGTCTCTCTGTAAGGAAGTTTATATCATTCTAGTATTGCCCCATATCTTCACAAAGACTGTTGAGAGAGATGTTCTAAAAGAACATCTTCGCTGATCGGCATTGGACCGAAGAGGTAAGCTCATGTATGGGTGGAGATTAAGGGGGTGCATAGGTATCTTCACAAAGACTCTTAGAGACCGAAGAGGTCGCTCATCTATGGGTGGACATTGAGGGGGTGCATGGATATCTTCACAAAGACTCTTAGAGAGAGGCTATAAAACATTTTCATTGACTCACCATTGGACTGAAGAGGCAGCTCATCTATGGGTGGAAATGTTGCTGCAAATTAATGCTTCCCTCTCTTGTAGGTATTGGCGGCGGCTAGCTCTAGTTTGTAAGGCCTCCATTATGGGAGAATCCTTGGTTGAGCAGCCCAAACGTTTGCTGGTGTGGTGGCTGATCAAACATTTTTTAATCCTTCCTAGACGCTTCTCTGCAAGGGCACTGCATTCAATATACACATAATCCACCAATATGTTGTCAAGTGACCCCACTATTTTCCACCAAGCCCAATATGTGGTCGGTCACACCACTATTTTCCCACCAACCCCACTTCGACAAAATAGAGGTGAGGACATTGAATCCTCTTAAAAAAATAGTTGGTGATATCATGCGATAAGTGCATTCCAAGAGACAAGATGCATACCTATGACACCCAAACTCTTCCCTCCAAACATGCATACAAGCAACAAGAAAGCGGAAGCACACCACCGCGTAAACTTGATAATTTAATAAGATAGACATCTGAAATAGTTCCTAGGGGTACCACGAAACCCATTTGAACAATTCGTTGGGCTGCTTTAGGTGAAGACCATCATTGTGATTCTAAAGAGGATCACGGCTGTGACTAAACCTTGCAAAATCAAGCTCACTAATATCTTCAAAATCCAGAAGAGAAGCACGTAGGGACTTAACACTACGTAAAGTTTTGAGGTCTGAGAATAACTAGTAATTTTGATGTGATTCCTATCGTGATCATGCCCACGATTTCTTATCACACGAGCATGATTCTGGATGGATCTGTGCAAATCTAACTTTTTAGACAATGAAAACCATTTCTTGCACGTAAAGTCCGGAAGGCTTGTGACAACATTTCCTTTGATGATATAATAATGCATCTAGCCAACCAGGATCCTCCTCCCAACAAGGAAGAAGCAATGCGCGGCCAGCACACACAAAGGAGCGTGTTTTCTGTGCACTGGCTGAATTGTCTCGCAGTCATCAAGTAGTGAGGAATCCATGGAGAATATCCTCTTAACAAGGAGGGAGAAGGGGCACTTCTGGGCTTAACTCAAAAATCAAGCAAGCCATACTTAGTATACATATCTATCCAATAATTTTCAACAAAATCTTATCTTTTAGAGTCAATATGTTCAAGTGTAGGACGGTTGGATGTGAGAAGATTCCAGCCAATAGTAAAAAAATTCATGAGGATATTCACAAACATGGGCTCTTTGTTGCGGATGTTTCATTTTGGAATACCGCTCTTGACATGTACTCGAGGAGTCTCTTAAGATTTCCACGACGCAATGAGATTGTCTGATCATCACTTTACACTTGGGGTACGCTCGTGTATGGATCAGTGTGTATGCATTGCTCGTATATTAAATGCTCCTGTGGTGGTTGATTAAACATTTTTTATCCTTCCTAGGCGCTCCTTTGCAAGGGCACTGTGTTTAATATACACATAGTCCACCAATATCTTGTCAAGTGACCCCGCTATTTCCCACCAAGCCCAATATGTTGTCAGGTGACACCACTATTTTCCACCAACCCCACTTTGACAAGATAGAGGTGAGGACACTGAATCATCTTAAAGAAAATTGGTAATATCATGCGATAAGTGCCTTCCAAGAGACAAGATGCATACCTATGGCACCCAAACTCTTTCCACCAAACATGCATACAAGCAGCAAGAAAGCGGAAGCGCACCGCGTAAACTTTATAATTTAATAAGATAGACATTTGAAATAGTTCCTAGGGGTATTAGGAAACTCATTTGAACACTTTGGTGGGCTGATTAGGGTGAAGACCATCACAGTGATTCTAAAGATGATCACGGCTGTGACTCTAAACCCTGCAAAATCAAGTCGACTGATATCTTCAGAATCGAGAAGAGAAGCACGTAGGGACTTCTTAGCACTATGGAAAGTTGTGAGGTCTGAGAATAAACAGTAATTTTTATGTGATTCCTGTCGTGATCATGCGCACGATTTCTTATCACACGAGCATGATTCTGGATGGATCTGTGTAAATCTAAATTTTTAGACAATGAAAACCATTTCATGCACGTAAGGTCTGGAAGGCTTGTGACACCATTGCCTATGATGATACAATGCATCTAGCCAACGAGGATCCTCCTCCCAAAAAGGAAGCAATGCGCAGCCAGCACACACAAAGGAGTGTGTTTTCTTTGCACTGGCTGAACTACCTTGGAATCATAAAGTAGTGAGGAATCCATGGAGAATCCTCTTAACAAGGAGGGAGAAGGGTACTTCTGGGATTATCTCAAAAATCTAGAATGCTTTGTCCGCCTATATCTTGGTCTGGATTTGATGGGCCAACCAAAAAAGTATGTACGTTTGCAAGTAAGCCATACTTAGTATACGTATCTACCTAGTAATTTTCAACAAAATGATATCTTTTAGAGTCAAAATGTGCAAGTGTAGGATGGTTGGATGTGAGAAGATTCCAGCTATAATAGTAGAAAAATTCACGAGGATATTCACAAATGTGGGCTCTTTCAGGATGTTTCATTTTGGATCAGGGAGTCTATGCGTTAATCATATATTAAATGTTGTGTTGTGGCTCATAAAATACTTTTTGATCCTTCTCAGATGCTCCTTTGCAAGGGCATTGCATTTAATATACATATAATCCACAAATATGTTGTCAAATGACCGCACTATTTCTCACCGAGCATAATATGTTGTCACAGATGACACCATTATTTGATGATACAATGCATCTAGCCAACCAAGATCCTCCTCCCAAGGAAGCAATGCGCAGCCAGCACACACAAAGGAGTGTGTTTTCTTTGCACTGGCTAAATTCTCTTGGAATGATCAAGTAGTAAGGAATCCATGGACAATCCTCTTAAGGAAGGAAGAAGAGCACTTCTGGGCTTAGACCAAAAATCGAGAATGCTTTGGCCGCCTATATCGTTGCTTGGAATTGATGGGCGTTAAGCAAGAAAAGTATGTACTTCTGCAAGCAATCCATACTTAGTATACATATCTACCTAGTAATTAGATTTTCAACGAAATGATATCTTTTAGAGTCAAAATGTGCAAGTGTAGGATGGTTGGATGTGAGAAGATTCTAGCTAATAGTAGAAAAGTTCATGAGAGGATATTCACAAACGTGGGCCCTTTTAGGATGTTTCATTTTGGAATACCGCTCTTGACATGTACTCTAGGAGTCTCTTAAGATTTCCACGATGTAATGAGATTGTCTCATCTCATGACTTCACACTTGGGGTATGCTCATGTATGGATCAGCGTGTATGCATTGCTCAATTTGAGTCTCTCTGCAAAGAAGTTTATCTCATTCCAGTATTGGCCCATGGATCTTCACAAAGACTCTTGAGAGAGGTGAGAACATTGAATCATCTTAAAAGAAATTGGTAATATCATGCGATAAGTGCATTCCAAGAGACAAGATGCATACCTATGGCACCCAAACTCTTCCCACCAAACATGCATACAAGCAGCAAGAAAGCGGAAGCACACCACATAAACTTTATAATTTAATAAGATAGACATTTGAAATAGTTCCTAGGGGTATTATAAAACTCATTTGAACAATTGGTTGGGCTGATTAGGGTGAAGACCATCACGGTGATTCTAAAGATGATCACGGCTATGACTCTAAACGCTGCAAAATCAAGTTGACTAATATCTTCAGAATCGAGAAGAGAAGCACGTAGGGACTTCTTAACACTATGGGAAGTTGTGAGGTCTGAGAATAAATAGTACTTTTGATGTGATTCCTGTCGTGATCATGCGCACGATTTCTTATCACATGAGCATGATTCTGGATAGATCTGTGTAAATCTAAATTTTTAGACAATGAAAACCATTTCATGCACGTAAGGTCTGGAAGGCTTGTGACACCATTGCTTGTGATGATACAATGCATCTAGCCAACCAAGATCCTCCTCCCAAAAAGGAAGCAATGCGCAGCCAGCACACACAAAGGAGTGTGTTTTCTTTGCACTGGCTGAACTATCTTGGAATCATCAAGTAGTGAGGAATCCATGGAGAATCCTCTTAACAAGGAGGAGAAGAGTACTTCTGCGATTATCTCAAAAATCTAGAATGCTTTGTCCGCCTATATCTTGGTCTGGATTTGATGAGCTAACAAAAAAAGTATGTATGTTTGCAAGTAAGCCATACTTAGTATACGTATCTACCTAGTAATTTTCAACAAAATGATATCTTTTAGAGTCAAAATGTGCAAGTGCAGGATGGTTGGATGTGAGAAGATTCCAGCTATAATAGCAGAAAAATTCATGAGGATATTCACAAATGTGGGCTCTTTCAGGATGTTTCATTTTGGATCAGGGGGTCTATGCATTAATCATATATTAAATGTTGTGTTGTGGCTCATAAAATACTTTTTAATCCTTCTCAGATGCTCCTTTGCAAGGGCATTGCATTTAATATACATATAATCCACAAATATGTTGTCAAATGACTGCACTATTTCTCACCGAGCATAATATGTTGTCACAGATGACACCATTATTTGATGATACAATGCATCTAGCCAACCAAGATCCTCCTCCCAAGGAAGCAATGCGCAGCCAGCACACACAAAGGAGTGTGTTTTCTTTGCACTGGCTAAATTCTCTTGGAATGATCAAGTAGTAAGGAATCCATGGACAATCCTCTTAAGGAAGGAAGAAGAGCACTTCTGGGCTTAGACCAAAAGTCTAGAATGCTTTGGCCGCCTATATCGTTGCTTGGAATTGATGGGCGTTAAGCAAGAAAAGTATGTACTTCTGCAAGCAATCCATACTTAGTATACATATCTACCTAGTAATTTTCAACGAAATCATATCTTTTAGAGTCAGAATGTGCAAGTGTAGGATGGTTGGATGAGAAGATTCTAGCTAATAGTAGAAAAGTTCATGAGAGGATATTCACAAATGTGGGCCCTTTTAGGATGTTTCATTTTGGAATACCGCTCTTGACATGTACTCTAGGAGTCCCTTAAGATTTCCACGATGCAATGAGATTGTCTCTTCATCAGTTCACACTTGGGGTATGCTCATGTATGGATCAGTGTGTATGCACTGCTCAGTTTGAGTCTCTCTGTAAGGAAGTTTATATCATTCTAGTATTGCCCCATATCTTCACAAAGACTGTTGAGAGAGATGTTCTAAAAGAACATCTTCGCTGATCGGCATTGGACCGAAGAGGTAAGCTCATGTATGGGTGGAGATTAAGGGGGTGCATAGGTATCTTCACAAAGACTCTTAGAGACCGAAGAGGTCGCTCATCTATGGGTGGACATTGAGGGGGTGCATGGATATCTTCACAAAGACTCTTAGAGAGAGGCTATAAAACATTTTCATTGACTCACCATTGGACTGAAGAGGCAGCTCATCTATGGGTGGAAATGTTGCTGCAAATTAATGCTTCCCTCTCTTGTAGGTATTGGCGGCGGCTAGCTCTAGTTTGTAAGGCCTCCATTATGGGAGAATCCTTGGTTGAGCAGCCCAAACGTTTGCTGGTGTGGTGGCTGATCAAACATTTTTTAATCCTTCCTAGACGCTTCTCTGCAAGGGCACTGCATTCAATATATACATAATCCACCAATATGTTGTCAAGTGACCCCACTATTTTCCACCAAGCCCAATATGTGGTCGGTCACACCACTATTTTCCCACCAACCCCACTTCGACAAAATAGAGGTGAGGACATTGAATCCTCTTAAAAAAATAGTTGGTGATATCATGCGATAAGTGCATTCCAAGAGACAAGATGCATACCTATGACACCCAAACTCTTCCCTCCAAACATGCATACAAGCAACAAGAAAGCGGAAGCACACCACCGCGTAAACTTGGTAATTTAATAAGATAGACATCTGAAATAGTTCCTAGGGGTACCACGAAACCCATTTGAACAATTCGTTGGGCTGCTTTAGGTGAAGACCATCATTGTGATTCTAAAGAGGATCACGGCTGTGACTAAACCTTGCAAAATCAAGCTCACTAATATCTTCAGAATCCAGAAGAGAAGCACGTAGGGACTTAACACTACGTAAAGTTTTGAGGTCTGAGAATAACTAGTAATTTTGATGTGATTCCTATCGTGATCATGCCCACGATTTCTTATCACACGAGCATGATTCTGGATGGATCTGTGCAAATCTAACTTTTTAGACAATGAAAACCATTTCTTGCACGTAAAGTCCGGAAGGCTTGTGACAACATTTCCTTTGATGATATAATAATGCATCTAGCCAACCAGGATCCTCCTCCCAACAAGGAAGAAGCAATGCGCGGCCAGCACACACAAAGGAGCGTGTTTTCTGTGCACTGGCTGAATTGTCTCGCAGTCATCAAGTAGTGAGGAATCCATGGAGAATATCCTCTTAACAAGGAGGGAGAAGGGGCACTTCTGGGCTTAACTCAAAAATCAAGCAAGCCATACTTAGTATACATATCTATCCAATAATTTTCAACAAAATCTTATCTTTTAGAGTCAATATGTTCAAGTGTAGGACGGTTGGATGTGAGAAGATTCCAGCCAATAGTAAAAAAATTCATGAGGATATTCACAAACATGGGCTCTTTGTTGCGGATGTTTCATTTTGGAATACCGCTCTTGACATGTACTCGAGGAGTCTCTTAAGATTTCCACGACGCAATGAGATTGTCTGATCATCACTTTACACTTGGGGTACGCTCGTGTATGGATCAGTGTGTATGCATTGCTCGTATATTAAATGCTCCTGTGGTGGTTGATTAAACATTTTTTATCCTTCCTAGGCGCTCCTTTGCAAGGGCACTGTGTTTAATATACACATAGTCCACCAATATCTTGTCAAGTGACCCCGCTATTTCCCACCAAGCCCAATATGTTGTCAGGTGACACCACTATTTTCCACCAACCCCACTTTGACAAGATAGAGGTGAGGACACTGAATCATCTTAAAGAAAATTGGTAATATCATGCGATAAGTGCCTTCCAAGAGACAAGATGCATACCTATGGCACCCAAACTCTTCCCACCAAACATGCATACAAGCAGCAAGAAAGCGGAAGCGCACCGCGTAAACTTTATAATTTAATAAGATAGACATTTGAAATAGTTCCTAGGGGTATTAGGAAACTCATTTGAACACTTTGGTGGGCTGATTAGGGTGAAGACCATCACAGTGATTCTAAAGATGATCACGGCTGTGACTCTAAACCCTGCAAAATCAAGTCGACTGATATCTTCAGAATCGAGAAGAGAAGCACGTAGGGACTTCTTAGCACTATGGAAAGTTGTGAGGTCTGAGAATAAACAGTAATTTTTATGTGATTCCTGTCGTGATCATGCGCACGATTTCTTATCACACGAGCATGATTCTGGATGGATCTGTGTAAATCTAAATTTTTAGACAATGAAAACCATTTCATGCACGTAAGGTCTGGAAGGCTTGTGACACCATTGCCTGTGATGATACAATGCATCTAGCCAACGAGGATCCTCCTCCCAAAAAGGAAGCAATGCGCAGCCAGCACACACAAAGGAGTGTGTTTTCTTTGCACTGGCTGAACTACCTTGGAATCATAAAGTAGTGAGGAATCCATGGAGAATCCTCTTAACAAGGAGGGAGAAGGGTACTTCTGGGATTATCTCAAAAATCTAGAATGCTTTGTCCGCCTATATCTTGGTCTGGATTTGATGGGCCAACCAAAAAAGTATGTACGTTTGCAAGTAAGCCATACTTAGTATACGTATCTACCTAGTAATTTTCAACAAAATGATATCTTTTAGAGTCAAAATGTGCATGGTTGGATGTGAGAAGATTCCAGCTATAATAGTAGAAAAATTCACGAGGATATTCACAAATGTGGGCTCTTTCAGGATGTTTCATTTTGGATCAGGGAGTCTATGCGTTAATCATATATTAAATGTTGTGTTGTGGCTCATAAAATACTTTTTGATCCTTCTCAGATGCTCCTTTGCAAGGGCATTGCATTTAATATACATATAATCCACAAATATGTTGTCAAATGACCGCACTATTTCTCACCGAGCATAATATGTTGTCACAGATGACACCATTATTTGATGATACAATGCATCTAGCCAACCAAGATCCTCCTCCCAAGGAAGCAATGCGCAGCCAGCACACACAAAGGAGTGTGTTTTCTTTGCACTGGCTAAATTCTCTTGGAATGATCAAGTAGTAAGTTATCCATGGACAATCCTCTTAAGGAAGGAAGAAGAGCACTTCTGGGCTTAGACCAAAAATCGAGAATGCTTTGGCCGCCTATATCGTTGCTTGGAATTGATGGGCGTTAAGCAAGAAAAGTATGTACTTCTGCAAGCAATCCATACTTAGTATACATATCTACCTAGTAATTAGATTTTCAACGAAATGATATCTTTTAGAGTCAAAATGTGCAAGTGTAGGATGGTTGGATGTGAGAAGATTCTAGCTAATAGTAGAAAAGTTCATGAGAGGATATTCACAAACGTGGGCCCTTTTAGGATGTTTCAGTTTGGAATACCGCTCTTGACATGTACTCTAGGAGTCTCTTAAGATTTCCACGATGTAATGAGATTGTCTCATCTCATGACTTCACACTTGGGGTATGCTCATGTATGGATCAGCGTGTATGCATTGCTCAATTTGAGTCTCTCTGCAAAGAAGTTTATCTCATTCCAGTATTGGCCCATGGATCTTCACAAAGACTCTTGAGAGAGGTGAGAACATTGAATCATCTTAAAAGAAATTGGTAATATCATGCGATAAGTGCATTCCAAGAGACAAGATGCATACCTATGGCACCCAAACTCTTCCCACCAAACATGCATACAAGCAGCAAGAAAGCGGAAGCACACCACATAAACTTTATAATTTAATAAGATAGACATTTGAAATAGTTCCTAGGGGTATTATAAAACTCATTTGAACAATTGGTTAGGCTGATTAGGGTGAAGACCATCACGGTGATTCTAAAGATGATCACGGCTATGACTCTAAACCCTGCAAAATCAAGTTGACTAATATCTTCAGAATCGAGAAGAGAAGCACGTAGGGACTTCTTAACACTATGGGAAGTTGTGAGGTCTGAGAATAAATAGTACTTTTGATGTGATTCCTGTCGTGATCATGCGCACGATTTCTTATCACATGAGCATGATTCTGGATAGATCTGTGTAAATCTAAATTTTTAGACAATGAAAACCATTTCATGCACGTAAGGTCTGGAAGGCTTGTGACACCATTGCTTGTGATGATACAATGCATCTAGCCAACCAAGATCCTCCTCCCAAAAAGGAAGCAATGCGCAGCCAGCACACACAAAGGAGTGTGTTTTCTTTGCACTGGCTGAACTATCTTGGAATCATCAAGTAGTGAGGAATCCATGGAGAATCCTCTTAACAAGGAGGAGAAGAGTACTTCTGCGATTATCTCAAAAATCTAGAATGCTTTGTCCGCCTATATCTTGGTCTGGATTTGATGAGCTAACAAAAAAAGTATGTATGTTTGCAAGTAAGCCATACTTAGTATACGTATCTACCTAGTAATTTTCAACAAAATGATATCTTTTAGAGTCAAAATGTGCAAGTGCAGGATGGTTGGATGTGAGAAGATTCCAGCTATAATAGCAGAAAAATTCATGAGGATATTCACAAATGTGGGCTCTTTCAGGATGTTTCATTTTGGATCAGGGGGTCTATGCATTAATCATATATTAAATGTTGTGTTGTGGCTCATAAAATACTTTTTAATCCTTCTCAGATGCTCCTTTGCAAGGGCATTGCATTTAATATACATATAATCCACAAATATGTTGTCAAATGACTGCACTATTTCTCACCGAGCACAATATGTTGTCACAGATGACACCATTATTTGATGATACAATGCATCTAGCCAACCAAGATCCTCCTCCCAAGGAAGCAATGCGCAGCCAGCACACACAAAGGAGTGTGTTTTCTTTGCACTGGCTAAATTCTCTTGGAATGATCAAGTAGTAAGGAATCCATGGACAATCCTCTTAAGGAAGGAAGAAGAGCACTTCTGGGCTTAGACCAAAAGTCTAGAATGCTTTGGCCGCCTATATCGTTGCTTGGAATTGATGGGCGTTAAGCAAGAAAAGTATGTACTTCTGCAAGCAATCCATACTTAGTATACATATCTACCTAGTAATTTTCAACGAAATCATATCTTTTAGAGTCAGAATGTGCAAGTGTAGGATGGTTGGATGAGAAGATTCTAGCTAATAGTAGAAAAGTTCATGAGAGGATATTCACAAATGTGGGCCCTTTTAGGATGTTTCATTTTGGAATACCACTCTTGACATGTACTCTAGGAGTCCCTTAAGATTTCCACGATGCAATGAGATTGTCTCTTCATCAGTTCACACTTGGGGTATGCTCATGTATGGATCAGTGTGTATGCACTGCTCAGTTTGAGTCTCTCTGTAAGGAAGTTTATATCATTCTAGTATTGCCCCATATCTTCACAAAGACTGTTGAGAGAGATGTTCTAAAAGAACATCTTCGCTGATCGGCATTGGACCGAAGAGGTAAGCTCATGTATGGGTGGAGATTAAGGGGCTGCATAGGTATCTTCACAAAGACTCTTAGAGACCGAAGAGGTCGCTCATCTATGGGTGGACATTGAGGGGGTGCATGGATATCTTCACAAAGACTCTTAGAGAGAGGCTATAAAACATTTTCATTGACTCACCATTGGACTGAAGAGGCAGCTCATCTATGGGTGGAAATGTTGCTGCAAATTAATGCTTCCCTCTCTTGTAGGTATTGGCGGCGGCTAGCTCTAGTTTGTAAGGCCTCCATTATGGGAGAATCCTTGGTTGAGCAGCCCAAACGTTTGCTGGTGTGGTGGCTGATCAAACATTTTTTAATCCTTCCTAGACGCTTCTCTGCAAGGGCACTGCATTCAATATACACATAATCCACCAATATGTTGTCAAGTGACCCCACTATTTTCCACCAAGCCCAATATGTGGTCGGTCACACCACTATTTTCCCACCAACCCCACTTCGACAAAATAGAGGTGAGGACATTGAATCCTCTTAAAAAAATAGTTCGTGATATCATGCGATAAGTGCATTCCAAGAGACAAGATGCATACCTATGACACCCAAACTCTTCCCTCCAAACATGCATACAAGCAACAAGAAAGCGGAAGCACACCACCGCGTAAACTTGGTAATTTAATAAGATAGACATCTGAAATAGTTCCTAGGGGTACCACGAAACCCATTTGAACAATTCGTTGGGCTGCTTTAGGTGAAGACCATCATTGTGATTCTAAAGAGGATCACGGCTGTGACTAAACCTTGCAAAATCAAGCTCACTAATATCTTCAGAATCCAGAAGAGAAGCACGTAGGGACTTAACACTACGTAAAGTTTTGAGGTCTGAGAATAACTAGTAATTTTGATGTGATTCCTATCGTGATCATGCCCACGATTTCTTATCACACGAGCATGATTCTGGATGGATCTGTGCAAATCTAACTTTTTAGACAATGAAAACCATTTCTTGCACGTAAAGTCCGGAAGGCTTGTGACAACATTTCCTTTGATGATATAATAATGCATCTAGCCAACCAGGATCCTCCTCCCAACAAGGAAGAAGCAATGCGCGGCCAGCACACACAAAGGAGCGTGTTTTCTGTGCACTGGCTGAATTGTCTCGCAGTCATCAAGTAGTGAGGAATCCATGGAGAATATCCTCTTAACAAGGAGGGAGAAGGGGAACTTCTGGGCTTAACTCAAAAATCAAGCAAGCCATACTTAGTATACATATCTATCCAATAATTTTCAACAAAATCTTATCTTTTAGAGTCAATATGTTCAAGTGTAGGACGGTTGGATGTGAGAAGATTCCAGCCAATAGTAAAAAAATTCATGAGGATATTCACAAACATGGGCTCTTTGTTGCGGATGTTTCATTTTGGAATACCGCTCTTGACATGTACTCGAGGAGTCTCTTAAGATTTCCACGACGCAATGAGATTGTCTGATCATCACTTTACACTTGGGGTACGCTCGTGTATGGATCAGTGTGTATGCATTGCTCGTATATTAAATGCTCCTGTGGTGGTTGATTAAACATTTTTTATCCTTCCTAGGCGCTCCTTTGCAAGGGCACTGTGTTTAATATACACATAGTCCACCAATATCTTGTCAAGTGACCCCGCTATTTCCCACCAAGCCCAATATGTTGTCAGGTGACACCACTATTTTCCACCAACCCCACTTTGACAAGATAGAGGTGAGGACACTGAATCATCTTAAAGAAAATTGGTAATATCATGCGATAAGTGCCTTCCAAGAGACAAGATGCATACCTATGGCACCCAAACTCTTCCCACCAAACATGCATACAAGCAGCAAGAAAGCGGAAGCGCACCGCGTAAACTTTATAATTTAATAAGATAGACATTTGAAATAGTTCCTAGGGGTATTAGGAAACTCATTTGAACACTTTGGTGGGCTGATTAGGGTGAAGACCATCACAGTGATTCTAAAGATGATCACGGCTGTGACTCTAAACCCTGCAAAATCAAGTCGACTGATATCTTCAGAATCGAGAAGAGAAGCACGTAGGGACTTCTTAGCACTATGGAAAGTTGTGAGGTCTGAGAATAAACAGTAATTTTTATGTGATTCCTGTCGTGATCATGCGCACGATTTCTTATCACACGAGCATGATTCTGGATGGATCTGTGTAAATCTAAATTTTTAGACAATGAAAACCATTTCATGCACGTAAGGTCTGGAAGGCTTGTGACACCATTGCCTGTGATGATACAATGCATCTAGCCAACGAGGATCCTCCTCCCAAAAAGGAAGCAATGCGCAGCCAGCACACACAAAGGAGTGTGTTTTCTTTGCACTGGCTGAACTACCTTGGAATCATAAAGTAGTGAGGAATCCATGGAGAATCCTCTTAACAAGGAGGGAGAAGGGTACTTCTGGGATTATCTCAAAAATCTAGAATGCTTTGTCCGCCTATATCTTGGTCTGGATTTGATGGGCCAACCAAAAAAGTATGTACGTTTGCAAGTAAGCCATACTTAGTATACGTATCTACCTAGTAATTTTCAACAAAATGATATCTTTTAGAGTCAAAATGTGCATGGTTGGATGTGAGAAGATTCCAGCTATAATAGTAGAAAAATTCACGAGGATATTCACAAATGTGGGCTCTTTCAGGATGTTTCATTTTGGATCAGGGAGTCTATGCGTTAATCATATATTAAATGTTGTGTTGTGGCTCATAAAATACTTTTTGATCCTTCTCAGATGCTCCTTTGCAAGGGCATTGCATTTAATATACATATAATCCACAAATATGTTGTCAAATGACCGCACTATTTCTCACCGAGCATAATATGTTGTCACAGATGACACCATTATTTGATGATACAATGCATCTAGCCAACCAAGATCCTCCTCCCAAGGAAGCAATGCGCAGCCAGCACACACAAAGGAGTGTGTTTTCTTTGCACTGGCTAAATTCTCTTGGAATGATCAAGTAGTAAGGAATCCATGGACAATCCTCTTAAGGAAGGAAGAAGAGCACTTCTGGGCTTAGACCAAAAATCGAGAATGCTTTGGCCGCCTATATCGTTGCTTGGAATTGATGGGCGTTAAGCAAGAAAAGTATGTACTTCTGCAAGCAATCCATACTTAGTATACATATCTACCTAGTAATTAGATTTTCAACGAAATGATATCTTTTAGAGTCAAAATGTGCAAGTGTAGGATGGTTGGATGTGAGAAGATTCTAGCTAATAGTAGAAAAGTTCATGAGAGGATATTCACAAACGTGGGCCCTTTTAGGATGTTTCAGTTTGGAATACCGCTCTTGACATGTACTCTAGGAGTCTCTTAAGATTTCCACGATGTAATGAGATTGTCTCATCTCATGACTTCACACTTGGGGTATGCTCATGTATGGATCAGCGTGTATGCATTGCTCAATTTGAGTCTCTCTGCAAAGAAGTTTATCTCATTCCAGTATTGGCCCATGGATCTTCACAAAGACTCTTGAGAGAGGTGAGAACATTGAATCATCTTAAAAGAAATTGGTAATATCATGCGATAAGTGCATTCCAAGAGACAAGATGCATACCTATGGCACCCAAACTCTTCCCACCAAACATGCATACAAGCAGCAAGAAAGCGGAAGCACACCACATAAACTTTATAATTTAATAAGATAGACATTTGAAATAGTTCCTAGGGGTATTATAAAACTCATTTGAACAATTGGTTGGGCTGATTAGGGTGAAGACCATCACGGTGATTCTAAAGATGATCACGGCTATGACTCTAAACCCTGCAAAATCAAGTTGACTAATATCTTCAGAATCGAGAAGAGAAGCACGTAGGGACTTCTTAACACTATGGGAAGTTGTGAGGTCTGAGAATAAATAGTACTTTTGATGTGATTCCTGTCGTGATCATGCGCACGATTTCTTATCACATGAGCATGATTCTGGATAGATCTGTGTAAATCTAAATTTTTAGACAATGAAAACCATTTCATGCACGTAAGGTCTGGAAGGCTTGTGACACCATTGCTTGTGATGATACAATGCATCTAGCCAACCAAGATCCTCCTCCCAAAAAGGAAGCAATGCGCAGCCAGCACACACAAAGGAGTGTGTTTTCTTTGCACTGGCTGAACTATCTTGGAATCATCAAGTAGTGAGGAATCCATGGAGAATCCTCTTAACAAGGAGGAGAAGAGTACTTCTGCGATTATCTCAAAAATCTAGAATGCTTTGTCCGCCTATATCTTGGTCTGGATTTGATGAGCTAACAAAAAAAGTATGTATGTTTGCAAGTAAGCCATACTTAGTATACGTATCTACCTAGTAATTTTCAACAAAATGATATCTTTTAGAGTCAAAATGTGCAAGTGCAGGATGGTTGGATGTGAGAAGATTCCAGCTATAATAGCAGAAAAATTCATGAGGATATTCACAAATGTGGGCTCTTTCAGGATGTTTCATTTTGGATCAGGGGGTCTATGCATTAATCATATATTAAATGTTGTGTTGTGGCTCATAAAATACTTTTTAATCCTTCTCAGATGCTCCTTTGCAAGGGCATTGCATTTAATATACATATAATCCACAAATATGTTGTCAAATGACTGCACTATTTCTCATCGAGCACAATATGTTGTCACAGATGACACCATTATTTGATGATACAATGCATCTAGCCAACCAAGATCCTCCTCCCAAGGAAGCAATGCGCAGCCAGCACACACAAAGGAGTGTGTTTTCTTTGCACTGGCTAAATTCTCTTGGAATGATCAAGTAGTAAGGAATCCATGGACAATCCTCTTAAGGAAGGAAGAAGAGCACTTCTGGGCTTAGACCAAAAGTCTAGAATGCTTTGGCCGCCTATATCGTTGCTTGGAATTGATGGGCGTTAAGCAAGAAAAGTATGTACTTCTGCAAGCAATCCATACTTAGTATACATATCTACCTAGTAATTTTCAACGAAATCATATCTTTTAGAGTCAGAATGTGCAAGTGTAGGATGGTTGGATGAGAAGATTCTAGCTAATAGTAGAAAAGTTCATGAGAGGATATTCACAAATGTGGGCCCTTTTAGGATGTTTCATTTTGGAATACCGCTCTTGACATGTACTCTAGGAGTCCCTTAAGATTTCCACGATGCAATGAGATTGTCTCTTCATCAGTTCACACTTGGGGTATGCTCATGTATGGATCAGTGTGTATGCACTGCTCAGTTTGAGTCTCTCTGTAAGGAAGTTTATATCATTCTAGTATTGCCCCATATCTTCACAAAGACTGTTGAGAGAGATGTTCTAAAAGAACATCTTCGCTGATCGGCATTGGACCGAAGAGGTAAGCTCATGTATGGGTGGAGATTAAGGGGGTGCATAGGTATCTTCACAAAGACTCTTAGAGACCGAAGAGGTCGCTCATCTATGGGTGGACATTGAGGGGGTGCATGGATATCTTCACAAAGACTCTTAGAGAGAGGCTATAAAACATTTTCATTGACTCACCATTGGACTGAAGAGGCAGCTCATCTATGGGTGGAAATGTTGCTGCAAATTAATGCTTCCCTCTCTTGTAGGTATTGGCGGCGGCTAGCTCTAGTTTGTAAGGCCTCCATTATGGGAGAATCCTTGGTTGAGCAGCCCAAACGTTTGCTGGTGTGGTGGCTGATCAAACATTTTTTAATCCTTCCTAGACGCTTCTCTGCAAGGGCACTGCATTCAATATACACATAATCCACCAATATGTTGTCAAGTGACCCCACTATTTTCCACCAAGCCCAATATGTGGTCGGTCACACCACTATTTTCCCACCAACCCCACTTCGACAAAATAGAGGTGAGGACATTGAATCCTCTTAAAAAAATAGTTGGTGATATCATGCGATAAGTGCATTCCAAGAGACAAGATGCATACCTATGACACCCAAACTCTTCCCTCCAAACATGCATACAAGCAACAAGAAAGCGGAAGCACACCACCGCGTAAACTTGGTAATTTAATAAGATAGACATCTGAAATAGTTCCTAGGGGTACCACGAAACCCATTTGAACAATTCGTTGGGCTGCTTTAGGTGAAGACCATCATTGTGATTCTAAAGAGGATCACGGCTGTGACTAAACCTTGCAAAATCAAGCTCACTAATATCTTCAGAATCCAGAAGAGAAGCACGTAGGGACTTAACACTACGTAAAGTTTTGAGGTCTGAGAATAACTAGTAATTTTGATGTGATTCCTATCGTGATCATGCCCACGATTTCTTATCACACGAGCATGATTCTGGATGGATCTGTGCAAATCTAACTTTTTAGACAATGAAAACCATTTCTTGCACGTAAAGTCCGGAAGGCTTGTGACAACATTTCCTTTGATGATATAATAATGCATCTAGCCAACCAGGATCCTCCTCCCAACAAGGAAGAAGCAATGCGCGGCCAGCACACACAAAGGAGCGTGTTTTCTGTGCACTGGCTGAATTGTCTCGCAGTCATCAAGTAGTGAGGAATCCATGGAGAATATCCTCTTAACAAGGAGGGAGAAGGGGCACTTCTGGGCTTAACTCAAAAATCAAGCAAGCCATACTTAGTATACATATCTATCCAATAATTTTCAACAAAATCTTATCTTTTAGAGTCAATATGTTCAAGTGTAGGACGGTTGGATGTGAGAAGATTCCAGCCAATAGTAAAAAAATTCATGAGGATATTCACAAACATGGGCTCTTTGTTGCGGATGTTTCATTTTGGAATACCGCTCTTGACATGTACTCGAGGAGTCTCTTAAGATTTCCACGACGCAATGAGATTGTCTGATCATCACTTTACACTTGGGGTACGCTCGTGTATGGATCAGTGTGTATGCATTGCTCGTATATTAAATGCTCCTGTGGTGGTTGATTAAACATTTTTTATCCTTCCTAGGCGCTCCTTTGCAAGGGCACTGTGTTTAATATACACATAGTCCACCAATATCTTGTCAAGTGACCCCGCTATTTCCCACCAAGCCCAATATGTTGTCAGGTGACACCACTATTTTCCACCAACCCCACTTTGACAAGATAGAGGTGAGGACACTGAATCATCTTAAAGAAAATTGGTAATATCATGCGATAAGTGCCTTCCAAGAGACAAGATGCATACCTATGGCACCCAAACTCTTCCCACCAAACATGCATACAAGCAGCAAGAAAGCGGAAGCGCACCGCGTAAACTTTATAATTTAATAAGATAGACATTTGAAATAGTTCCTAGGGGTATTAGGAAACTCATTTGAACACTTTGGTGGGCTGATTAGGGTGAAGACCATCACAGTGATTCTAAAGATGATCACGGCTGTGACTCTAAACCCTGCAAAATCAAGTCGACTGATATCTTCAGAATCGAGAAGAGAAGCACGTAGGGACTTCTTAGCACTATGGAAAGTTGTGAGGTCTGAGAATAAACAGTAATTTTTATGTGATTCCTGTCGTGATCATGCGCACGATTTCTTATCACACGAGCATGATTCTGGATGGATCTGTGTAAATCTAAATTTTTAGACAATGAAAACCATTTCATGCACGTAAGGTCTGGAAGGCTTGTGACACCATTGCCTGTGATGATACAATGCATCTAGCCAACGAGGATCCTCCTCCCAAAAAGGAAGCAATGCGCAGCCAGCACACACAAAGGAGTGTGTTTTCTTTGCACTGGCTGAACTACCTTGGAATCATAAAGTAGTGAGGAATCCATGGAGAATCCTCTTAACAAGGAGGGAGAAGGGTACTTCTGGGATTATCTCAAAAATCTAGAATGCTTTGTCCGCCTATATCTTGGTCTGGATTTGATGGGCCAACCAAAAAAGTATGTACGTTTGCAAGTAAGCCATACTTAGTATACGTATCTACCTAGTAATTTTCAACAAAATGATATCTTTTAGAGTCAAAATGTGCATGGTTGGATGTGAGAAGATTCCAGCTATAATAGTAGAAAAATTCACGAGGATATTCACAAATGTGGGCTCTTTCAGGATGTTTCATTTTGGATCAGGGAGTCTATGCGTTAATCATATATTAAATGTTGTGTTGTGGCTCATAAAATACTTTTTGATCCTTCTCAGATGCTCCTTTGCAAGGGCATTGCATTTAATATACATATAATCCACAAATATGTTGTCAAATGACCGCACTATTTCTCACCGAGCATAATATGTTGTCACAGATGACACCATTATTTGATGATACAATGCATCTAGCCAACCAAGATCCTCCTCCCAAGGAAGCAATGCGCAGCCAGCACACACAAAGGAGTGTGTTTTCTTTGCACTGGCTAAATTCTCTTGGAATGATCAAGTAGTAAGTTATCCATGGACAATCCTCTTAAGGAAGGAAGAAGAGCACTTCTGGGCTTAGACCAAAAATCGAGAATGCTTTGGCCGCCTATATCGTTGCTTGGAATTGATGGGCGTTAAGCAAGAAAAGTATGTACTTCTGCAAGCAATCCATACTTAGTATACATATCTACCTAGTAATTAGATTTTCAACGAAATGATATCTTTTAGAGTCAAAATGTGCAAGTGTAGGATGGTTGGATGTGAGAAGATTCTAGCTAATAGTAGAAAAGTTCATGAGAGGATATTCACAAACGTGGGCCCTTTTAGGATGTTTCAGTTTGGAATACCGCTCTTGACATGTACTCTAGGAGTCTCTTAAGATTTCCACGATGTAATGAGATTGTCTCATCTCATGACTTCACACTTGGGGTATGCTCATGTATGGATCAGCGTGTATGCATTGCTCAATTTGAGTCTCTCTGCAAAGAAGTTTATCTCATTCCAGTATTGGCCCATGGATCTTCACAAAGACTCTTGAGAGAGGTGAGAACATTGAATCATCTTAAAAGAAATTGGTAATATCATGCGATAAGTGCATTCCAAGAGACAAGATGCATACCTATGGCACCCAAACTCTTCCCACCAAACATGCATACAAGCAGCAAGAAAGCGGAAGCACACCACATAAACTTTATAATTTAATAAGATAGACATTTGAAATAGTTCCTAGGGGTATTATAAAACTCATTTGAACAATTGGTTGGGCTGATTAGGGTGAAGACCATCACGGTGATTCTAAAGATGATCACGGCTATGACTCTAAACCCTGCAAAATCAAGTTGACTAATATCTTCAGAATCGAGAAGAGAAGCACGTAGGGACTTCTTAACACTATGGGAAGTTGTGAGGTCTGAGAATAAATAGTACTTTTGATGTGATTCCTGTCGTGATCATGCGCACGATTTCTTATCACATGAGCATGATTCTGGATAGATCTGTGTAAATCTAAATTTTTAGACAATGAAAACCATTTCATGCACGTAAGGTCTGGAAGGCTTGTGACACCATTGCTTGTGATGATACAATGCATCTAGCCAACCAAGATCCTCCTCCCAAAAAGGAAGCAATGCGCAGCCAGCACACACAAAGGAGTGTGTTTTCTTTGCACTGGCTGAACTATCTTGGAATCATCAAGTAGTGAGGAATCCATGGAGAATCCTCTTAACAAGGAGGAGAAGAGTACTTCTGCGATTATCTCAAAAATCTAGAATGCTTTGTCCGCCTATATCTTGGTCTGGATTTGATGAGCTAACAAAAAAAGTATGTATGTTTGCAAGTAAGCCATACTTAGTATACGTATCTACCTAGTAATTTTCAACAAAATGATATCTTTTAGAGTCAAAATGTGCAAGTGCAGGATGGTTGGATGTGAGAAGATTCCAGCTATAATAGCAGAAAAATTCATGAGGATATTCACAAATGTGGGCTCTTTCAGGATGTTTCATTTTGGATCAGGGGGTCTATGCATTAATCATATATTAAATGTTGTGTTGTGGCTCATAAAATACTTTTTAATCCTTCTCAGATGCTCCTTTGCAAGGGCATTGCATTTAATATACATATAATCCACAAATATGTTGTCAAATGACTGCACTATTTCTCACCGAGCACAATATGTTGTCACAGATGACACCATTATTTGATGATACAATGCATCTAGCCAACCAAGATCCTCCTCCCAAGGAAGCAATGCGCAGCCAGCACACACAAAGGAGTGTGTTTTCTTTGCACTGGCTAAATTCTCTTGGAATGATCAAGTAGTAAGGAATCCATGGACAATCCTCTTAAGGAAGGAAGAAGAGCACTTCTGGGCTTAGACCAAAAGTCTAGAATGCTTTGGCCGCCTATATCGTTGCTTGGAATTGATGGGCGTTAAGCAAGAAAAGTATGTACTTCTGCAAGCAATCCATACTTAGTATACATATCTACCTAGTAATTTTCAACGAAATCATATCTTTTAGAGTCAGAATGTGCAAGTGTAGGATGGTTGGATGAGAAGATTCTAGCTAATAGTAGAAAAGTTCATGAGAGGATATTCACAAATGTGGGCCCTTTTAGGATGTTTCATTTTGGAATACCGCTCTTGACATGTACTCTAGGAGTCCCTTAAGATTTCCACGATGCAATGAGATTGTCTCTTCATCAGTTCACACTTGGGGTATGCTCATGTATGGATCAGTGTGTATGCACTGCTCAGTTTGAGTCTCTCTGTAAGGAAGTTTATATCATTCTAGTATTGCCCCATATCTTCACAAAGACTGTTGAGAGAGATGTTCTAAAAGAACATCTTCGCTGATCGGCATTGGACCGAAGAGGTAAGCTCATGTATGGGTGGAGATTAAGGGGCTGCATAGGTATCTTCACAAAGACTCTTAGAGACCGAAGAGGTCGCTCATCTATGGGTGGACATTGAGGGGGTGCATGGATATCTTCACAAAGACTCTTAGAGAGAGGCTATAAAACATTTTCATTGACTCACCATTGGACTGAAGAGGCAGCTCATCTATGGGTGGAAATGTTGCTGCAAATTAATGCTTCCCTCTCTTGTAGGTATTGGCGGCGGCTAGCTCTAGTTTGTAAGGCCTCCATTATGGGAGAATCCTTGGTTGAGCAGCCCAAACGTTTGCTGGTGTGGTGGCTGATCAAACATTTTTTAATCCTTCCTAGACGCTTCTCTGCAAGGGCACTGCATTCAATATACACATAATCCACCAATATGTTGTCAAGTGACCCCACTATTTTCCACCAAGCCCAATATGTGGTCGGTCACACCACTATTTTCCCACCAACCCCACTTCGACAAAATAGAGGTGAGGACATTGAATCCTCTTAAAAAAATAGTTGGTGATATCATGCGATAAGTGCATTCCAAGAGACAAGATGCATACCTATGACACCCAAACTCTTCCCTCCAAACATGCATACAAGCAACAAGAAAGCGGAAGCACACCACCGCGTAAACTTGGTAATTTAATAAGATAGACATCTGAAATAGTTCCTAGGGGTACCACGAAACCCATTTGAACAATTCGTTGGGCTGCTTTAGGTGAAGACCATCATTGTGATTCTAAAGAGGATCACGGCTGTGACTAAACCTTGCAAAATCAAGCTCACTAATATCTTCAGAATCCAGAAGAGAAGCACGTAGGGACTTAACACTACGTAAAGTTTTGAGGTCTGAGAATAACTAGTAATTTTGATGTGATTCCTATCGTGATCATGCCCACGATTTCTTATCACACGAGCATGATTCTGGATGGATCTGTGCAAATCTAACTTTTTAGACAATGAAAACCATTTCTTGCACGTAAAGTCCGGAAGGCTTGTGACAACATTTCCTTTGATGATATAATAATGCATCTAGCCAACCAGGATCCTCCTCCCAACAAGGAAGAAGCAATGCGCGGCCAGCACACACAAAGGAGCGTGTTTTCTGTGCACTGGCTGAATTGTCTCGCAGTCATCAAGTAGTGAGGAATCCATGGAGAATATCCTCTTAACAAGGAGGGAGAAGGGGCACTTCTGGGCTTAACTCAAAAATCAAGCAAGCCATACTTAGTATACATATCTATCCAATAATTTTCAACAAAATCTTATCTTTTAGAGTCAATATGTTCAAGTGTAGGACGGTTGGATGTGAGAAGATTCCAGCCAATAGTAAAAAAATTCATGAGGATATTCACAAACATGGGCTCTTTGTTGCGGATGTTTCATTTTGGAATACCGCTCTTGACATGTACTCGAGGAGTCTCTTAAGATTTCCACGACGCAATGAGATTGTCTGATCATCACTTTACACTTGGGGTACGCTCGTGTATGGATCAGTGTGTATGCATTGCTCGTATATTAAATGCTCCTGTGGTGGTTGATTAAACATTTTTTATCCTTCCTAGGCGCTCCTTTGCAAGGGCACTGTGTTTAATATACACATAGTCCACCAATATCTTGTCAAGTGACCCCGCTATTTCCCACCAAGCCCAATATGTTGTCAGGTGACACCACTATTTTCCACCAACCCCACTTTGACAAGATAGAGGTGAGGACACTGAATCATCTTAAAGAAAATTGGTAATATCATGCGATAAGTGCCTTCCAAGAGACAAGATGCATACCTATGGCACCCAAACTCTTCCCACCAAACATGCATACAAGCAGCAAGAAAGCGGAAGCGCACCGCGTAAACTTTATAATTTAATAAGATAGACATTTGAAATAGTTCCTAGGGGTATTAGGAAACTCATTTGAACACTTTGGTGGGCTGATTAGGGTGAAGACCATCACAGTGATTCTAAAGATGATCACGGCTGTGACTCTAAACCCTGCAAAATCAAGTCGACTGATATCTTCAGAATCGAGAAGAGAAGCACGTAGGGACTTCTTAGCACTATGGAAAGTTGTGAGGTCTGAGAATAAACAGTAATTTTTATGTGATTCCTGTCGTGATCATGCGCACGATTTCTTATCACACGAGCATGATTCTGGATGGATCTGTGTAAATCTAAATTTTTAGACAATGAAAACCATTTCATGCACGTAAGGTCTGGAAGGCTTGTGACACCATTGCCTGTGATGATACAATGCATCTAGCCAACGAGGATCCTCCTCCCAAAAAGGAAGCAATGCGCAGCCAGCACACACAAAGGAGTGTGTTTTCTTTGCACTGGCTGAACTACCTTGGAATCATAAAGTAGTGAGGAATCCATGGAGAATCCTCTTAACAAGGAGGGAGAAGGGTACTTCTGGGATTATCTCAAAAATCTAGAATGCTTTGTCCGCCTATATCTTGGTCTGGATTTGATGGGCCAACCAAAAAAGTATGTACGTTTGCAAGTAAGCCATACTTAGTATACGTATCTACCTAGTAATTTTCAACAAAATGATATCTTTTAGAGTCAAAATGTGCATGGTTGGATGTGAGAAGATTCCAGCTATAATAGTAGAAAAATTCACGAGGATATTCACAAATGTGGGCTCTTTCAGGATGTTTCATTTTGGATCAGGGAGTCTATGCGTTAATCATATATTAAATGTTGTGTTGTGGCTCATAAAATACTTTTTGATCCTTCTCAGATGCTCCTTTGCAAGGGCATTGCATTTAATATACATATAATCCACAAATATGTTGTCAAATGACCGCACTATTTCTCACCGAGCATAATATGTTGTCACAGATGACACCATTATTTGATGATACAATGCATCTAGCCAACCAAGATCCTCCTCCCAAGGAAGCAATGCGCAGCCAGCACACACAAAGGAGTGTGTTTTCTTTGCACTGGCTAAATTCTCTTGGAATGATCAAGTAGTAAGGAATCCATGGACAATCCTCTTAAGGAAGGAAGAAGAGCACTTCTGGGCTTAGACCAAAAATCGAGAATGCTTTGGCCGCCTATATCGTTGCTTGGAATTGATGGGCGTTAAGCAAGAAAAGTATGTACTTCTGCAAGCAATCCATACTTAGTATACATATCTACCTAGTAATTAGATTTTCAACGAAATGATATCTTTTAGAGTCAAAATGTGCAAGTGTAGGATGGTTGGATGTGATTCTAGCTAATAGTAGAAAAGTTCATGAGAGGATATTCACAAACGTGGGCCCTTTTAGGATGTTTCAGTTTGGAATACCGCTCTTGACATGTACTCTAGGAGTCTCTTAAGATTTCCACGATGTAATGAGATTGTCTCATCTCATGACTTCACACTTGGGGTATGCTCATGTATGGATCAGCGTGTATGCATTGCTCAATTTGAGTCTCTCTGCAAAGAAGTTTATCTCATTCCAGTATTGGCCCATGGATCTTCACAAAGACTCTTGAGAGAGGTGAGAACATTGAATCATCTTAAAAGAAATTGGTAATATCATGCGATAAGTGCATTCCAAGAGACAAGATGCATACCTATGGCACCCAAACTCTTCCCACCAAACATGCATACAAGCAGCAAGAAAGCGGAAGCACACCACATAAACTTTATAATTTAATAAGATAGACATTTGAAATAGTTCCTAGGGGTATTATAAAACTCATTTGAACAATTGGTTGGGCTGATTAGGGTGAAGACCATCACGGTGATTCTAAAGATGATCACGGCTATGACTCTAAACCCTGCAAAATCAAGTTGACTAATATCTTCAGAATCGAGAAGAGAAGCACGTAGGGACTTCTTAACACTATGGGAAGTTGTGAGGTCTGAGAATAAATAGTACTTTTGATGTGATTCCTGTCGTGATCATGCGCACGATTTCTTATCACATGAGCATGATTCTGGATAGATCTGTGTAAATCTAAATTTTTAGACAATGAAAACCATTTCATGCACGTAAGGTCTGGAAGGCTTGTGACACCATTGCTTGTGATGATACAATGCATCTAGCCAACCAAGATCCTCCTCCCAAAAAGGAAGCAATGCGCAGCCAGCACACACAAAGGAGTGTGTTTTCTTTGCACTGGCTGAACTATCTTGGAATCATCAAGTAGTGAGGAATCCATGGAGAATCCTCTTAACAAGGAGGAGAAGAGTACTTCTGCGATTATCTCAAAAATCTAGAATGCTTTGTCCGCCTATATCTTGGTCTGGATTTGATGAGCTAACAAAAAAAGTATGTATGTTTGCAAGTAAGCCATACTTAGTATACGTATCTACCTAGTAATTTTCAACAAAATGATATCTTTTAGAGTCAAAATGTGCAAGTGCAGGATGGTTGGATGTGAGAAGATTCCAGCTATAATAGCAGAAAAATTCATGAGGATATTCACAAATGTGGGCTCTTTCAGGATGTTTCATTTTGGATCAGGGGGTCTATGCATTAATCATATATTAAATGTTGTGTTGTGGCTCATAAAATACTTTTTAATCCTTCTCAGATGCTCCTTTGCAAGGGCATTGCATTTAATATACATATAATCCACAAATATGTTGTCAAATGACTGCACTATTTCTCACCGAGCACAATATGTTGTCACAGATGACACCATTATTTGATGATACAATGCATCTAGCCAACCAAGATCCTCCTCCCAAGGAAGCAATGCGCAGCCAGCACACACAAAGGAGTGTGTTTTCTTTGCACTGGCTAAATTCTCTTGGAATGATCAAGTAGTAAGGAATCCATGGACAATCCTCTTAAGGAAGGAAGAAGAGCACTTCTGGGCTTAGACCAAAAGTCTAGAATGCTTTGGCCGCCTATATCGTTGCTTGGAATTGATGGGCGTTAAGCAAGAAAAGTATGTACTTCTGCAAGCAATCCATACTTAGTATACATATCTACCTAGTAATTTTCAACGAAATCATATCTTTTAGAGTCAGAATGTGCAAGTGTAGGATGGTTGGATGAGAAGATTCTAGCTAATAGTAGAAAAGTTCATGAGAGGATATTCACAAATGTGGGCCCTTTTAGGATGTTTCATTTTGGAATACCGCTCTTGACATGTACTCTAGGAGTCCCTTAAGATTTCCACGATGCAATGAGATTGTCTCTTCATCAGTTCACACTTGGGGTATGCTCATGTATGGATCAGTGTGTATGCACTGCTCAGTTTGAGTCTCTCTGTAAGGAAGTTTATATCATTCTAGTATTGCCCCATATCTTCACAAAGACTGTTGAGAGAGATGTTCTAAAAGAACATCTTCGCTGATCGGCATTGGACCGAAGAGGTAAGCTCATGTATGGGTGGAGATTAAGGGGCTGCATAGGTATCTTCACAAAGACTCTTAGAGACCGAAGAGGTCGCTCATCTATGGGTGGACATTGAGGGGGTGCATGGATATCTTCACAAAGACTCTTAGAGAGAGGCTATAAAACATTTTCATTGACTCACCATTGGACTGAAGAGGCAGCTCATCTATGGGTGGAAATGTTGCTGCAAATTAATGCTTCCCTCTCTTGTAGGTATTGGCGGCGGCTAGCTCTAGTTTGTAAGGCCTCCATTATGGGAGAATCCTTGGTTGAGCAGCCCAAACGTTTGCTGGTGTGGTGGCTGATCAAACATTTTTTAATCCTTCCTAGACGCTTCTCTGCAAGGGCACTGCATTCAATATACACATAATCCACCAATATGTTGTCAAGTGACCCCACTATTTTCCACCAAGCCCAATATGTGGTCGGTCACACCACTATTTTCCCACCAACCCCACTTCGACAAAATAGAGGTGAGGACATTGAATCCTCTTAAAAAAATAGTTGGTGATATCATGCGATAAGTGCATTCCAAGAGACAAGATGCATACCTATGACACCCAAACTCTTCCCTCCAAACATGCATACAAGCAACAAGAAAGCGGAAGCACACCACCGCGTAAACTTGGTAATTTAATAAGATAGACATCTGAAATAGTTCCTAGGGGTACCACGAAACCCATTTGAACAATTCGTTGGGCTGCTTTAGGTGAAGACCATCATTGTGATTCTAAAGAGGATCACGGCTGTGACTAAACCTTGCAAAATCAAGCTCACTAATATCTTCAGAATCCAGAAGAGAAGCACGTAGGGACTTAACACTACGTAAAGTTTTGAGGTCTGAGAATAACTAGTAATTTTGATGTGATTCCTATCGTGATCATGCCCACGATTTCTTATCACACGAGCATGATTCTGGATGGATCTGTGCAAATCTAACTTTTTAGACAATGAAAACCATTTCTTGCACGTAAAGTCCGGAAGGCTTGTGACAACATTTCCTTTGATGATATAATAATGCATCTAGCCAACCAGGATCCTCCTCCCAACAAGGAAGAAGCAATGCGCGGCCAGCACACACAAAGGAGCGTGTTTTCTGTGCACTGGCTGAATTGTCTCGCAGTCATCAAGTAGTGAGGAATCCATGGAGAATATCCTCTTAACAAGGAGGGAGAAGGGGAACTTCTGGGCTTAACTCAAAAATCAAGCAAGCCATACTTAGTATACATATCTATCCAATAATTTTCAACAAAATCTTATCTTTTAGAGTCAATATGTTCAAGTGTAGGACGGTTGGATGTGAGAAGATTCCAGCCAATAGTAAAAAAATTCATGAGGATATTCACAAACATGGGCTCTTTGTTGCGGATGTTTCATTTTGGAATACCGCTCTTGACATGTACTCGAGGAGTCTCTTAAGATTTCCACGACGCAATGAGATTGTCTGATCATCACTTTACACTTGGGGTACGCTCGTGTATGGATCAGTGTGTATGCATTGCTCGTATATTAAATGCTCCTGTGGTGGTTGATTAAACATTTTTTATCCTTCCTAGGCGCTCCTTTGCAAGGGCACTGTGTTTAATATACACATAGTCCACCAATATCTTGTCAAGTGACCCCGCTATTTCCCACCAAGCCCAATATGTTGTCAGGTGACACCACTATTTTCCACCAACCCCACTTTGACAAGATAGAGGTGAGGACACTGAATCATCTTAAAGAAAATTGGTAATATCATGCGATAAGTGCCTTCCAAGAGACAAGATGCATACCTATGGCACCCAAACTCTTCCCACCAAACATGCATACAAGCAGCAAGAAAGCGGAAGCGCACCGCGTAAACTTTATAATTTAATAAGATAGACATTTGAAATAGTTCCTAGGGGTATTAGGAAACTCATTTGAACACTTTGGTGGGCTGATTAGGGTGAAGACCATCACAGTGATTCTAAAGATGATCACGGCTGTGACTCTAAACCCTGCAAAATCAAGTCGACTGATATCTTCAGAATCGAGAAGAGAAGCACGTAGGGACTTCTTAGCACTATGGAAAGTTGTGAGGTCTGAGAATAAACAGTAATTTTTATGTGATTCCTGTCGTGATCATGCGCACGATTTCTTATCACACGAGCATGATTCTGGATGGATCTGTGTAAATCTAAATTTTTAGACAATGAAAACCATTTCATGCACGTAAGGTCTGGAAGGCTTGTGACACCATTGCCTGTGATGATACAATGCATCTAGCCAACGAGGATCCTCCTCCCAAAAAGGAAGCAATGCGCAGCCAGCACACACAAAGGAGTGTGTTTTCTTTGCACTGGCTGAACTACCTTGGAATCATAAAGTAGTGAGGAATCCATGGAGAATCCTCTTAACAAGGAGGGAGAAGGGTACTTCTGGGATTATCTCAAAAATCTAGAATGCTTTGTCCGCCTATATCTTGGTCTGGATTTGATGGGCCAACCAAAAAAGTATGTACGTTTGCAAGTAAGCCATACTTAGTATACGTATCTACCTAGTAATTTTCAACAAAATGATATCTTTTAGAGTCAAAATGTGCATGGTTGGATGTGAGAAGATTCCAGCTATAATAGTAGAAAAATTCACGAGGATATTCACAAATGTGGGCTCTTTCAGGATGTTTCATTTTGGATCAGGGAGTCTATGCGTTAATCATATATTAAATGTTGTGTTGTGGCTCATAAAATACTTTTTGATCCTTCTCAGATGCTCCTTTGCAAGGGCATTGCATTTAATATACATATAATCCACAAATATGTTGTCAAATGACCGCACTATTTCTCACCGAGCATAATATGTTGTCACAGATGACACCATTATTTGATGATACAATGCATCTAGCCAACCAAGATCCTCCTCCCAAGGAAGCAATGCGCAGCCAGCACACACAAAGGAGTGTGTTTTCTTTGCACTGGCTAAATTCTCTTGGAATGATCAAGTAGTAAGGAATCCATGGACAATCCTCTTAAGGAAGGAAGAAGAGCACTTCTGGGCTTAGACCAAAAATCGAGAATGCTTTGGCCGCCTATATCGTTGCTTGGAATTGATGGGCGTTAAGCAAGAAAAGTATGTACTTCTGCAAGCAATCCATACTTAGTATACATATCTACCTAGTAATTAGATTTTCAACGAAATGATATCTTTTAGAGTCAAAATGTGCAAGTGTAGGATGGTTGGATGTGAGAAGATTCTAGCTAATAGTAGAAAAGTTCATGAGAGGATATTCACAAACGTGGGCCCTTTTAGGATGTTTCAGTTTGGAATACCGCTCTTGACATGTACTCTAGGAGTCTCTTAAGATTTCCACGATGTAATGAGATTGTCTCATCTCATGACTTCACACTTGGGGTATGCTCATGTATGGATCAGCGTGTATGCATTGCTCAATTTGAGTCTCTCTGCAAAGAAGTTTATCTCATTCCAGTATTGGCCCATGGATCTTCACAAAGACTCTTGAGAGAGGTGAGAACATTGAATCATCTTAAAAGAAATTGGTAATATCATGCGATAAGTGCATTCCAAGAGACAAGATGCATACCTATGGCACCCAAACTCTTCCCACCAAACATGCATACAAGCAGCAAGAAAGCGGAAGCACACCACATAAACTTTATAATTTAATAAGATAGACATTTGAAATAGTTCCTAGGGGTATTATAAAACTCATTTGAACAATTGGTTGGGCTGATTAGGGTGAAGACCATCACGGTGATTCTAAAGATGATCACGGCTATGACTCTAAACCCTGCAAAATCAAGTTGACTAATATCTTCAGAATCGAGAAGAGAAGCACGTAGGGACTTCTTAACACTATGGGAAGTTGTGAGGTCTGAGAATAAATAGTACTTTTGATGTGATTCCTGTCGTGATCATGCGCACGATTTCTTATCACATGAGCATGATTCTGGATAGATCTGTGTAAATCTAAATTTTTAGACAATGAAAACCATTTCATGCACGTAAGGTCTGGAAGGCTTGTGACACCATTGCTTGTGATGATACAATGCATCTAGCCAACCAAGATCCTCCTCCCAAAAAGGAAGCAATGCGCAGCCAGCACACACAAAGGAGTGTGTTTTCTTTGCACTGGCTGAACTATCTTGGAATCATCAAGTAGTGAGGAATCCATGGAGAATCCTCTTAACAAGGAGGAGAAGAGTACTTCTGCGATTATCTCAAAAATCTAGAATGCTTTGTCCGCCTATATCTTGGTCTGGATTTGATGAGCTAACAAAAAAAGTATGTATGTTTGCAAGTAAGCCATACTTAGTATACGTATCTACCTAGTAATTTTCAACAAAATGATATCTTTTAGAGTCAAAATGTGCAAGTGCAGGATGGTTGGATGTGAGAAGATTCCAGCTATAATAGCAGAAAAATTCATGAGGATATTCACAAATGTGGGCTCTTTCAGGATGTTTCATTTTGGATCAGGGGGTCTATGCATTAATCATATATTAAATGTTGTGTTGTGGCTCATAAAATACTTTTTAATCCTTCTCAGATGCTCCTTTGCAAGGGCATTGCATTTAATATACATATAATCCACAAATATGTTGTCAAATGACTGCACTATTTCTCACCGAGCACAATATGTTGTCACAGATGACACCATTATTTGATGATACAATGCATCTAGCCAACCAAGATCCTCCTCCCAAGGAAGCAATGCGCAGCCAGCACACACAAAGGAGTGTGTTTTCTTTGCACTGGCTAAATTCTCTTGGAATGATCAAGTAGTAAGGAATCCATGGACAATCCTCTTAAGGAAGGAAGAAGAGCACTTCTGGGCTTAGACCAAAAGTCTAGAATGCTTTGGCCGCCTATATCGTTGCTTGGAATTGATGGGCGTTAAGCAAGAAAAGTATGTACTTCTGCAAGCAATCCATACTTAGTATACATATCTACCTAGTAATTTTCAACGAAATCATATCTTTTAGAGTCAGAATGTGCAAGTGTAGGATGGTTGGATGAGAAGATTCTAGCTAATAGTAGAAAAGTTCATGAGAGGATATTCACAAATGTGGGCCCTTTTAGGATGTTTCATTTTGGAATACCGCTCTTGACATGTACTCTAGGAGTCCCTTAAGATTTCCACGATGCAATGAGATTGTCTCTTCATCAGTTCACACTTGGGGTATGCTCATGTATGGATCAGTGTGTATGCACTGCTCAGTTTGAGTCTCTCTGTAAGGAAGTTTATATCATTCTAGTATTGCCCCATATCTTCACAAAGACTGTTGAGAGAGATGTTCTAAAAGAACATCTTCGCTGATCGGCATTGGACCGAAGAGGTAAGCTCATGTATGGGTGGAGATTAAGGGGCTGCATAGGTATCTTCACAAAGACTCTTAGAGACCGAAGAGGTCGCTCATCTATGGGTGGACATTGAGGGGGTGCATGGATATCTTCACAAAGACTCTTAGAGAGAGGCTATAAAACATTTTCATTGACTCACCATTGGACTGAAGAGGCAGCTCATCTATGGGTGGAAATGTTGCTGCAAATTAATGCTTCCCTCTCTTGTAGGTATTGGCGGCGGCTAGCTCTAGTTTGTAAGGCCTCCATTATGGGAGAATCCTTGGTTGAGCAGCCCAAACGTTTGCTGGTGTGGTGGCTGATCAAACATTTTTTAATCCTTCCTAGACGCTTCTCTGCAAGGGCACTGCATTCAATATACACATAATCCACCAATATGTTGTCAAGTGACCCCACTATTTTCCACCAAGCCCAATATGTGGTCGGTCACACCACTATTTTCCCACCAACCCCACTTCGACAAAATAGAGGTGAGGACATTGAATCCTCTTAAAAAAATAGTTGGTGATATCATGCGATAAGTGCATTCCAAGAGACAAGATGCATACCTATGACACCCAAACTCTTCCCTCCAAACATGCATACAAGCAACAAGAAAGCGGAAGCACACCACCGCGTAAACTTGGTAATTTAATAAGATAGACATCTGAAATAGTTCCTAGGGGTACCACGAAACCCATTTGAACAATTCGTTGGGCTGCTTTAGGTGAAGACCATCATTGTGATTCTAAAGAGGATCACGGCTGTGACTAAACCTTGCAAAATCAAGCTCACTAATATCTTCAGAATCCAGAAGAGAAGCACGTAGGGACTTAACACTACGTAAAGTTTTGAGGTCTGAGAATAACTAGTAATTTTGATGTGATTCCTATCGTGATCATGCCCACGATTTCTTATCACACGAGCATGATTCTGGATGGATCTGTGCAAATCTAACTTTTTAGACAATGAAAACCATTTCTTGCACGTAAAGTCCGGAAGGCTTGTGACAACATTTCCTTTGATGATATAATAATGCATCTAGCCAACCAGGATCCTCCTCCCAACAAGGAAGAAGCAATGCGCGGCCAGCACACACAAAGGAGCGTGTTTTCTGTGCACTGGCTGAATTGTCTCGCAGTCATCAAGTAGTGAGGAATCCATGGAGAATATCCTCTTAACAAGGAGGGAGAAGGGGCACTTCTGGGCTTAACTCAAAAATCAAGCAAGCCATACTTAGTATACATATCTATCCAATAATTTTCAACAAAATCTTATCTTTTAGAGTCAATATGTTCAAGTGTAGGACGGTTGGATGTGAGAAGATTCCAGCCAATAGTAAAAAAATTCATGAGGATATTCACAAACATGGGCTCTTTGTTGCGGATGTTTCATTTTGGAATACCGCTCTTGACATGTACTCGAGGAGTCTCTTAAGATTTCCACGACGCAATGAGATTGTCTGATCATCACTTTACACTTGGGGTACGCTCGTGTATGGATCAGTGTGTATGCATTGCTCGTATATTAAATGCTCCTGTGGTGGTTGATTAAACATTTTTTATCCTTCCTAGGCGCTCCTTTGCAAGGGCACTGTGTTTAATATACACATAGTCCACCAATATCTTGTCAAGTGACCCCGCTATTTCCCACCAAGCCCAATATGTTGTCAGGTGACACCACTATTTTCCACCAACCCCACTTTGACAAGATAGAGGTGAGGACACTGAATCATCTTAAAGAAAATTGGTAATATCATGCGATAAGTGCCTTCCAAGAGACAAGATGCATACCTATGGCACCCAAACTCTTCCCACCAAACATGCATACAAGCAGCAAGAAAGCGGAAGCGCACCGCGTAAACTTTATAATTTAATAAGATAGACATTTGAAATAGTTCCTAGGGGTATTAGGAAACTCATTTGAACACTTTGGTGGGCTGATTAGGGTGAAGACCATCACAGTGATTCTAAAGATGATCACGGCTGTGACTCTAAACCCTGCAAAATCAAGTCGACTGATATCTTCAGAATCGAGAAGAGAAGCACGTAGGGACTTCTTAGCACTATGGAAAGTTGTGAGGTCTGAGAATAAACAGTAATTTTTATGTGATTCCTGTCGTGATCATGCGCACGATTTCTTATCACACGAGCATGATTCTGGATGGATCTGTGTAAATCTAAATTTTTAGACAATGAAAACCATTTCATGCACGTAAGGTCTGGAAGGCTTGTGACACCATTGCCTGTGATGATACAATGCATCTAGCCAACGAGGATCCTCCTCCCAAAAAGGAAGCAATGCGCAGCCAGCACACACAAAGGAGTGTGTTTTCTTTGCACTGGCTGAACTACCTTGGAATCATAAAGTAGTGAGGAATCCATGGAGAATCCTCTTAACAAGGAGGGAGAAGGGTACTTCTGGGATTATCTCAAAAATCTAGAATGCTTTGTCCGCCTATATCTTGGTCTGGATTTGATGGGCCAACCAAAAAAGTATGTACGTTTGCAAGTAAGCCATACTTAGTATACGTATCTACCTAGTAATTTTCAACAAAATGATATCTTTTAGAGTCAAAATGTGCAAGTGTAGGATGGTTGGATGTGAGAAGATTCCAGCTATAATAGTAGAAAAATTCATGAGGATATTCACAAATGTGGGCTCTTTCAGGATGTTTCATTTTGGATCAGGGAGTCTATGCGTTAATCATATATTAAATGTTGTGTTGTGGCTCATAAAATACTTTTTGATCCTTCTCAGATGCTCCTTTGCAAGGGCATTGCATTTAATATACATATAATCCACAAATATGTTGTCAAATGACCGCACTATTTCTCACCGAGCATAATATGTTGTCACAGATGACACCATTATTTGATGATACAATGCATCTAGCCAACCAAGATCCTCCTCCCAAGGAAGCAATGCGCAGCCAGCACACACAAAGGAGTGTGTTTTCTTTGCACTGGCTAAATTCTCTTGGAATGATCAAGTAGTAAGGAATCCATGGACAATCCTCTTAAGGAAGGAAGAAGAGCACTTCTGGGCTTAGACCAAAAATCGAGAATGCTTTGGCCGCCTATATCGTTGCTTGGAATTGATGGGCGTTAAGCAAGAAAAGTATGTACTTCTGCAAGCAATCCATACTTAGTATACATATCTACCTAGTAATTAGATTTTCAACGAAATGATATCTTTTAGAGTCAAAATGTGCAAGTGTAGGATGGTTGGATGTGAGAAGATTCTAGCTAATAGTAGAAAAGTTCATGAGAGGATATTCACAAACGTGGGCCCTTTTAGGATGTTTCAGTTTGGAATACCGCTCTTGACATGTACTCTAGGAGTCTCTTAAGATTTCCACGATGTAATGAGATTGTCTCATCTCATGACTTCACACTTGGGGTATGCTCATGTATGGATCAGCGTGTATGCATTGCTCAATTTGAGTCTCTCTGCAAAGAAGTTTATCTCATTCCAGTATTGGCCCATGGATCTTCACAAAGACTCTTGAGAGAGGTGAGAACATTGAATCATCTTAAAAGAAATTGGTAATATCATGCGATAAGTGCATTCCAAGAGACAAGATGCATACCTATGGCACCCAAACTCTTCCCACCAAACATGCATACAAGCAGCAAGAAAGCGGAAGCACACCACATAAACTTTATAATTTAATAAGATAGACATTTGAAATAGTTCCTAGGGGTATTATAAAACTCATTTGAACAATTGGTTGGGCTGATTAGGGTGAAGACCATCACGGTGATTCTAAAGATGATCACGGCTATGACTCTAAACCCTGCAAAATCAAGTTGACTAATATCTTCAGAATCGAGAAGAGAAGCACGTAGGGACTTCTTAACACTATGGGAAGTTGTGAGGTCTGAGAATAAATAGTACTTTTGATGTGATTCCTGTCGTGATCATGCGCACGATTTCTTATCACATGAGCATGATTCTGGATAGATCTGTGTAAATCTAAATTTTTAGACAATGAAAACCATTTCATGCACGTAAGGTCTGGAAGGCTTGTGACACCATTGCTTGTGATGATACAATGCATCTAGCCAACCAAGATCCTCCTCCCAAAAAGGAAGCAATGCGCAGCCAGCACACACAAAGGAGTGTGTTTTCTTTGCACTGGCTGAACTATCTTGGAATCATCAAGTAGTGAGGAATCCATGGAGAATCCTCTTAACAAGGAGGAGAAGAGTACTTCTGCGATTATCTCAAAAATCTAGAATGCTTTGTCCGCCTATATCTTGGTCTGGATTTGATGAGCTAACAAAAAAAGTATGTATGTTTGCAAGTAAGCCATACTTAGTATACGTATCTACCTAGTAATTTTCAACAAAATGATATCTTTTAGAGTCAAAATGTGCAAGTGCAGGATGGTTGGATGTGAGAAGATTCCAGCTATAATAGCAGAAAAATTCATGAGGATATTCACAAATGTGGGCTCTTTCAGGATGTTTCATTTTGGATCAGGGGGTCTATGCATTAATCATATATTAAATGTTGTGTTGTGGCTCATAAAATACTTTTTAATCCTTCTCAGATGCTCCTTTGCAAGGGCATTGCATTTAATATACATATAATCCACAAATATGTTGTCAAATGACTGCACTATTTCTCACCGAGCACAATATGTTGTCACAGATGACACCATTATTTGATGATACAATGCATCTAGCCAACCAAGATCCTCCTCCCAAGGAAGCAATGCGCAGCCAGCACACACAAAGGAGTGTGTTTTCTTTGCACTGGCTAAATTCTCTTGGAATGATCAAGTAGTAAGGAATCCATGGACAATCCTCTTAAGGAAGGAAGAAGAGCACTTCTGGGCTTAGACCAAAAGTCTAGAATGCTTTGGCCGCCTATATCGTTGCTTGGAATTGATGGGCGTTAAGCAAGAAAAGTATGTACTTCTGCAAGCAATCCATACTTAGTATACATATCTACCTAGTAATTTTCAACGAAATCATATCTTTTAGAGTCAGAATGTGCAAGTGTAGGATGGTTGGATGAGAAGATTCTAGCTAATAGTAGAAAAGTTCATGAGAGGATATTCACAAATGTGGGCCCTTTTAGGATGTTTCATTTTGGAATACCGCTCTCGACATGTACTCTAGGAGTCCCTTAAGATTTCCACGATGCAATGAGATTGTCTCTTCATCAGTTCACACTTGGGGTATGCTCATGTATGGATCAGTGTGTATGCACTGCTCAGTTTGAGTCTCTCTGTAAGGAAGTTTATATCATTCTAGTATTGCCCCATATCTTCACAAAGACTGTTGAGAGAGATGTTCTAAAAGAACATCTTCGCTGATCGGCATTGGACCGAAGAGGTAAGCTCATGTATGGGTGGAGATTAAGGGGGTGCATAGGTATCTTCACAAAGACTCTTAGAGACCGAAGAGGTCGCTCATCTATGGGTGGACATTGAGGGGGTGCATGGATATCTTCACAAAGACTCTTAGAGAGAGGCTATAAAACATTTTCATTGACTCACCATTGGACTGAAGAGGCAGCTCATCTATGGGTGGAAATGTTGCTGCAAATTAATGCTTCCCTCTCTTGTAGGTATTGGCGGCGGCTAGCTCTAGTTTGTAAGGCCTCCATTATGGGAGAATCCTTGGTTGAGCAGCCCAAACGTTTGCTGGTGTGGTGGCTGATCAAACATTTTTTAATCCTTCCTAGACGCTTCTCTGCAAGGGCACTGCATTCAATATACACATAATCCACCAATATGTTGTCAAGTGACCCCACTATTTTCCACCAAGCCCAATATGTGGTCGGTCACACCACTATTTTCCCACCAACCCCACTTCGACAAAATAGAGGTGAGGACATTGAATCCTCTTAAAAAAATAGTTGGTGATATCATGCGATAAGTGCATTCCAAGAGACAAGATGCATACCTATGACACCCAAACTCTTCCCTCCAAACATGCATACAAGCAACAAGAAAGCGGAAGCACACCACCGCGTAAACTTGATAATTTAATAAGATAGACATCTGAAATAGTTCCTAGGGGTACCACGAAACCCATTTGAACAATTCGTTGGGCTGCTTTAGGTGAAGACCATCATTGTGATTCTAAAGAGGATCACGGCTGTGACTAAACCTTGCAAAATCAAGCTCACTAATATCTTCAGAATCCAGAAGAGAAGCACGTAGGGACTTAACACTACGTAAAGTTTTGAGGTCTGAGAATAACTAGTAATTTTGATGTGATTCCTATCTCGTGATCATGCCCACGATTTCTTATCACACGAGCATGATTCTGGATGGATCTGTGCAAATCTAACTTTTTAGACAATGAAAACCATTTCTTGCACGTAAAGTCCGGAAGGCTTGTGACAACATTTCCTTTGATGATATAATAATGCATCTAGCCAACCAGGATCCTCCTCCCAACAAGGAAGAAGCAATGCGCGGCCAGCACACACAAAGGAGCGTGTTTTCTGTGCACTGGCTGAATTGTCTCGCAGTCATCAAGTAGTGAGGAATCCATGGAGAATATCCTCTTAACAAGGAGGGAGAAGGGGCACTTCTGGGCTTAACTCAAAAATCAAGCAAGCCATACTTAGTATACATATCTATCCAATAATTTTCAACAAAATCTTATCTTTTAGAGTCAATATGTTCAAGTGTAGGACGGTTGGATGTGAGAAGATTCCAGCCAATAGTAAAAAAATTCATGAGGATATTCACAAACATGGGCTCTTTGTTGCGGATGTTTCATTTTGGAATACCGCTCTTGACATGTACTCGAGGAGTCTCTTAAGATTTCCACGACGCAATGAGATTGTCTGATCATCACTTTACACTTGGGGTACGCTCGTGTATGGATCAGTGTGTATGCATTGCTCGTATATTAAATGCTCCTGTGGTGGTTGATTAAACATTTTTTATCCTTCCTAGGCGCTCCTTTGCAAGGGCACTGTGTTTAATATACACATAGTCCACCAATATCTTGTCAAGTGACCCCGCTATTTCCCACCAAGCCCAATATGTTGTCAGGTGACACCACTATTTTCCACCAACCCCACTTTGACAAGATAGAGGTGAGGACACTGAATCATCTTAAAGAAAATTGGTAATATCATGCGATAAGTGCCTTCCAAGAGACAAGATGCATACCTATGGCACCCAAACTCTTCCCACCAAACATGCATACAAGCAGCAAGAAAGCGGAAGCGCACCGCGTAAACTTTATAATTTAATAAGATAGACATTTGAAATAGTTCCTAGGGGTATTAGGAAACTCATTTGAACACTTTGGTGGGCTGATTAGGGTGAAGACCATCACAGTGATTCTAAAGATGATCACGGCTGTGACTCTAAACCCTGCAAAATCAAGTCGACTGATATCTTCAGAATCGAGAAGAGAAGCACGTAGGGACTTCTTAGCACTATGGAAAGTTGTGAGGTCTGAGAATAAACAATAATTTTTATGTGATTCCTGTCGTGATCATGCGCACGATTTCTTATCACACGAGCATGATTCTGGATGGATCTGTGTAAATCTAAATTTTTAGACAATGAAAACCATTTCATGCACGTAAGGTCTGGAAGGCTTGTGACACCATTGCCTGTGATGATACAATGCATCTAGCCAACGAGGATCCTCCTCCCAAAAAGGAAGCAATGCGCAGCCAGCACACACAAAGGAGTGTGTTTTCTTTGCACTGGCTGAACTACCTTGGAATCATAAAGTAGTGAGGAATCCATGGAGAATCCTCTTAACAAGGAGGGAGAAGGGTACTTCTGGGATTATCTCAAAAATCTAGAATGCTTTGTCCGCCTATATCTTGGTCTGGATTTGATGGGCCAACCAAAAAAGTATGTACGTTTGCAAGTAAGCCATACTTAGTATACGTATCTACCTAGTAATTTTCAACAAAATGATATCTTTTAGAGTCAAAATGTGCAAGTGTAGGATGGTTGGATGTGAGAAGATTCCAGCTATAATAGTAGAAAAATTCATGAGGATATTCACAAATGTGGGCTCTTTCAGGATGTTTCATTTTGGATCAGGGAGTCTATGCGTTAATCATATATTAAATGTTGTGTTGTGGCTCATAAAATACTTTTTGATCCTTCTCAGATGCTCCTTTGCAAGGGCATTGCATTTAATATACATATAATCCACAAATATGTTGTCAAATGACCGCACTATTTCTCACCGAGCATAATATGTTGTCACAGATGACACCATTATTTGATGATACAATGCATCTAGCCAACCAAGATCCTCCTCCCAAGGAAGCAATGCGCAGCCAGCACACACAAAGGAGTGTGTTTTCTTTGCACTGGCTAAATTCTCTTGGAATGATCAAGTAGTAAGGAATCCATGGACAATCCTCTTAAGGAAGGAAGAAGAGCACTTCTGGGCTTAGACCAAAAATCTAGAATGCTTTGGCCGCCTATATCGTTGCTTGGAATTGATGGGCGTTAAGCAAGAAAAGTATGTACTTCTGCAAGCAATCCATACTTAGTATACATATCTACCTAGTAATTAGATTTTCAACGAAATGATATCTTTTAGAGTCAAAATGTGCAAGTGTAGGATGGTTGGATGTGAGAAGATTCTAGCTAATAGTAGAAAAGTTCATGAGAGGATATTCACAAACGTGGGCCCTTTTAGGATGTTTCATTTTGGAATACCGCTCTTGACATGTACTCTAGGAGTCTCTTAAGATTTCCACGATGTAATGAGATTGTCTCATCTCATGACTTCACACTTGGGGTATGCTCATGTATGGATCAGCGTGTATGCATTGCTCAATTTGAGTCTCTCTGCAAAGAAGTTTATCTCATTCCAGTATTGGCCCATGGATCTTCACAAAGACTCTTGAGAGAGGTGAGAACATTGAATCATCTTAAAAGAAATTGGTAATATCATGCGATAAGTGCATTCCAAGAGACAAGATGCATACCTATGGCACCCAAACTCTTCCCACCAAACATGCATACAAGCAGCAAGAAAGCGGAAGCACACCACATAAACTTTATAATTTAATAAGATAGACGTTTGAAATAGTTCCTAGGGGTATTATAAAACTCATTTGAACAATTGGTTGGGCTGATTAGGGTGAAGACCATCACGGTGATTCTAAAGATGATCACGGCTATGACTCTAAACCCTGCAAAATCAAGTTGACTAATATCTTCAGAATCGAGAAGAGAAGCACGTAGGGACTTCTTAACACTATGGGAAGTTGTGAGGTCTGAGAATAAATAGTACTTTTGATGTGATTCCTGTCGTGATCATGCGCACGATTTCTTATCACATGAGCATGATTCTGGATAGATCTGTGTAAATCTAAATTTTTAGACAATGAAAACCATTTCATGCACGTAAGGTCTGGAAGGCTTGTGACACCATTGCTTGTGATGATACAATGCATCTAGCCAACCAAGATCCTCCTCCCAAAAAGGAAGCAATGCGCAGCCAGCACACACAAAGGAGTGTGTTTTCTTTGCACTGGCTGAACTATCTTGGAATCATCAAGTAGTGAGGAATCCATGGAGAATCCTCTTAACAAGGAGGAGAAGAGTACTTCTGCGATTATCTCAAAAATCTAGAATGCTTTGTCCGCCTATATCTTGGTCTGGATTTGATGAGCTAACAAAAAAAGTATGTATGTTTGCAAGTAAGCCATACTTAGTATACGTATCTACCTAGTAATTTTCAACAAAATGATATCTTTTAGAGTCAAAATGTGCAAGTGCAGGATGGTTGGATGTGAGAAGATTCCAGCTATAATAGCAGAAAAATTCATGAGGATATTCACAAATGTGGGCTCTTTCAGGATGTTTCATTTTGGATCAGGGGGTCTATGCATTAATCATATATTAAATGTTGTGTTGTGGCTCATAAAATACTTTTTAATCCTTCTCAGATGCTCCTTTGCAAGGGCATTGCATTTAATATACATATAATCCACAAATATGTTGTCAAATGACTGCACTATTTCTCACCGAGCACAATATGTTGTCACAGATGACACCATTATTTGATGATACAATGCATCTAGCCAACCAAGATCCTCCTCCCAAGGAAGCAATGCGCAGCCAGCACACACAAAGGAGTGTGTTTTCTTTGCACTGGCTAAATTCTCTTGGAATGATCAAGTAGTAAGGAATCCATGGACAATCCTCTTAAGGAAGGAAGAAGAGCACTTCTGGGCTTAGACCAAAAGTCTAGAATGCTTTGGCCGCCTATATCGTTGCTTGGAATTGATGGGCGTTAAGCAAGAAAAGTATGTACTTCTGCAAGCAATCCATACTTAGTATACATATCTACCTAGTAATTTTCAACGAAATCATATCTTTTAGAGTCAGAATGTGCAAGTGTAGGATGGTTGGATGAGAAGATTCTAGCTAATAGTAGAAAAGTTCATGAGAGGATATTCACAAATGTGGGCCCTTTTAGGATGTTTCATTTTGGAATACCGCTCTTGACATGTACTCTAGGAGTCCCTTAAGATTTCCACGATGCAATGAGATTGTCTCTTCATCAGTTCACACTTGGGGTATGCTCATGTATGGATCAGTGTGTATGCACTGCTCAGTTTGAGTCTCTCTGTAAGGAAGTTTATATCATTCTAGTATTGCCCCATATCTTCACAAAGACTGTTGAGAGAGATGTTCTAAAAGAACATCTTCGCTGATCGGCATTGGACCGAAGAGGTAAGCTCATGTATGGGTGGAGATTAAGGGGCTGCATAGGTATCTTCACAAAGACTCTTAGAGACCGAAGAGGTCGCTCATCTATGGGTGGACATTGAGGGGGTGCATGGATATCTTCACAAAGACTCTTAGAGAGAGGCTATAAAACATTTTCATTGACTCACCATTGGACTGAAGAGGCAGCTCATCTATGGGTGGAAATGTTGCTGCAAATTAATGCTTCCCTCTCTTGTAGGTATTGGCGGCGGCTAGCTCTAGTTTGTAAGGCCTCCATTATGGGAGAATCCTTGGTTGAGCAGCCCAAACGTTTGCTGGTGTGGTGGCTGATCAAACATTTTTTAATCCTTCCTAGACGCTTCTCTGCAAGGGCACTGCATTCAATATACACATAATCCACCAATATGTTGTCAAGTGACCCCACTATTTTCCACCAAGCCCAATATGTGGTCGGTCACACCACTATTTTCCCACCAACCCCACTTCGACAAAATAGAGGTGAGGACATTGAATCCTCTTAAAAAAATAGTTGGTGATATCATGCGATAAGTGCATTCCAAGAGACAAGATGCATACCTATGACACCCAAACTCTTCCCTCCAAACATGCATACAAGCAACAAGAAAGCGGAAGCACACCACCGCGTAAACTTGGTAATTTAATAAGATAGACATCTGAAATAGTTCCTAGGGGTACCACGAAACCCATTTGAACAATTCGTTGGGCTGCTTTAGGTGAAGACCATCATTGTGATTCTAAAGAGGATCACGGCTGTGACTAAACCTTGCAAAATCAAGCTCACTAATATCTTCAGAATCCAGAAGAGAAGCACGTAGGGACTTAACACTACGTAAAGTTTTGAGGTCTGAGAATAACTAGTAATTTTGATGTGATTCCTATCGTGATCATGCCCACGATTTCTTATCACACGAGCATGATTCTGGATGGATCTGTGCAAATCTAACTTTTTAGACAATGAAAACCATTTCTTGCACGTAAAGTCCGGAAGGCTTGTGACAACATTTCCTTTGATGATATAATAATGCATCTAGCCAACCAGGATCCTCCTCCCAACAAGGAAGAAGCAATGCGCGGCCAGCACACACAAAGGAGCGTGTTTTCTGTGCACTGGCTGAATTGTCTCGCAGTCATCAAGTAGTGAGGAATCCATGGAGAATATCCTCTTAACAAGGAGGGAGAAGGGGCACTTCTGGGCTTAACTCAAAAATCAAGCAAGCCATACTTAGTATACATATCTATCCAATAATTTTCAACAAAATCTTATCTTTTAGAGTCAATATGTTCAAGTGTAGGACGGTTGGATGTGAGAAGATTCCAGCCAATAGTAAAAAAATTCATGAGGATATTCACAAACATGGGCTCTTTGTTGCGGATGTTTCATTTTGGAATACCGCTCTTGACATGTACTCGAGGAGTCTCTTAAGATTTCCACGACGCAATGAGATTGTCTGATCATCACTTTACACTTGGGGTACGCTCGTGTATGGATCAGTGTGTATGCATTGCTCGTATATTAAATGCTCCTGTGGTGGTTGATTAAACATTTTTTATCCTTCCTAGGCGCTCCTTTGCAAGGGCACTGTGTTTAATATACACATAGTCCACCAATATCTTGTCAAGTGACCCCGCTATTTCCCACCAAGCCCAATATGTTGTCAGGTGACACCACTATTTTCCACCAACCCCACTTTGACAAGATAGAGGTGAGGACACTGAATCATCTTAAAGAAAATTGGTAATATCATGCGATAAGTGCCTTCCAAGAGACAAGATGCATACCTATGGCACCCAAACTCTTCCCACCAAACATGCATACAAGCAGCAAGAAAGCGGAAGCGCACCGCGTAAACTTTATAATTTAATAAGATAGACATTTGAAATAGTTCCTAGGGGTATTAGGAAACTCATTTGAACACTTTGGTGGGCTGATTAGGGTGAAGACCATCACAGTGATTCTAAAGATGATCACGGCTGTGACTCTAAACCCTGCAAAATCAAGTCGACTGATATCTTCAGAATCGAGAAGAGAAGCACGTAGGGACTTCTTAGCACTATGGAAAGTTGTGAGGTCTGAGAATAAACAGTAATTTTTATGTGATTCCTGTCGTGATCATGCGCACGATTTCTTATCACACGAGCATGATTCTGGATGGATCTGTGTAAATCTAAATTTTTAGACAATGAAAACCATTTCATGCACGTAAGGTCTGGAAGGCTTGTGACACCATTGCCTGTGATGATACAATGCATCTAGCCAACGAGGATCCTCCTCCCAAAAAGGAAGCAATGCGCAGCCAGCACACACAAAGGAGTGTGTTTTCTTTGCACTGGCTGAACTACCTTGGAATCATAAAGTAGTGAGGAATCCATGGAGAATCCTCTTAACAAGGAGGGAGAAGGGTACTTCTGGGATTATCTCAAAAATCTAGAATGCTTTGTCCGCCTATATCTTGGTCTGGATTTGATGGGCCAACCAAAAAAGTATGTACGTTTGCAAGTAAGCCATACTTAGTATACGTATCTACCTAGTAATTTTCAACAAAATGATATCTTTTAGAGTCAAAATGTGCAAGTGTAGGATGGTTGGATGTGAGAAGATTCCAGCTATAATAGTAGAAAAATTCATGAGGATATTCACAAATGTGGGCTCTTTCAGGATGTTTCATTTTGGATCAGGGAGTCTATGCGTTAATCATATATTAAATGTTGTGTTGTGGCTCATAAAATACTTTTTGATCCTTCTCAGATGCTCCTTTGCAAGGGCATTGCATTTAATATACATATAATCCACAAATATGTTGTCAAATGACCGCACTATTTCTCACCGAGCATAATATGTTGTCACAGATGACACCATTATTTGATGATACAATGCATCTAGCCAACCAAGATCCTCCTCCCAAGGAAGCAATGCGCAGCCAGCACACACAAAGGAGTGTGTTTTCTTTGCACTGGCTAAATTCTCTTGGAATGATCAAGTAGTAAGGAATCCATGGACAATCCTCTTAAGGAAGGAAGAAGAGCACTTCTGGGCTTAGACCAAAAATCTAGAATGCTTTGGCCGCCTATATCGTTGCTTGGAATTGATGGGCGTTAAGCAAGAAAAGTATGTACTTCTGCAAGCAATCCATACTTAGTATACATATCTACCTAGTAATTAGATTTTCAACGAAATGATATCTTTTAGAGTCAAAATGTGCAAGTGTAGGATGGTTGGATGTGAGAAGATTCTAGCTAATAGTAGAAAAGTTCATGAGAGGATATTCACAAACGTGGGCCCTTTTAGGATGTTTCATTTTGGAATACCGCTCTTGACATGTACTCTAGGAGTCTCTTAAGATTTCCACGATGTAATGAGATTGTCTCATCTCATGACTTCACACTTGGGGTATGCTCATGTATGGATCAGCGTGTATGCATTGCTCAATTTGAGTCTCTCTGCAAAGAAGTTTATCTCATTCCAGTATTGGCCCATGGATCTTCACAAAGACTCTTGAGAGAGGTGAGAACATTGAATCATCTTAAAAGAAATTGGTAATATCATGCGATAAGTGCATTCCAAGAGACAAGATGCATACCTATGGCACCCAAACTCTTCCCACCAAACATGCATACAAGCAGCAAGAAAGCGGAAGCACACCACATAAACTTTATAATTTAATAAGATAGACGTTTGAAATAGTTCCTAGGGGTATTATAAAACTCATTTGAACAATTGGTTGGGCTGATTAGGGTGAAGACCATCACGGTGATTCTAAAGATGATCACGGCTATGACTCTAAACCCTGCAAAATCAAGTTGACTAATATCTTCAGAATCGAGAAGAGAAGCACGTAGGGACTTCTTAACACTATGGGAAGTTGTGAGGTCTGAGAATAAATAGTACTTTTGATGTGATTCCTGTCGTGATCATGCGCACGATTTCTTATCACATGAGCATGATTCTGGATAGATCTGTGTAAATCTAAATTTTTAGACAATGAAAACCATTTCATGCACGTAAGGTCTGGAAGGCTTGTGACACCATTGCTTGTGATGATACAATGCATCTAGCCAACCAAGATCCTCCTCCCAAAAAGGAAGCAATGCGCAGCCAGCACACACAAAGGAGTGTGTTTTCTTTGCACTGGCTGAACTATCTTGGAATCATCAAGTAGTGAGGAATCCATGGAGAATCCTCTTAACAAGGAGGAGAAGAGTACTTCTGCGATTATCTCAAAAATCTAGAATGCTTTGTCCGCCTATATCTTGGTCTGGATTTGATGAGCTAACAAAAAAAGTATGTATGTTTGCAAGTAAGCCATACTTAGTATACGTATCTACCTAGTAATTTTCAACAAAATGATATCTTTTAGAGTCAAAATGTGCAAGTGCAGGATGGTTGGATGTGAGAAGATTCCAGCTATAATAGCAGAAAAATTCATGAGGATATTCACAAATGTGGGCTCTTTCAGGATGTTTCATTTTGGATCAGGGGGTCTATGCATTAATCATATATTAAATGTTGTGTTGTGGCTCATAAAATACTTTTTAATCCTTCTCAGATGCTCCTTTGCAAGGGCATTGCATTTAATATACATATAATCCACAAATATGTTGTCAAATGACTGCACTATTTCTCACCGAGCACAATATGTTGTCACAGATGACACCATTATTTGATGATACAATGCATCTAGCCAACCAAGATCCTCCTCCCAAGGAAGCAATGCGCAGCCAGCACACACAAAGGAGTGTGTTTTCTTTGCACTGGCTAAATTCTCTTGGAATGATCAAGTAGTAAGGAATCCATGGACAATCCTCTTAAGGAAGGAAGAAGAGCACTTCTGGGCTTAGACCAAAAGTCTAGAATGCTTTGGCCGCCTATATCGTTGCTTGGAATTGATGGGCGTTAAGCAAGAAAAGTATGTACTTCTGCAAGCAATCCATACTTAGTATACATATCTACCTAGTAATTTTCAACGAAATCATATCTTTTAGAGTCAGAATGTGCAAGTGTAGGATGGTTGGATGAGAAGATTCTAGCTAATAGTAGAAAAGTTCATGAGAGGATATTCACAAATGTGGGCCCTTTTAGGATGTTTCATTTTGGAATACCGCTCTTGACATGTACTCTAGGAGTCCCTTAAGATTTCCACGATGCAATGAGATTGTCTCTTCATCAGTTCACACTTGGGGTATGCTCATGTATGGATCAGTGTGTATGCACTGCTCAGTTTGAGTCTCTCTGTAAGGAAGTTTATATCATTCTAGTATTGCCCCATATCTTCACAAAGACTGTTGAGAGAGATGTTCTAAAAGAACATCTTCGCTGATCGGCATTGGACCGAAGAGGTAAGCTCATGTATGGGTGGAGATTAAGGGGCTGCATAGGTATCTTCACAAAGACTCTTAGAGACCGAAGAGGTCGCTCATCTATGGGTGGACATTGAGGGGGTGCATGGATATCTTCACAAAGACTCTTAGAGAGAGGCTATAAAACATTTTCATTGACTCACCATTGGACTGAAGAGGCAGCTCATCTATGGGTGGAAATGTTGCTGCAAATTAATGCTTCCCTCTCTTGTAGGTATTGGCGGCGGCTAGCTCTAGTTTGTAAGGCCTCCATTATGGGAGAATCCTTGGTTGAGCAGCCCAAACGTTTGCTGGTGTGGTGGCTGATCAAACATTTTTTAATCCTTCCTAGACGCTTCTCTGCAAGGGCACTGCATTCAATATACACATAATCCACCAATATGTTGTCAAGTGACCCCACTATTTTCCACCAAGCCCAATATGTGGTCGGTCACACCACTATTTTCCCACCAACCCCACTTCGACAAAATAGAGGTGAGGACATTGAATCCTCTTAAAAAAATAGTTGGTGATATCATGCGATAAGTGCATTCCAAGAGACAAGATGCATACCTATGACACCCAAACTCTTCCCTCCAAACATGCATACAAGCAACAAGAAAGCGGAAGCACACCACCGCGTAAACTTGGTAATTTAATAAGATAGACATCTGAAATAGTTCCTAGGGGTACCACGAAACCCATTTGAACAATTCGTTGGGCTGCTTTAGGTGAAGACCATCATTGTGATTCTAAAGAGGATCACGGCTGTGACTAAACCTTGCAAAATCAAGCTCACTAATATCTTCAGAATCCAGAAGAGAAGCACGTAGGGACTTAACACTACGTAAAGTTTTGAGGTCTGAGAATAACTAGTAATTTTGATGTGATTCCTATCGTGATCATGCCCACGATTTCTTATCACACGAGCATGATTCTGGATGGATCTGTGCAAATCTAACTTTTTAGACAATGAAAACCATTTCTTGCACGTAAAGTCCGGAAGGCTTGTGACAACATTTCCTTTGATGATATAATAATGCATCTAGCCAACCAGGATCCTCCTCCCAACAAGGAAGAAGCAATGCGCGGCCAGCACACACAAAGGAGCGTGTTTTCTGTGCACTGGCTGAATTGTCTCGCAGTCATCAAGTAGTGAGGAATCCATGGAGAATATCCTCTTAACAAGGAGGGAGAAGGGGCACTTCTGGGCTTAACTCAAAAATCAAGCAAGCCATACTTAGTATACATATCTATCCAATAATTTTCAACAAAATCTTATCTTTTAGAGTCAATATGTTCAAGTGTAGGACGGTTGGATGTGAGAAGATTCCAGCCAATAGTAAAAAAATTCATGAGGATATTCACAAACATGGGCTCTTTGTTGCGGATGTTTCATTTTGGAATACCGCTCTTGACATGTACTCGAGGAGTCTCTTAAGATTTCCACGACGCAATGAGATTGTCTGATCATCACTTTACACTTGGGGTACGCTCGTGTATGGATCAGTGTGTATGCATTGCTCGTATATTAAATGCTCCTGTGGTGGTTGATTAAACATTTTTTATCCTTCCTAGGCGCTCCTTTGCAAGGGCACTGTGTTTAATATACACATAGTCCACCAATATCTTGTCAAGTGACCCCGCTATTTCCCACCAAGCCCAATATGTTGTCAGGTGACACCACTATTTTCCACCAACCCCACTTTGACAAGATAGAGGTGAGGACACTGAATCATCTTAAAGAAAATTGGTAATATCATGCGATAAGTGCCTTCCAAGAGACAAGATGCATACCTATGGCACCCAAACTCTTCCCACCAAACATGCATACAAGCAGCAAGAAAGCGGAAGCGCACCGCGTAAACTTTATAATTTAATAAGATAGACATTTGAAATAGTTCCTAGGGGTATTAGGAAACTCATTTGAACACTTTGGTGGGCTGATTAGGGTGAAGACCATCACAGTGATTCTAAAGATGATCACGGCTGTGACTCTAAACCCTGCAAAATCAAGTCGACTGATATCTTCAGAATCGAGAAGAGAAGCACGTAGGGACTTCTTAGCACTATGGAAAGTTGTGAGGTCTGAGAATAAACAATAATTTTTATGTGATTCCTGTCGTGATCATGCGCACGATTTCTTATCACACGAGCATGATTCTGGATGGATCTGTGTAAATCTAAATTTTTAGACAATGAAAACCATTTCATGCACGTAAGGTCTGGAAGGCTTGTGACACCATTGCCTGTGATGATACAATGCATCTAGCCAACGAGGATCCTCCTCCCAAAAAGGAAGCAATGCGCAGCCAGCACACACAAAGGAGTGTGTTTTCTTTGCACTGGCTGAACTACCTTGGAATCATAAAGTAGTGAGGAATCCATGGAGAATCCTCTTAACAAGGAGGGAGAAGGGTACTTCTGGGATTATCTCAAAAATCTAGAATGCTTTGTCCGCCTATATCTTGGTCTGGATTTGATGGGCCAACCAAAAAAGTATGTACGTTTGCAAGTAAGCCATACTTAGTATACGTATCTACCTAGTAATTTTCAACAAAATGATATCTTTTAGAGTCAAAATGTGCAAGTGTAGGATGGTTGGATGTGAGAAGATTCCAGCTATAATAGTAGAAAAATTCATGAGGATATTCACAAATGTGGGCTCTTTCAGGATGTTTCATTTTGGATCAGGGAGTCTATGCGTTAATCATATATTAAATGTTGTGTTGTGGCTCATAAAATACTTTTTGATCCTTCTCAGATGCTCCTTTGCAAGGGCATTGCATTTAATATACATATAATCCACAAATATGTTGTCAAATGACCGCACTATTTCTCACCGAGCATAATATGTTGTCACAGATGACACCATTATTTGATGATACAATGCATCTAGCCAACCAAGATCCTCCTCCCAAGGAAGCAATGCGCAGCCAGCACACACAAAGGAGTGTGTTTTCTTTGCACTGGCTAAATTCTCTTGGAATGATCAAGTAGTAAGGAATCCATGGACAATCCTCTTAAGGAAGGAAGAAGAGCACTTCTGGGCTTAGACCAAAAATCTAGAATGCTTTGGCCGCCTATATCGTTGCTTGGAATTGATGGGCGTTAAGCAAGAAAAGTATGTACTTCTGCAAGCAATCCATACTTAGTATACATATCTACCTAGTAATTAGATTTTCAACGAAATGATATCTTTTAGAGTCAAAATGTGCAAGTGTAGGATGGTTGGATGTGAGAAGATTCTAGCTAATAGTAGAAAAGTTCATGAGAGGATATTCACAAACGTGGGCCCTTTTAGGATGTTTCATTTTGGAATACCGCTCTTGACATGTACTCTAGGAGTCTCTTAAGATTTCCACGATGTAATGAGATTGTCTCATCTCATGACTTCACACTTGGGGTATGCTCATGTATGGATCAGCGTGTATGCATTGCTCAATTTGAGTCTCTCTGCAAAGAAGTTTATCTCATTCCAGTATTGGCCCATGGATCTTCACAAAGACTCTTGAGAGAGGTGAGAACATTGAATCATCTTAAAAGAAATTGGTAATATCATGCGATAAGTGCATTCCAAGAGACAAGATGCATACCTATGGCACCCAAACTCTTCCCACCAAACATGCATACAAGCAGCAAGAAAGCGGAAGCACACCACATAAACTTTATAATTTAATAAGATAGACGTTTGAAATAGTTCCTAGGGGTATTATAAAACTCATTTGAACAATTGGTTGGGCTGATTAGGGTGAAGACCATCACGGTGATTCTAAAGATGATCACGGCTATGACTCTAAACCCTGCAAAATCAAGTTGACTAATATCTTCAGAATCGAGAAGAGAAGCACGTAGGGACTTCTTAACACTATGGGAAGTTGTGAGGTCTGAGAATAAATAGTACTTTTGATGTGATTCCTGTCGTGATCATGCGCACGATTTCTTATCACATGAGCATGATTCTGGATAGATCTGTGTAAATCTAAATTTTTAGACAATGAAAACCATTTCATGCACGTAAGGTCTGGAAGGCTTGTGACACCATTGCTTGTGATGATACAATGCATCTAGCCAACCAAGATCCTCCTCCCAAAAAGGAAGCAATGCGCAGCCAGCACACACAAAGGAGTGTGTTTTCTTTGCACTGGCTGAACTATCTTGGAATCATCAAGTAGTGAGGAATCCATGGAGAATCCTCTTAACAAGGAGGAGAAGAGTACTTCTGCGATTATCTCAAAAATCTAGAATGCTTTGTCCGCCTATATCTTGGTCTGGATTTGATGAGCTAACAAAAAAAGTATGTATGTTTGCAAGTAAGCCATACTTAGTATACGTATCTACCTAGTAATTTTCAACAAAATGATATCTTTTAGAGTCAAAATGTGCAAGTGCAGGATGGTTGGATGTGAGAAGATTCCAGCTATAATAGCAGAAAAATTCATGAGGATATTCACAAATGTGGGCTCTTTCAGGATGTTTCATTTTGGATCAGGGGGTCTATGCATTAATCATATATTAAATGTTGTGTTGTGGCTCATAAAATACTTTTTAATCCTTCTCAGATGCTCCTTTGCAAGGGCATTGCATTTAATATACATATAATCCACAAATATGTTGTCAAATGACTGCACTATTTCTCACCGAGCACAATATGTTGTCACAGATGACACCATTATTTGATGATACAATGCATCTAGCCAACCAAGATCCTCCTCCCAAGGAAGCAATGCGCAGCCAGCACACACAAAGGAGTGTGTTTTCTTTGCACTGGCTAAATTCTCTTGGAATGATCAAGTAGTAAGGAATCCATGGACAATCCTCTTAAGGAAGGAAGAAGAGCACTTCTGGGCTTAGACCAAAAGTCTAGAATGCTTTGGCCGCCTATATCGTTGCTTGGAATTGATGGGCGTTAAGCAAGAAAAGTATGTACTTCTGCAAGCAATCCATACTTAGTATACATATCTACCTAGTAATTTTCAACGAAATCATATCTTTTAGAGTCAGAATGTGCAAGTGTAGGATGGTTGGATGAGAAGATTCTAGCTAATAGTAGAAAAGTTCATGAGAGGATATTCACAAATGTGGGCCCTTTTAGGATGTTTCATTTTGGAATACCGCTCTTGACATGTACTCTAGGAGTCCCTTAAGATTTCCACGATGCAATGAGATTGTCTCTTCATCAGTTCACACTTGGGGTATGCTCATGTATGGATCAGTGTGTATGCACTGCTCAGTTTGAGTCTCTCTGTAAGGAAGTTTATATCATTCTAGTATTGCCCCATATCTTCACAAAGACTGTTGAGAGAGATGTTCTAAAAGAACATCTTCGCTGATCGGCATTGGACCGAAGAGGTAAGCTCATGTATGGGTGGAGATTAAGGGGCTGCATAGGTATCTTCACAAAGACTCTTAGAGACCGAAGAGGTCGCTCATCTATGGGTGGACATTGAGGGGGTGCATGGATATCTTCACAAAGACTCTTAGAGAGAGGCTATAAAACATTTTCATTGACTCACCATTGGACTGAAGAGGCAGCTCATCTATGGGTGGAAATGTTGCTGCAAATTAATGCTTCCCTCTCTTGTAGGTATTGGCGGCGGCTAGCTCTAGTTTGTAAGGCCTCCATTATGGGAGAATCCTTGGTTGAGCAGCCCAAACGTTTGCTGGTGTGGTGGCTGATCAAACATTTTTTAATCCTTCCTAGACGCTTCTCTGCAAGGGCACTGCATTCAATATACACATAATCCACCAATATGTTGTCAAGTGACCCCACTATTTTCCACCAAGCCCAATATGTGGTCGGTCACACCACTATTTTCCCACCAACCCCACTTCGACAAAATAGAGGTGAGGACATTGAATCCTCTTAAAAAAATAGTTGGTGATATCATGCGATAAGTGCATTCCAAGAGACAAGATGCATACCTATGACACCCAAACTCTTCCCTCCAAACATGCATACAAGCAACAAGAAAGCGGAAGCACACCACCGCGTAAACTTGGTAATTTAATAAGATAGACATCTGAAATAGTTCCTAGGGGTACCACGAAACCCATTTGAACAATTCGTTGGGCTGCTTTAGGTGAAGACCATCATTGTGATTCTAAAGAGGATCACGGCTGTGACTAAACCTTGCAAAATCAAGCTCACTAATATCTTCAGAATCCAGAAGAGAAGCACGTAGGGACTTAACACTACGTAAAGTTTTGAGGTCTGAGAATAACTAGTAATTTTGATGTGATTCCTATCGTGATCATGCCCACGATTTCTTATCACACGAGCATGATTCTGGATGGATCTGTGCAAATCTAACTTTTTAGACAATGAAAACCATTTCTTGCACGTAAAGTCCGGAAGGCTTGTGACAACATTTCCTTTGATGATATAATAATGCATCTAGCCAACCAGGATCCTCCTCCCAACAAGGAAGAAGCAATGCGCGGCCAGCACACACAAAGGAGCGTGTTTTCTGTGCACTGGCTGAATTGTCTCGCAGTCATCAAGTAGTGAGGAATCCATGGAGAATATCCTCTTAACAAGGAGGGAGAAGGGGCACTTCTGGGCTTAACTCAAAAATCAAGCAAGCCATACTTAGTATACATATCTATCCAATAATTTTCAACAAAATCTTATCTTTTAGAGTCAATATGTTCAAGTGTAGGACGGTTGGATGTGAGAAGATTCCAGCCAATAGTAAAAAAATTCATGAGGATATTCACAAACATGGGCTCTTTGTTGCGGATGTTTCATTTTGGAATACCGCTCTTGACATGTACTCGAGGAGTCTCTTAAGATTTCCACGACGCAATGAGATTGTCTGATCATCACTTTACACTTGGGGTACGCTCGTGTATGGATCAGTGTGTATGCATTGCTCGTATATTAAATGCTCCTGTGGTGGTTGATTAAACATTTTTTATCCTTCCTAGGCGCTCCTTTGCAAGGGCACTGTGTTTAATATACACATAGTCCACCAATATCTTGTCAAGTGACCCCGCTATTTCCCACCAAGCCCAATATGTTGTCAGGTGACACCACTATTTTCCACCAACCCCACTTTGACAAGATAGAGGTGAGGACACTGAATCATCTTAAAGAAAATTGGTAATATCATGCGATAAGTGCCTTCCAAGAGACAAGATGCATACCTATGGCACCCAAACTCTTCCCACCAAACATGCATACAAGCAGCAAGAAAGCGGAAGCGCACCGCGTAAACTTTATAATTTAATAAGATAGACATTTGAAATAGTTCCTAGGGGTATTAGGAAACTCATTTGAACACTTTGGTGGGCTGATTAGGGTGAAGACCATCACAGTGATTCTAAAGATGATCACGGCTGTGACTCTAAACCCTGCAAAATCAAGTCGACTGATATCTTCAGAATCGAGAAGAGAAGCACGTAGGGACTTCTTAGCACTATGGAAAGTTGTGAGGTCTGAGAATAAACAGTAATTTTTATGTGATTCCTGTCGTGATCATGCGCACGATTTCTTATCACACGAGCATGATTCTGGATGGATCTGTGTAAATCTAAATTTTTAGACAATGAAAACCATTTCATGCACGTAAGGTCTGGAAGGCTTGTGACACCATTGCCTGTGATGATACAATGCATCTAGCCAACGAGGATCCTCCTCCCAAAAAGGAAGCAATGCGCAGCCAGCACACACAAAGGAGTGTGTTTTCTTTGCACTGGCTGAACTACCTTGGAATCATAAAGTAGTGAGGAATCCATGGAGAATCCTCTTAACAAGGAGGGAGAAGGGTACTTCTGGGATTATCTCAAAAATCTAGAATGCTTTGTCCGCCTATATCTTGGTCTGGATTTGATGGGCCAACCAAAAAAGTATGTACGTTTGCAAGTAAGCCATACTTAGTATACGTATCTACCTAGTAATTTTCAACAAAATGATATCTTTTAGAGTCAAAATGTGCATGGTTGGATGTGAGAAGATTCCAGCTATAATAGTAGAAAAATTCACGAGGATATCCATTCACAAATGTGGGCTCTTTCAGGATGTTTCATTTTGGATCAGGGAGTCTATGCGTTAATCATATATTAAATGTTGTGTTGTGGCTCATAAAATACTTTTTGATCCTTCTCAGATGCTCCTTTGCAAGGGCATTGCATTTAATATACATATAATCCACAAATATGTTGTCAAATGACCGCACTATTTCTCACCGAGCATAATATGTTGTCACAGATGACACCATTATTTGATGATACAATGCATCTAGCCAACCAAGATCCTCCTCCCAAGGAAGCAATGCGCAGCCAGCACACACAAAGGAGTGTGTTTTCTTTGCACTGGCTAAATTCTCTTGGAATGATCAAGTAGTAAGGAATCCATGGACAATCCTCTTAAGGAAGGAAGAAGAGCACTTCTGGGCTTAGACCAAAAGTCTAGAATGCTTTGGCCGCCTATATCGTTGCTTGGAATTGATGGGCGTTAAGCAAGAAAAGTATGTACTTCTGCAAGCAATCCATAGTTAGTATACATATCTACCTAGTAATTAGATTTTCAACGAAATGATATCTTTTAGAGTCAAAATGTGCAAGTGTAGGATGGTTGGATGTGAGAAGATTCTAGCTAATAGTAGAAAAGTTCATGAGAGGATATTCACAAACGTGGGCCCTTTTAGGATGTTTCAGTTTGGAATACCGCTCTTGACATGTACTCTAGGAGTCTCTTAAGATTTCCACGATGTAATGAGATTGTCTCATCTCATGACTTCACACTTGGGGTATGCTCATGTATGGATCAGCGTGTATGCATTGCTCAATTTGAGTCTCTCTGCAAAGAAGTTTATCTCATTCCAGTATTGGCCCATGGATCTTCACAAAGACTCTTGAGAGAGGTGAGAACATTGAATCATCTTAAAAGAAATTGGTAATATCATGCGATAAGTGCATTCCAAGAGACAAGATGCATACCTATGGCACCCAAACTCTTCCCACCAAACATGCATACAAGCAGCAAGAAAGCGGAAGCACACCACATAAACTTTATAATTTAATAAGATAGACATTTGAAATAGTTCCTAGGGGTATTATAAAACTCATTTGAACAATTGGTTGGGCTGATTAGGGTGAAGACCATCACGGTGATTCTAAAGATGATCACGGCTATGACTCTAAACCCTGCAAAATCAAGTTGACTAATATCTTCAGAATCGAGAAGAGAAGCACGTAGGGACTTCTTAACACTATGGGAAGTTGTGAGGTCTGAGAATAAATAGTACTTTTGATGTGATTCCTGTCGTGATCATGCGCACGATTTCTTATCACATGAGCATGATTCTGGATAGATCTGTGTAAATCTAAATTTTTAGACAATGAAAACCATTTCATGCACGTAAGGTCTGGAAGGCTTGTGACACCATTGCTTGTGATGATACAATGCATCTAGCCAACCAAGATCCTCCTCCCAAAAAGGAAGCAATGCGCAGCCAGCACACACAAAGGAGTGTGTTTTCTTTGCACTGGCTGAACTATCTTGGAATCATCAAGTAGTGAGGAATCCATGGAGAATCCTCTTAACAAGGAGGAGAAGAGTACTTCTGCGATTATCTCAAAAATCTAGAATGCTTTGTCCGCCTATATCTTGGTCTGGATTTGATGAGCTAACAAAAAAAGTATGTATGTTTGCAAGTAAGCCATACTTAGTATACGTATCTACCTAGTAATTTTCAACAAAATGATATCTTTTAGAGTCAAAATGTGCAAGTGCAGGATGGTTGGATGTGAGAAGATTCCAGCTATAATAGCAGAAAAATTCATGAGGATATTCACAAATGTGGGCTCTTTCAGGATGTTTCATTTTGGATCAGGGGGTCTATGCATTAATCATATATTAAATGTTGTGTTGTGGCTCATAAAATACTTTTTAATCCTTCTCAGATGCTCCTTTGCAAGGGCATTGCATTTAATATACATATAATCCACAAATATGTTGTCAAATGACTGCACTATTTCTCACCGAGCACAATATGTTGTCACAGATGACACCATTATTTGATGTTACAATGCATCTAGCCAACCAAGATCCTCCTCCCAAGGAAGCAATGCGCAGCCAGCACACACAAAGGAGTGTGTTTTCTTTGCACTGGCTAAATTCTCTTGGAATGATCAAGTAGTAAGGAATCCATGGACAATCCTCTTAAGGAAGGAAGAAGAGCACTTCTGGGCTTAGACCAAAAGTCTAGAATGCTTTGGCCGCCTATATCGTTGCTTGGAATTGATGGGCGTTAAGCAAGAAAAGTATGTACTTCTGCAAGCAATCCATACTTAGTATACATATCTACCTAGTAATTTTCAACGAAATCATATCTTTTAGAGTCAGAATGTGCAAGTGTAGGATGGTTGGATGAGAAGATTCTAGCTAATAGCAGAAAAGTTCATGAGAGGATATTCACAAATGTGGGCCCTTTTAGGATGTTTCATTTTGGAATACCGCTCTCGACATGTACTCTAGGAGTCCCTTAAGATTTCCACGATGCAATGAGATTGTCTCTTCATCAGTTCACACTTGGGGTATGCTCATGTATGGATCAGTGTGTATGCACTGCTCAGTTTGAGTCTCTCTGTAAGGAAGTTTATATCATTCTAGTATTGCCCCATATCTTCACAAAGACTGTTGAGAGAGATGTTCTAAAAGAACATCTTCGCTGATCGGCATTGGACCGAAGAGGTAAGCTCATGTATGGGTGGAGATTAAGGGGGTGCATAGGTATCTTCACAAAGACTCTTAGAGACCGAAGAGGTCGCTCATCTATGGGTGGACATTGAGGGGGTGCATGGATATCTTCACAAAGACTCTTAGAGAGAGGCTATAAAACATTTTCATTGACTCACCATTGGACTGAAGAGGCAGCTCATCTATGGGTGGAAATGTTGCTACAAATTAATGCTTCCCTCTCTTGTAGGTATTGGCGGCGGCTAGCTCTAGTTTGTAAGGCCTCCATTATGGGAGAATCCTTGGTTGAGCAGCCCAAACGTTTGCTGGTGTGGTGGCTGATCAAACATTTTTTAATCCTTCCTAGACGCTTCTTTGCAAGGGCACTGCATTCAATATACACATAATCCACCAATATGTTGTCAAGTGACCCCACTATTTTCCACCAAGCCCAATATGTGGTCGGTCACACCACTATTTTCCCACCAACCCCACTTCGACAAAATAGAGGTGAGGACATTGAATCCTCTTAAAAAAATAGTTGGTGATATCATGCGATAAGTGCATTCCAAGAGACAAGATGCATACCTATGACACCCAAACTCTTCCCTCCAAACATGCATACAAGCAACAAGAAAGCGGAAGCACACCACCGCGTAAACTTGATAATTTAATAAGATAGACATCTGAAATAGTTCCTAGGGGTACCACGAAACCCATTTGAACAATTCGTTGGGCTGCTTTAGGTGAAGACCATCATTGTGATTCTAAAGAGGATCACGGCTGTGACTAAACCTTGCAAAATCAAGCTCACTAATATCTTCAGAATCCAGAAGAGAAGCACGTAGGGACTTAACACTACGTAAAGTTTTGAGGTCTGAGAATAACTAGTAATTTTGATGTGATTCCTATCTCGTGATCATGCCCACGATTTCTTATCACACGAGCATGATTCTGGATGGATCTGTGCAAATCTAACTTTTTAGACAATGAAAACCATTTCTTGCACGTAAAGTCCGGAAGGCTTGTGACAACATTTCCTTTGATGATATAATAATGCATCTAGCCAACCAGGATCCTCCTCCCAACAAGGAAGAAGCAATGCGCGGCCAGCACACACAAAGGAGCGTGTTTTCTGTGCACTGGCTGAATTGTCTCGCAGTCATCAAGTAGTGAGGAATCCATGGAGAATATCCTCTTAACAAGGAGGGAGAAGGGGCACTTCTGGGCTTAACTCAAAAATCAAGCAAGCCATACTTAGTATACATATCTATCCAATAATTTTCAACAAAATCTTATCTTTTAGAGTCAATATGTTCAAGTGTAGGACGGTTGGATGTGAGAAGATTCCAGCCAATAGTAAAAAAATTCATGAGGATATTCACAAACATGGGCTCTTTGTTGCGGATGTTTCATTTTGGAATACCGCTCTTGACATGTACTCGAGGAGTCTCTTAAGATTTCCACGACGCAATGAGATTGTCTGATCATCACTTTACACTTGGGGTACGCTCGTGTATGGATCAGTGTGTATGCATTGCTCGTATATTAAATGCTCCTGTGGTGGTTGATTAAACATTTTTTATCCTTCCTAGGCGCTCCTTTGCAAGGGCACTGTGTTTAATATACACATAGTCCACCAATATCTTGTCAAGTGACCCCGCTATTTCCCACCAAGCCCAATATGTTGTCAGGTGACACCACTATTTTCCACCAACCCCACTTTGACAAGATAGAGGTGAGGACACTGAATCATCTTAAAGAAAATTGGTAATATCATGCGATAAGTGCCTTCCAAGAGACAAGATGCATACCTATGGCACCCAAACTCTTCCCACCAAACATGCATACAAGCAGCAAGAAAGCGGAAGCGCACCGCGTAAACTTTATAATTTAATAAGATAGACATTTGAAATAGTTCCTAGGGGTATTAGGAAACTCATTTGAACACTTTGGTGGGCTGATTAGGGTGAAGACCATCACAGTGATTCTAAAGATGATCACGGCTGTGACTCTAAACCCTGCAAAATCAAGTTGACTGATATCTTCAGAATCGAGAAGAGAAGCACGTAGGGACTTCTTAGCACTATGGAAAGTTGTGAGGTCTGAGAATAAACAGTAATTTTTATGTGATTCCTGTCGTGATCATGCGCACGATTTCTTATCACACGAGCATGATTCTGGATGGATCTGTGTAAATCTAAATTTTTAGACAATGAAAACCATTTCATGCACGTAAGGTCTGGAAGGCTTGTGACACCATTGCCTGTGATGATACAATGCATCTAGCCAACGAGGATCCTCCTCCCAAAAAGGAAGCAATGCGCAGCCAGCACACACAAAGGAGTGTGTTTTCTTTGCACTGGCTGAACTACCTTGGAATCATAAAGTAGTGAGGAATCCATGGAGAATCCTCTTAACAAGGAGGGAGAAGGGTACTTCTGGGATTATCTCAAAAATCTAGAATGCTTTGTCCGCCTATATCTTGGTCTGGATTTGATGGGCCAACCAAAAAAGTATGTACGTTTGCAAGTAAGCCATACTTAGTATACGTATCTACCTAGTAATTTTCAACAAAATGATATCTTTTAGAGTCAAAATGTGCATGGTTGGATGTGAGAAGATTCCAGCTATAATAGTAGAAAAATTCATGAGGATATTCACAAATGTGGGCTCTTTCAGGATGTTTCATTTTGGATCAGGGAGTCTATGCGTTAATCATATATTAAATGTTGTGTTGTGGCTCATAAAATACTTTTTGATCCTTCTCAGATGCTCCTTTGCAAGGGCATTGCATTTAATATACATATAATCCACAAATATGTTGTCAAATGACCGCACTATTTCTCACCGAGCATAATATGTTGTCACAGATGACACCATTATTTGATGATACAATGCATCTAGCCAACCAAGATCCTCCTCCCAAGGAAGCAATGCGCAGCCAGCACACACAAAGGAGTGTGTTTTCTTTGCACTGGCTAAATTCTCTTGGAATGATCAAGTAGTAAGGAATCCATGGACAATCCTCTTAAGGAAGGAAGAAGAGCACTTCTGGGCTTAGACCAAAAATCTAGAATGCTTTGGCCGCCTATATCGTTGCTTGGAATTGATGGGCGTTAAGCAAGAAAAGTATGTACTTCTGCAAGCAATCCATAGTTAGTATACATATCTACCTAGTAATTAGATTTTCAACGAAATGATATCTTTTAGAGTCAAAATGTGCAAGTGTAGGATGGTTGGATGTGAGAAGATTCTAGCTAATAGTAGAAAAGTTCATGAGAGGATATTCACAAACGTGGGCCCTTTTAGGATGTTTCATTTTGGAATACCGCTCTTGACATGTACTCTAGGAGTCTCTTAAGATTTCCACGATGTAATGAGATTGTCTCATCTCATGACTTCACACTTGGGGTATGCTCATGTATGGATCAGCGTGTATGCATTGCTCAATTTGAGTCTCTCTGCAAAGAAGTTTATCTCATTCCAGTATTGGCCCATGGATCTTCACAAAGACTCTTGAGAGAGGTGAGAACATTGAATCATCTTAAAAGAAATTGGTAATATCATGCGATAAGTGCATTCCAAGAGACAAGATGCATACCTATGGCACCCAAACTCTTCCCACCAAACATGCATACAAGCAGCAAGAAAGCGGAAGCACACCACATAAACTTTATAATTTAATAAGATAGACATTTGAAATAGTTCCTAGGGGTATTATAAAACTCATTTGAACAATTGGTTGGGCTGATTAGGGTGAAGACCATCACGGTGATTCTAAAGATGATCACGGCTATGACTCTAAACCCTGCAAAATCAAGTTGACTAATATCTTCAGAATCGAGAAGAGAAGCACGTAGGGACTTCTTAACACTATGGGAAGTTGTGAGGTCTGAGAATAAATAGTACTTTTGATGTGATTCCTGTCGTGATCATGCGCACGATTTCTTATCACATGAGCATGATTCTGGATAGATCTGTGTAAATCTAAATTTTTAGACAATGAAAACCATTTCATGCACGTAAGGTCTGGAAGGCTTGTGACACCATTGCTTGTGATGATACAATGCATCTAGCCAACCAAGATCCTCCTCCCAAAAAGGAAGCAATGCGCAGCCAGCACACACAAAGGAGTGTGTTTTCTTTGCACTGGCTGAACTATCTTGGAATCATCAAGTAGTGAGGAATCCATGGAGAATCCTCTTAACAAGGAGGAGAAGAGTACTTCTGCGATTATCTCAAAAATCTAGAATGCTTTGTCCGCCTATATCTTGGTCTGGATTTGATGAGCTAACAAAAAAAGTATGTATGTTTGCAAGTAAGCCATACTTAGTATACGTATCTACCTAGTAATTTTCAACAAAATGATATCTTTTAGAGTCAAAATGTGCAAGTGCAGGATGGTTGGATGTGAGAAGATTCCAGCTATAATAGCAGAAAAATTCATGAGGATATTCACAAATGTGGGCTCTTTCAGGATGTTTCATTTTGGATCAGGGGGTCTATGCATTAATCATATATTAAATGTTGTGTTGTGGCTCATAAAATACTTTTTAATCCTTCTCAGATGCTCCTTTGCAAGGGCATTGCATTTAATATACATATAATCCACAAATATGTTGTCAAATGACTGCACTATTTCTCACCGAGCACAATATGTTGTCACAGATGACACCATTATTTGATGATACAATGCATCTAGCCAACCAAGATCCTCCTCCCAAGGAAGCAATGCGCAGCCAGCACACACAAAGGAGTGTGTTTTCTTTGCACTGGCTAAATTCTCTTGGAATGATCAAGTAGTAAGGAATCCATGGACAATCCTCTTAAGGAAGGAAGAAGAGCACTTCTGGGCTTAGACCAAAAGTCTAGAATGCTTTGGCCGCCTATATCGTTGCTTGGAATTGATGGGCGTTAAGCAAGAAAAGTATGTACTTCTGCAAGCAATCCATACTTAGTATACATATCTACCTAGTAATTTTCAACGAAATCATATCTTTTAGAGTCAGAATGTGCAAGTGTAGGATGGTTGGATGAGAAGATTCTAGCTAATAGTAGAAAAGTTCATGAGAGGATATTCACAAATGTGGGCCCTTTTAGGATGTTTCATTTTGGAATACCGCTCTCGACATGTACTCTAGGAGTCCCTTAAGATTTCCACGATGCAATGAGATTGTCTCTTCATCAGTTCACACTTGGGGTATGCTCATGTATGGATCAGTGTGTATGCACTGCTCAGTTTGAGTCTCTCTGTAAGGAAGTTTATATCATTCTAGTATTGCCCCATATCTTCACAAAGACTGTTGAGAGAGATGTTCTAAAAGAACATCTTCGCTGATCGGCATTGGACCGAAGAGGTAAGCTCATGTATGGGTGGAGATTAAGGGGGTGCATAGGTATCTTCACAAAGACTCTTAGAGACCGAAGAGGTCGCTCATCTATGGGTGGACATTGAGGGGGTGCATGGATATCTTCACAAAGACTCTTAGAGAGAGGCTATAAAACATTTTCATTGACTCACCATTGGACTGAAGAGGCAGCTCATCTATGGGTGGAAATGTTGCTGCAAATTAATGCTTCCCTCTCTTGTAGGTATTGGCGGCGGCTAGCTCTAGTTTGTAAGGCCTCCATTATGGGAGAATCCTTGGTTGAGCAGCCCAAACGTTTGCTGGTGTGGTGGCTGATCAAACATTTTTTAATCCTTCCTAGACGCTTCTCTGCAAGGGCACTGCATTCAATATACACATAATCCACCAATATGTTGTCAAGTGACCCCACTATTTTCCACCAAGCCCAATATGTGGTCGGTCACACCACTATTTTCCCACCAACCCCACTTCGACAAAATAGAGGTGAGGACATTGAATCCTCTTAAAAAAATAGTTGGTGATATCATGCGATAAGTGCATTCCAAGAGACAAGATGCATACCTATGACACCCAAACTCTTCCCTCCAAACATGCATACAAGCAACAAGAAAGCGGAAGCACACCACCGCGTAAACTTGATAATTTAATAAGATAGACATCTGAAATAGTTCCTAGGGGTACCACGAAACCCATTTGAACAATTCGTTGGGCTGCTTTAGGTGAAGACCATCATTGTGATTCTAAAGAGGATCACGGCTGTGACTAAACCTTGCAAAATCAAGCTCACTAATATCTTCAGAATCCAGAAGAGAAGCACGTAGGGACTTAACACTACGTAAAGTTTTGAGGTCTGAGAATAACTAGTAATTTTGATGTGATTCCTATCTCGTGATCATGCCCACGATTTCTTATCACACGAGCATGATTCTGGATGGATCTGTGCAAATCTAACTTTTTAGACAATGAAAACCATTTCTTGCACGTAAAGTCCGGAAGGCTTGTGACAACATTTCCTTTGATGATATAATAATGCATCTAGCCAACCAGGATCCTCCTCCCAACAAGGAAGAAGCAATGCGCGGCCAGCACACACAAAGGAGCGTGTTTTCTGTGCACTGGCTGAATTGTCTCGCAGTCATCAAGTAGTGAGGAATCCATGGAGAATATCCTCTTAACAAGGAGGGAGAAGGGGCACTTCTGGGCTTAACTCAAAAATCAAGCAAGCCATACTTAGTATACATATCTATCCAATAATTTTCAACAAAATCTTATCTTTTAGAGTCAATATGTTCAAGTGTAGGACGGTTGGATGTGAGAAGATTCCAGCCAATAGTAAAAAAATTCATGAGGATATTCACAAACATGGGCTCTTTGTTGCGGATGTTTCATTTTGGAATACCGCTCTTGACATGTACTCGAGGAGTCTCTTAAGATTTCCACGACGCAATGAGATTGTCTGATCATCACTTTACACTTGGGGTACGCTCGTGTATGGATCAGTGTGTATGCATTGCTCGTATATTAAATGCTCCTGTGGTGGTTGATTAAACATTTTTTATCCTTCCTAGGCGCTCCTTTGCAAGGGCACTGTGTTTAATATACACATAGTCCACCAATATCTTGTCAAGTGACCCCGCTATTTCCCACCAAGCCCAATATGTTGTCAGGTGACACCACTATTTTCCACCAACCCCACTTTGACAAGATAGAGGTGAGGACACTGAATCATCTTAAAGAAAATTGGTAATATCATGCGATAAGTGCCTTCCAAGAGACAAGATGCATACCTATGGCACCCAAACTCTTCCCACCAAACATGCATACAAGCAGCAAGAAAGCGGAAGCGCACCGCGTAAACTTTATAATTTAATAAGATAGACATTTGAAATAGTTCCTAGGGATATTAGGAAACTCATTTGAACACTTTGGTGGGCTGATTAGGGTGAAGACCATCACAGTGATTCTAAAGATGATCACGGCTGTGACTCTAAACCCTGCAAAATCAAGTCGACTGATATCTTCAGAATCGAGAAGAGAAGCACGTAGGGACTTCTTAGCACTATGGAAAGTTGTGAGGTCTGAGAATAAACAGTAATTTTTATGTGATTCCTGTCGTGATCATGCGCACGATTTCTTATCACACGAGCATGATTCTGGATGGATCTGTGTAAATCTAAATTTTTAGACAATGAAAACCATTTCATGCACGTAAGGTCTGGAAGGCTTGTGACACCATTGCCTGTGATGATACAATGCATCTAGCCAACGAGGATCCTCCTCCCAAAAAGGAAGCAATGCGCAGCCAGCACACACAAAGGAGTGTGTTTTCTTTGCACTGGCTGAACTACCTTGGAATCATAAAGTAGTGAGGAATCCATGGAGAATCCTCTTAACAAGGAGGGAGAAGGGTACTTCTGGGATTATCTCAAAAATCTAGAATGCTTTGTCCGCCTATATCTTGGTCTGGATTTGATGGGCCAACCAAAAAAGTATGTACGTTTGCAAGTAAGCCATACTTAGTATACGTATCTACCTAGTAATTTTCAACAAAATGATATCTTTTAGAGTCAAAATGTGCAAGTGTAGGATGGTTGGATGTGAGAAGATTCCAGCTATAATAGTAGAAAAATTCATGAGGATATTCACAAATGTGGGCTCTTTCAGGATGTTTCATTTTGGATCAGGGAGTCTATGCGTTAATCATATATTAAATGTTGTGTTGTGGCTCATAAAATACTTTTTGATCCTTCTCAGATGCTCCTTTGCAAGGGCATTGCATTTAATATACATATAATCCACAAATATGTTGTCAAATGACCGCACTATTTCTCACCGAGCATAATATGTTGACACCATTATTTGATGATACAATGCATCTAGCCAACCAAGATCCTCCTCCCAAGGAAGCAATGCGCAGCCAGCACACACAAAGGAGTGTGTTTTCTTTGCACTGGCTAAATTCTCTTGGAATGATCAAGTAGTAAGGAATCCATGGACAATCCTCTTAAGGAAGGAAGAAGAGCACTTCTGGGCTTAGACCAAAAGTCTAGAATGCTTTGGCCGCCTATATCGTTGCTTGGAATTGATGGGCGTTAAGCAAGAAAAGTATGTACTTCTGCAAGCAATCCATAGTTAGTATACATATCTACCTAGTAATTAGATTTTCAACGAAATGATATCTTTTAGAGTCAAAATGTGCAAGTGTAGGATGGTTGGATGTGAGAAGATTCTAGCTAATAGTAGAAAAGTTCATGAGAGGATATTCACAAACGTGGGCCCTTTTAGGATGTTTCATTTTGGAATACCGCTCTTGACATGTACTCTAGGAGTCTCTTAAGATTTCCACGATGTAATGAGATTGTCTCATCTCATGACTTCACACTTGGGGTATGCTCATGTATGGATCAGCGTGTATGCATTGCTCAATTTGAGTCTCTCTGCAAAGAAGTTTATCTCATTCCAGTATTGGCCCATGGATCTTCACAAAGACTCTTGAGAGAGGTGAGAACATTGAATCATCTTAAAAGAAATTGGTAATATCATGCGATAAGTGCATTCCAAGAGACAAGATGCATACCTATGGCACCCAAACTCTTCCCACCAAACATGCATACAAGCAGCAAGAAAGCGGAAGCACACCACATAAACTTTATAATTTAATAAGATAGACATTTGAAATAGTTCCTAGGGGTATTATAAAACTCATTTGAACAATTGGTTGGGCTGATTAGGGTGAAGACCATCACGGTGATTCTAAAGATGATCACGGCTATGACTCTAAACCCTGCAAAATCAAGTTGACTAATATCTTCAGAATCGAGAAGAGAAGCACGTAGGGACTTCTTAACACTATGGGAAGTTGTGAGGTCTGAGAATAAATAGTACTTTTGATGTGATTCCTATCGTGATCATGCGCACGATTTCTTATCACATGAGCATGATTCTGGATAGATCTGTGTAAATCTAAATTTTTAGACAATGAAAACCATTTCATGCACGTAAGGTCTGGAAGGCTTGTGACACCATTGCTTGTGATGATACAATGCATCTAGCCAACCAAGATCCTCCTCCCAAAAAGGAAGCAATGCGCAGCCAGCACACACAAAGGAGTGTGTTTTCTTTGCACTGGCTGAACTATCTTGGAATCATCAAGTAGTGAGGAATCCATGGAGAATCCTCTTAACAAGGAGGAGAAGAGTACTTCTGCGATTATCTCAAAAATCTAGAATGCTTTGTCCGCCTATATCTTGGTCTGGATTTGATGAGCTAACAAAAAAAGTATGTATGTTTGCAAGTAAGCCATACTTAGTATACGTATCTACCTAGTAATTTTCAACAAAATGATATCTTTTAGAGTCAAAATGTGCAAGTGCAGGATGGTTGGATGTGAGAAGATTCCAGCTATAATAGCAGAAAAATTCATGAGGATATTCACAAATGTGGGCTCTTTCAGGATGTTTCATTTTGGATCAGGGGGTCTATGCATTAATCATATATTAAATGTTGTGTTGTGGCTCATAAAATACTTTTTAATCCTTCTCAGATGCTCCTTTGCAAGGGCATTGCATTTAATATACATATAATCCACAAATATGTTGTCAAATGACTGCACTATTTCTCACCGAGCACAATATGTTGTCACAGATGACACCATTATTTGATGTTACAATGCATCTAGCCAACCAAGATCCTCCTCCCAAGGAAGCAATGCGCAGCCAGCACACACAAAGGAGTGTGTTTTCTTTGCACTGGCTAAATTCTCTTGGAATGATCAAGTAGTAAGGAATCCATGGACAATCCTCTTAAGGAAGGAAGAAGAGCACTTCTGGGCTTAGACCAAAAGTCTAGAATGCTTTGGCCGCCTATATCGTTGCTTGGAATTGATGGGCGTTAAGCAAGAAAAGTATGTACTTCTGCAAGCAATCCATACTTAGTATACATATCTACCTAGTAATTTTCAACGAAATCATATCTTTTAGAGTCAGAATGTGCAAGTGTAGGATGGTTGGATGAGAAGATTCTAGCTAATAGTAGAAAAGTTCATGAGAGGATATTCACAAATGTGGGCCCTTTTAGGATGTTTCATTTTGGAATACCGCTCTCGACATGTACTCTAGGAGTCCCTTAAGATTTCCACGATGCAATGAGATTGTCTCTTCATCAGTTCACACTTGGGGTATGCTCATGTATGGATCAGTGTGTATGCACTGCTCAGTTTGAGTCTCTCTGTAAGGAAGTTTATATCATTCTAGTATTGCCCCATATCTTCACAAAGACTGTTGAGAGAGATGTTCTAAAAGAACATCTTCGCTGATCGGCATTGGACCGAAGAGGTAAGCTCATGTATGGGTGGAGATTAAGGGGGTGCATAGGTATCTTCACAAAGACTCTTAGAGACCGAAGAGGTCGCTCATCTATGGGTGGACATTGAGGGGGTGCATGGATATCTTCACAAAGACTCTTAGAGAGAGGCTATAAAACATTTTCATTGACTCACCATTGGACTGAAGAGGCAGCTCATCTATGGGTGGAAATGTTGCTGCAAATTAATGCTTCCCTCTCTTGTAGGTATTGGCGGCGGCTAGCTCTAGTTTGTAAGGCCTCCATTATGGGAGAATCCTTGGTTGAGCAGCCCAAACGTTTGCTGGTGTGGTGGCTGATCAAACATTTTTTAATCCTTCCTAGACGCTTCTCTGCAAGGGCACTGCATTCAATATACACATAATCCACCAATATGTTGTCAAGTGACCCCACTATTTTCCACCAAGCCCAATATGTGGTCGGTCACACCACTATTTTCCCACCAACCCCACTTCGACAAAATAGAGGTGAGGACATTGAATCCTCTTAAAAAAATAGTTGGTGATATCATGCGATAAGTGCATTCCAAGAGACAAGATGCATACCTATGACACCCAAACTCTTCCCTCCAAACATGCATACAAGCAACAAGAAAGCGGAAGCACACCACCGCGTAAACTTGATAATTTAATAAGATAGACATCTGAAATAGTTCCTAGGGGTACCACGAAACCCATTTGAACAATTCGTTGGGCTGCTTTAGGTGAAGACCATCATTGTGATTCTAAAGAGGATCACGGCTGTGACTAAACCTTGCAAAATCAAGCTCACTAATATCTTCAGAATCCAGAAGAGAAGCACGTAGGGACTTAACACTACGTAAAGTTTTGAGGTCTGAGAATAACTAGTAATTTTGATGTGATTCCTATCTCGTGATCATGCCCACGATTTCTTATCACACGAGCATGATTCTGGATGGATCTGTGCAAATCTAACTTTTTAGACAATGAAAACCATTTCTTGCACGTAAAGTCCGGAAGGCTTGTGACAACATTTCCTTTGATGATATAATAATGCATCTAGCCAACCAGGATCCTCCTCCCAACAAGGAAGAAGCAATGCGCGGCCAGCACACACAAAGGAGCGTGTTTTCTGTGCACTGGCTGAATTGTCTCGCAGTCATCAAGTAGTGAGGAATCCATGGAGAATATCCTCTTAACAAGGAGGGAGAAGGGGCACTTCTGGGCTTAACTCAAAAATCAAGCAAGCCATACTTAGTATACATATCTATCCAATAATTTTCAACAAAATCTTATCTTTTAGAGTCAATATGTTCAAGTGTAGGACGGTTGGATGTGAGAAGATTCCAGCCAATAGTAAAAAAATTCATGAGGATATTCACAAACATGGGCTCTTTGTTGCGGATGTTTCATTTTGGAATACCGCTCTTGACATGTACTCGAGGAGTCTCTTAAGATTTCCACGACGCAATGAGATTGTCTGATCATCACTTTACACTTGGGGTACGCTCGTGTATGGATCAGTGTGTATGCATTGCTCGTATATTAAATGCTCCTGTGGTGGTTGATTAAACATTTTTTATCCTTCCTAGGCGCTCCTTTGCAAGGGCACTGTGTTTAATATACACATAGTCCACCAATATCTTGTCAAGTGACCCCGCTATTTCCCACCAAGCCCAATATGTTGTCAGGTGACACCACTATTTTCCACCAACCCCACTTTGACAAGATAGAGGTGAGGACACTGAATCATCTTAAAGAAAATTGGTAATATCATGCGATAAGTGCCTTCCAAGAGACAAGATGCATACCTATGGCACCCAAACTCTTCCCACCAAACATGCATACAAGCAGCAAGAAAGCGGAAGCGCACCGCGTAAACTTTATAATTTAATAAGATAGACATTTGAAATAGTTCCTAGGGGTATTAGGAAACTCATTTGAACACTTTGGTGGGCTGATTAGGGTGAAGACCATCACAGTGATTCTAAAGATGATCACGGCTGTGACTCTAAACCCTGCAAAATCAAGTCGACTGATATCTTCAGAATCGAGAAGAGAAGCACGTAGGGACTTCTTAGCACTATGGAAAGTTGTGAGGTCTGAGAATAAACAGTAATTTTTATGTGATTCCTGTCGTGATCATGCGCACGATTTCTTATCACACGAGCATGATTCTGGATGGATCTGTGTAAATCTAAATTTTTAGACAATGAAAACCATTTCATGCACGTAAGGTCTGGAAGGCTTGTGACACCATTGCCTGTGATGATACAATGCATCTAGCCAACGAGGATCCTCCTCCCAAAAAGGAAGCAATGCGCAGCCAGCACACACAAAGGAGTGTGTTTTCTTTGCACTGGCTGAACTACCTTGGAATCATAAAGTAGTGAGGAATCCATGGAGAATCCTCTTAACAAGGAGGGAGAAGGGTACTTCTGGGATTATCTCAAAAATCTAGAATGCTTTGTCCGCCTATATCTTGGTCTGGATTTGATGGGCCAACCAAAAAAGTATGTACGTTTGCAAGTAAGCCATACTTAGTATACGTATCTACCTAGTAATTTTCAACAAAATGATATCTTTTAGAGTCAAAATGTGCATGGTTGGATGTGAGAAGATTCCAGCTATAATAGTAGAAAAATTCATGAGGATATTCACAAATGTGGGCTCTTTCAGGATGTTTCATTTTGGATCAGGGAGTCTATGCGTTAATCATATATTAAATGTTGTGTTGTGGCTCATAAAATACTTTTTGATCCTTCTCAGATGCTCCTTTGCAAGGGCATTGCATTTAATATACATATAATCCACAAATATGTTGTCAAATGACCGCACTATTTCTCACCGAGCATAATATGTTGTCACAGATGACACCATTATTTGATGATACAATGCATCTAGCCAACCAAGATCCTCCTCCCAAGGAAGCAATGCGCAGCCAGCACACACAAAGGAGTGTGTTTTCTTTGCACTGGCTAAATTCTCTTGGAATGATCAAGTAGTAAGGAATCCATGGACAATCCTCTTAAGGAAGGAAGAAGAGCACTTCTGGGCTTAGACCAAAAATCTAGAATGCTTTGGCCGCCTATATCGTTGCTTGGAATTGATGGGCGTTAAGCAAGAAAAGTATGTACTTCTGCAAGCAATCCATAGTTAGTATACATATCTACCTAGTAATTAGATTTTCAACGAAATGATATCTTTTAGAGTCAAAATGTGCAAGTGTAGGATGGTTGGATGTGAGAAGATTCTAGCTAATAGTAGAAAAGTTCATGAGAGGATATTCACAAACGTGGGCCCTTTTAGGATGTTTCATTTTGGAATACCGCTCTTGACATGTACTCTAGGAGTCTCTTAAGATTTCCACGATGTAATGAGATTGTCTCATCTCATGACTTCACACTTGGGGTATGCTCATGTATGGATCAGCGTGTATGCATTGCTCAATTTGAGTCTCTCTGCAAAGAAGTTTATCTCATTCCAGTATTGGCCCATGGATCTTCACAAAGACTCTTGAGAGAGGTGAGAACATTGAATCATCTTAAAAGAAATTGGTAATATCATGCGATAAGTGCATTCCAAGAGACAAGATGCATACCTATGGCACCCAAACTCTTCCCACCAAACATGCATACAAGCAGCAAGAAAGCGGAAGCACACCACATAAACTTTATAATTTAATAAGATAGACATTTGAAATAGTTCCTAGGGGTATTATAAAACTCATTTGAACAATTGGTTGGGCTGATTAGGGTGAAGACCATCACGGTGATTCTAAAGATGATCACGGCTATGACTCTAAACCCTGCAAAATCAAGTTGACTAATATCTTCAGAATCGAGAAGAGAAGCACGTAGGGACTTCTTAACACTATGGGAAGTTGTGAGGTCTGAGAATAAATAGTACTTTTGATGTGATTCCTGTCGTGATCATGCGCACGATTTCTTATCACATGAGCATGATTCTGGATAGATCTGTGTAAATCTAAATTTTTAGACAATGAAAACCATTTCATGCACGTAAGGTCTGGAAGGCTTGTGACACCATTGCTTGTGATGATACAATGCATCTAGCCAACCAAGATCCTCCTCCCAAAAAGGAAGCAATGCGCAGCCAGCACACACAAAGGAGTGTGTTTTCTTTGCACTGGCTGAACTATCTTGGAATCATCAAGTAGTGAGGAATCCATGGAGAATCCTCTTAACAAGGAGGAGAAGAGTACTTCTGCGATTATCTCAAAAATCTAGAATGCTTTGTCCGCCTATATCTTGGTCTGGATTTGATGAGCTAACAAAAAAAGTATGTATGTTTGCAAGTAAGCCATACTTAGTATACGTATCTACCTAGTAATTTTCAACAAAATGATATCTTTTAGAGTCAAAATGTGCAAGTGCAGGATGGTTGGATGTGAGAAGATTCCAGCTATAATAGCAGAAAAATTCATGAGGATATTCACAAATGTGGGCTCTTTCAGGATGTTTCATTTTGGATCAGGGGGTCTATGCATTAATCATATATTAAATGTTGTGTTGTGGCTCATAAAATACTTTTTAATCCTTCTCAGATGCTCCTTTGCAAGGGCATTGCATTTAATATACATATAATCCACAAATATGTTGTCAAATGACTGCACTATTTCTCACCGAGCACAATATGTTGTCACAGATGACACCATTATTTGATGATACAATGCATCTAGCCAACCAAGATCCTCCTCCCAAGGAAGCAATGCGCAGCCAGCACACACAAAGGAGTGTGTTTTCTTTGCACTGGCTAAATTCTCTTGGAATGATCAAGTAGTAAGGAATCCATGGACAATCCTCTTAAGGAAGGAAGAAGAGCACTTCTGGGCTTAGACCAAAAGTCTAGAATGCTTTGGCCGCCTATATCGTTGCTTGGAATTGATGGGCGTTAAGCAAGAAAAGTATGTACTTCTGCAAGCAATCCATACTTAGTATACATATCTACCTAGTAATTTTCAACGAAATCATATCTTTTAGAGTCAGAATGTGCAAGTGTAGGATGGTTGGATGAGAAGATTCTAGCTAATAGTAGAAAAGTTCATGAGAGGATATTCACAAATGTGGGCCCTTTTAGGATGTTTCATTTTGGAATACCGCTCTCGACATGTACTCTAGGAGTCCCTTAAGATTTCCACGATGCAATGAGATTGTCTCTTCATCAGTTCACACTTGGGGTATGCTCATGTATGGATCAGTGTGTATGCACTGCTCAGTTTGAGTCTCTCTGTAAGGAAGTTTATATCATTCTAGTATTGCCCCATATCTTCACAAAGACTGTTGAGAGAGATGTTCTAAAAGAACATCTTCGCTGATCGGCATTGGACCGAAGAGGTAAGCTCATGTATGGGTGGAGATTAAGGGGGTGCATAGGTATCTTCACAAAGACTCTTAGAGACCGAAGAGGTCGCTCATCTATGGGTGGACATTGAGGGGGTGCATGGATATCTTCACAAAGACTCTTAGAGAGAGGCTATAAAACATTTTCATTGACTCACCATTGGACTGAAGAGGCAGCTCATCTATGGGTGGAAATGTTGCTGCAAATTAATGCTTCCCTCTCTTGTAGGTATTGGCGGCGGCTAGCTCTAGTTTGTAAGGCCTCCATTATGGGAGAATCCTTGGTTGAGCAGCCAAACGTTTGCTGGTGTGGTGGCTGATCAAACATTTTTTAATCCTTCCTAGACGCTTCTCTGCAAGGGCACTGCATTCAATATACACATAATCCACCAATATGTTGTCAAGTGACCCCACTATTTTCCACCAAGCCCAATATGTGGTCGGTCACACCACTATTTTCCCACCAACCCCACTTCGACAAAATAGAGGTGAGGACATTGAATCCTCTTAAAAAAATAGTTGGTGATATCATGCGATAAGTGCATTCCAAGAGACAAGATGCATACCTATGACACCCAAACTCTTCCCTCCAAACATGCATACAAGCAACAAGAAAGCGGAAGCACACCACCGCGTAAACTTGATAATTTAATAAGATAGACATCTGAAATAGTTCCTAGGGGTACCACGAAACCCATTTGAACAATTCGTTGGGCTGCTTTAGGTGAAGACCATCATTGTGATTCTAAAGAGGATCACGGCTGTGACTAAACCTTGCAAAATCAAGCTCACTAATATCTTCAGAATCCAGAAGAGAAGCACGTAGGGACTTAACACTACGTAAAGTTTTGAGGTCTGAGAATAACTAGTAATTTTGATGTGATTCCTATCTCGTGATCATGCCCACGATTTCTTATCACACGAGCATGATTCTGGATGGATCTGTGCAAATCTAACTTTTTAGACAATGAAAACCATTTCTTGCACGTAAAGTCCGGAAGGCTTGTGACAACATTTCCTTTGATGATATAATAATGCATCTAGCCAACCAGGATCCTCCTCCCAACAAGGAAGAAGCAATGCGCGGCCAGCACACACAAAGGAGCGTGTTTTCTGTGCACTGGCTGAATTGTCTCGCAGTCATCAAGTAGTGAGGAATCCATGGAGAATATCCTCTTAACAAGGAGGGAGAAGGGGCACTTCTGGGCTTAACTCAAAAATCAAGCAAGCCATACTTAGTATACATATCTATCCAATAATTTTCAACAAAATCTTATCTTTTAGAGTCAATATGTTCAAGTGTAGGACGGTTGGATGTGAGAAGATTCCAGCCAATAGTAAAAAAATTCATGAGGATATTCACAAACATGGGCTCTTTGTTGCGGATGTTTCATTTTGGAATACCGCTCTTGACATGTACTCGAGGAGTCTCTTAAGATTTCCACGACGCAATGAGATTGTCTGATCATCACTTTACACTTGGGGTACGCTCGTGTATGGATCAGTGTGTATGCATTGCTCGTATATTAAATGCTCCTGTGGTGGTTGATTAAACATTTTTTATCCTTCCTAGGCGCTCCTTTGCAAGGGCACTGTGTTTAATATACACATAGTCCACCAATATCTTGTCAAGTGACCCCGCTATTTCCCACCAAGCCCAATATGTTGTCAGGTGACACCACTATTTTCCACCAACCCCACTTTGACAAGATAGAGGTGAGGACACTGAATCATCTTAAAGAAAATTGGTAATATCATGCGATAAGTGCCTTCCAAGAGACAAGATGCATACCTATGGCACCCAAACTCTTCCCACCAAACATGCATACAAGCAGCAAGAAAGCGGAAGCGCACCGCGTAAACTTTATAATTTAATAAGATAGACATTTGAAATAGTTCCTAGGGGTATTAGGAAACTCATTTGAACACTTTGGTGGGCTGATTAGGGTGAAGACCATCACAGTGATTCTAAAGATGATCACGGCTGTGACTCTAAACCCTGCAAAATCAAGTCGACTGATATCTTCAGAATCGAGAAGAGAAGCACGTAGGGACTTCTTAGCACTATGGAAAGTTGTGAGGTCTGAGAATAAACAGTAATTTTTATGTGATTCCTGTCGTGATCATGCGCACGATTTCTTATCACACGAGCATGATTCTGGATGGATCTGTGTAAATCTAAATTTTTAGACAATGAAAACCATTTCATGCACGTAAGGTCTGGAAGGCTTGTGACACCATTGCCTGTGATGATACAATGCATCTAGCCAACGAGGATCCTCCTCCCAAAAAGGAAGCAATGCGCAGCCAGCACACACAAAGGAGTGTGTTTTCTTTGCACTGGCTGAACTACCTTGGAATCATAAAGTAGTGAGGAATCCATGGAGAATCCTCTTAACAAGGAGGGAGAAGGGTACTTCTGGGATTATCTCAAAAATCTAGAATGCTTTGTCCGCCTATATCTTGGTCTGGATTTGATGGGCCAACCAAAAAAGTATGTACGTTTGCAAGTAAGCCATACTTAGTATACGTATCTACCTAGTAATTTTCAACAAAATGATATCTTTTAGAGTCAAAATGTGCATGGTTGGATGTGAGAAGATTCCAGCTATAATAGTAGAAAAATTCATGAGGATATTCACAAATGTGGGCTCTTTCAGGATGTTTCATTTTGGATCAGGGAGTCTATGCGTTAATCATATATTAAATGTTGTGTTGTGGCTCATAAAATACTTTTTGATCCTTCTCAGATGCTCCTTTGCAAGGGCATTGCATTTAATATACATATAATCCACAAATATGTTGTCAAATGACCGCACTATTTCTCACCGAGCATAATATGTTGTCACAGATGACACCATTATTTGATGATACAATGCATCTAGCCAACCAAGATCCTCCTCCCAAGGAAGCAATGCGCAGCCAGCACACACAAAGGAGTGTGTTTTCTTTGCACTGGCTAAATTCTCTTGGAATGATCAAGTAGTAAGGAATCCATGGACAATCCTCTTAAGGAAGGAAGAAGAGCACTTCTGGGCTTAGACCAAAAATCTAGAATGCTTTGGCCGCCTATATCGTTGCTTGGAATTGATGGGCGTTAAGCAAGAAAAGTATGTACTTCTGCAAGCAATCCATAGTTAGTATACATATCTACCTAGTAATTAGATTTTCAACGAAATGATATCTTTTAGAGTCAAAATGTGCAAGTGTAGGATGGTTGGATGTGAGAAGATTCTAGCTAATAGTAGAAAAGTTCATGAGAGGATATTCACAAACGTGGGCCCTTTTAGGATGTTTCATTTTGGAATACCGCTCTTGACATGTACTCTAGGAGTCTCTTAAGATTTCCACGATGTAATGAGATTGTCTCATCTCATGACTTCACACTTGGGGTATGCTCATGTATGGATCAGCGTGTATGCATTGCTCAATTTGAGTCTCTCTGCAAAGAAGTTTATCTCATTCCAGTATTGGCCCATGGATCTTCACAAAGACTCTTGAGAGAGGTGAGAACATTGAATCATCTTAAAAGAAATTGGTAATATCATGCGATAAGTGCATTCCAAGAGACAAGATGCATACCTATGGCACCCAAACTCTTCCCACCAAACATGCATACAAGCAGCAAGAAAGCGGAAGCACACCACATAAACTTTATAATTTAATAAGATAGACATTTGAAATAGTTCCTAGGGGTATTATAAAACTCATTTGAACAATTGGTTGGGCTGATTAGGGTGAAGACCATCACGGTGATTCTAAAGATGATCACGGCTATGACTCTAAACCCTGCAAAATCAAGTTGACTAATATCTTCAGAATCGAGAAGAGAAGCACGTAGGGACTTCTTAACACTATGGGAAGTTGTGAGGTCTGAGAATAAATAGTACTTTTGATGTGATTCCTGTCGTGATCATGCGCACGATTTCTTATCACATGAGCATGATTCTGGATAGATCTGTGTAAATCTAAATTTTTAGACAATGAAAACCATTTCATGCACGTAAGGTCTGGAAGGCTTGTGACACCATTGCTTGTGATGATACAATGCATCTAGCCAACCAAGATCCTCCTCCCAAAAAGGAAGCAATGCGCAGCCAGCACACACAAAGGAGTGTGTTTTCTTTGCACTGGCTGAACTATCTTGGAATCATCAAGTAGTGAGGAATCCATGGAGAATCCTCTTAACAAGGAGGAGAAGAGTACTTCTGCGATTATCTCAAAAATCTAGAATGCTTTGTCCGCCTATATCTTGGTCTGGATTTGATGAGCTAACAAAAAAAGTATGTATGTTTGCAAGTAAGCCATACTTAGTATACGTATCTACCTAGTAATTTTCAACAAAATGATATCTTTTAGAGTCAAAATGTGCAAGTGCAGGATGGTTGGATGTGAGAAGATTCCAGCTATAATAGCAGAAAAATTCATGAGGATATTCACAAATGTGGGCTCTTTCAGGATGTTTCATTTTGGATCAGGGGGTCTATGCATTAATCATATATTAAATGTTGTGTTGTGGCTCATAAAATACTTTTTAATCCTTCTCAGATGCTCCTTTGCAAGGGCATTGCATTTAATATACATATAATCCACAAATATGTTGTCAAATGACTGCACTATTTCTCACCGAGCACAATATGTTGTCACAGATGACACCATTATTTGATGATACAATGCATCTAGCCAACCAAGATCCTCCTCCCAAGGAAGCAATGCGCAGCCAGCACACACAAAGGAGTGTGTTTTCTTTGCACTGGCTAAATTCTCTTGGAATGATCAAGTAGTAAGGAATCCATGGACAATCCTCTTAAGGAAGGAAGAAGAGCACTTCTGGGCTTAGACCAAAAGTCTAGAATGCTTTGGCCGCCTATATCGTTGCTTGGAATTGATGGGCGTTAAGCAAGAAAAGTATGTACTTCTGCAAGCAATCCATACTTAGTATACATATCTACCTAGTAATTTTCAACGAAATCATATCTTTTAGAGTCAGAATGTGCAAGTGTAGGATGGTTGGATGAGAAGATTCTAGCTAATAGTAGAAAAGTTCATGAGAGGATATTCACAAATGTGGGCCCTTTTAGGATGTTTCATTTTGGAATACCGCTCTCGACATGTACTCTAGGAGTCCCTTAAGATTTCCACGATGCAATGAGATTGTCTCTTCATCAGTTCACACTTGGGGTATGCTCATGTATGGATCAGTGTGTATGCACTGCTCAGTTTGAGTCTCTCTGTAAGGAAGTTTATATCATTCTAGTATTGCCCCATATCTTCACAAAGACTGTTGAGAGAGATGTTCTAAAAGAACATCTTCGCTGATCGGCATTGGACCGAAGAGGTAAGCTCATGTATGGGTGGAGATTAAGGGGGTGCATAGGTATCTTCACAAAGACTCTTAGAGACCGAAGAGGTCGCTCATCTATGGGTGGACATTGAGGGGGTGCATGGATATCTTCACAAAGACTCTTAGAGAGAGGCTATAAAACATTTTCATTGACTCACCATTGGACTGAAGAGGCAGCTCATCTATGGGTGGAAATGTTGCTGCAAATTAATGCTTCCCTCTCTTGTAGGTATTGGCGGCGGCTAGCTCTAGTTTGTAAGGCCTCCATTATGGGAGAATCCTTGGTTGAGCAGCCCAAACGTTTGCTGGTGTGGTGGCTGATCAAACATTTTTTAATCCTTCCTAGACGCTTCTCTGCAAGGGCACTGCATTCAATATACACATAATCCACCAATATGTTGTCAAGTGACCCCACTATTTTCCACCAAGCCCAATATGTGGTCGGTCACACCACTATTTTCCCACCAACCCCACTTCGACAAAATAGAGGTGAGGACATTGAATCCTCTTAAAAAAATAGTTGGTGATATCATGCGATAAGTGCATTCCAAGAGACAAGATGCATACCTATGACACCCAAACTCTTCCCTCCAAACATGCATACAAGCAACAAGAAAGCGGAAGCACACCACCGCGTAAACTTGATAATTTAATAAGATAGACATCTGAAATAGTTCCTAGGGGTACCACGAAACCCATTTGAACAATTCGTTGGGCTGCTTTAGGTGAAGACCATCATTGTGATTCTAAAGAGGATCACGGCTGTGACTAAACCTTGCAAAATCAAGCTCACTAATATCTTCAGAATCCAGAAGAGAAGCACGTAGGGACTTAACACTACGTAAAGTTTTGAGGTCTGAGAATAACTAGTAATTTTGATGTGATTCCTATCTCGTGATCATGCCCACGATTTCTTATCACACGAGCATGATTCTGGATGGATCTGTGCAAATCTAACTTTTTAGACAATGAAAACCATTTCTTGCACGTAAAGTCCGGAAGGCTTGTGACAACATTTCCTTTGATGATATAATAATGCATCTAGCCAACCAGGATCCTCCTCCCAACAAGGAAGAAGCAATGCGCGGCCAGCACACACAAAGGAGCGTGTTTTCTGTGCACTGGCTGAATTGTCTCGCAGTCATCAAGTAGTGAGGAATCCATGGAGAATATCCTCTTAACAAGGAGGGAGAAGGGGCACTTCTGGGCTTAACTCAAAAATCAAGCAAGCCATACTTAGTATACATATCTATCCAATAATTTTCAACAAAATCTTATCTTTTAGAGTCAATATGTTCAAGTGTAGGACGGTTGGATGTGAGAAGATTCCAGCCAATAGTAAAAAAATTCATGAGGATATTCACAAACATGGGCTCTTTGTTGCGGATGTTTCATTTTGGAATACCGCTCTTGACATGTACTCGAGGAGTCTCTTAAGATTTCCACGACGCAATGAGATTGTCTGATCATCACTTTACACTTGGGGTACGCTCGTGTATGGATCAGTGTGTATGCATTGCTCGTATATTAAATGCTCCTGTGGTGGTTGATTAAACATTTTTTATCCTTCCTAGGCGCTCCTTTGCAAGGGCACTGTGTTTAATATACACATAGTCCACCAATATCTTGTCAAGTGACCCCGCTATTTCCCACCAAGCCCAATATGTTGTCAGGTGACACCACTATTTTCCACCAACCCCACTTTGACAAGATAGAGGTGAGGACACTGAATCATCTTAAAGAAAATTGGTAATATCATGCGATAAGTGCCTTCCAAGAGACAAGATGCATACCTATGGCACCCAAACTCTTCCCACCAAACATGCATACAAGCAGCAAGAAAGCGGAAGCGCACCGCGTAAACTTTATAATTTAATAAGATAGACATTTGAAATAGTTCCTAGGGGTATTAGGAAACTCATTTGAACACTTTGGTGGGCTGATTAGGGTGAAGACCATCACAGTGATTCTAAAGATGATCACGGCTGTGACTCTAAACCCTGCAAAATCAAGTCGACTGATATCTTCAGAATCGAGAAGAGAAGCACGTAGGGACTTCTTAGCACTATGGAAAGTTGTGAGGTCTGAGAATAAACAGTAATTTTTATGTGATTCCTGTCGTGATCATGCGCACGATTTCTTATCACACGAGCATGATTCTGGATGGATCTGTGTAAATCTAAATTTTTAGACAATGAAAACCATTTCATGCACGTAAGGTCTGGAAGGCTTGTGACACCATTGCCTGTGATGATACAATGCATCTAGCCAACGAGGATCCTCCTCCCAAAAAGGAAGCAATGCGCAGCCAGCACACACAAAGGAGTGTGTTTTCTTTGCACTGGCTGAACTACCTTGGAATCATAAAGTAGTGAGGAATCCATGGAGAATCCTCTTAACAAGGAGGGAGAAGGGTACTTCTGGGATTATCTCAAAAATCTAGAATGCTTTGTCCGCCTATATCTTGGTCTGGATTTGATGGGCCAACCAAAAAAGTATGTACGTTTGCAAGTAAGCCATACTTAGTATACGTATCTACCTAGTAATTTTCAACAAAATGATATCTTTTAGAGTCAAAATGTGCATGGTTGGATGTGAGAAGATTCCAGCTATAATAGTAGAAAAATTCATGAGGATATTCACAAATGTGGGCTCTTTCAGGATGTTTCATTTTGGATCAGGGAGTCTATGCGTTAATCATATATTAAATGTTGTGTTGTGGCTCATAAAATACTTTTTGATCCTTCTCAGATGCTCCTTTGCAAGGGCATTGCATTTAATATACATATAATCCACAAATATGTTGTCAAATGACCGCACTATTTCTCACCGAGCATAATATGTTGTCACAGATGACACCATTATTTGATGATACAATGCATCTAGCCAACCAAGATCCTCCTCCCAAGGAAGCAATGCGCAGCCAGCACACACAAAGGAGTGTGTTTTCTTTGCACTGGCTAAATTCTCTTGGAATGATCAAGTAGTAAGGAATCCATGGACAATCCTCTTAAGGAAGGAAGAAGAGCACTTCTGGGCTTAGACCAAAAATCTAGAATGCTTTGGCCGCCTATATCGTTGCTTGGAATTGATGGGCGTTAAGCAAGAAAAGTATGTACTTCTGCAAGCAATCCATAGTTAGTATACATATCTACCTAGTAATTAGATTTTCAACGAAATGATATCTTTTAGAGTCAAAATGTGCAAGTGTAGGATGGTTGGATGTGAGAAGATTCTAGCTAATAGTAGAAAAGTTCATGAGAGGATATTCACAAACGTGGGCCCTTTTAGGATGTTTCATTTTGGAATACCGCTCTTGACATGTACTCTAGGAGTCTCTTAAGATTTCCACGATGTAATGAGATTGTCTCATCTCATGACTTCACACTTGGGGTATGCTCATGTATGGATCAGCGTGTATGCATTGCTCAATTTGAGTCTCTCTGCAAAGAAGTTTATCTCATTCCAGTATTGGCCCATGGATCTTCACAAAGACTCTTGAGAGAGGTGAGAACATTGAATCATCTTAAAAGAAATTGGTAATATCATGCGATAAGTGCATTCCAAGAGACAAGATGCATACCTATGGCACCCAAACTCTTCCCACCAAACATGCATACAAGCAGCAAGAAAGCGGAAGCACACCACATAAACTTTATAATTTAATAAGATAGACATTTGAAATAGTTCCTAGGGGTATTATAAAACTCATTTGAACAATTGGTTGGGCTGATTAGGGTGAAGACCATCACGGTGATTCTAAAGATGATCACGGCTATGACTCTAAACCCTGCAAAATCAAGTTGACTAATATCTTCAGAATCGAGAAGAGAAGCACGTAGGGACTTCTTAACACTATGGGAAGTTGTGAGGTCTGAGAATAAATAGTACTTTTGATGTGATTCCTGTCGTGATCATGCGCACGATTTCTTATCACATGAGCATGATTCTGGATAGATCTGTGTAAATCTAAATTTTTAGACAATGAAAACCATTTCATGCACGTAAGGTCTGGAAGGCTTGTGACACCATTGCTTGTGATGATACAATGCATCTAGCCAACCAAGATCCTCCTCCCAAAAAGGAAGCAATGCGCAGCCAGCACACACAAAGGAGTGTGTTTTCTTTGCACTGGCTGAACTATCTTGGAATCATCAAGTAGTGAGGAATCCATGGAGAATCCTCTTAACAAGGAGGAGAAGAGTACTTCTGCGATTATCTCAAAAATCTAGAATGCTTTGTCCGCCTATATCTTGGTCTGGATTTGATGAGCTAACAAAAAAAGTATGTATGTTTGCAAGTAAGCCATACTTAGTATACGTATCTACCTAGTAATTTTCAACAAAATGATATCTTTTAGAGTCAAAATGTGCAAGTGCAGGATGGTTGGATGTGAGAAGATTCCAGCTATAATAGCAGAAAAATTCATGAGGATATTCACAAATGTGGGCTCTTTCAGGATGTTTCATTTTGGATCAGGGGGTCTATGCATTAATCATATATTAAATGTTGTGTTGTGGCTCATAAAATACTTTTTAATCCTTCTCAGATGCTCCTTTGCAAGGGCATTGCATTTAATATACATATAATCCACAAATATGTTGTCAAATGACTGCACTATTTCTCACCGAGCACAATATGTTGTCACAGATGACACCATTATTTGATGATACAATGCATCTAGCCAACCAAGATCCTCCTCCCAAGGAAGCAATGCGCAGCCAGCACACACAAAGGAGTGTGTTTTCTTTGCACTGGCTAAATTCTCTTGGAATGATCAAGTAGTAAGGAATCCATGGACAATCCTCTTAAGGAAGGAAGAAGAGCACTTCTGGGCTTAGACCAAAAGTCTAGAATGCTTTGGCCGCCTATATCGTTGCTTGGAATTGATGGGCGTTAAGCAAGAAAAGTATGTACTTCTGCAAGCAATCCATACTTAGTATACATATCTACCTAGTAATTTTCAACGAAATCATATCTTTTAGAGTCAGAATGTGCAAGTGTAGGATGGTTGGATGAGAAGATTCTAGCTAATAGTAGAAAAGTTCATGAGAGGATATTCACAAATGTGGGCCCTTTTAGGATGTTTCATTTTGGAATACCGCTCTCGACATGTACTCTAGGAGTCCCTTAAGATTTCCACGATGCAATGAGATTGTCTCTTCATCAGTTCACACTTGGGGTATGCTCATGTATGGATCAGTGTGTATGCACTGCTCAGTTTGAGTCTCTCTGTAAGGAAGTTTATATCATTCTAGTATTGCCCCATATCTTCACAAAGACTGTTGAGAGAGATGTTCTAAAAGAACATCTTCGCTGATCGGCATTGGACCGAAGAGGTAAGCTCATGTATGGGTGGAGATTAAGGGGGTGCATAGGTATCTTCACAAAGACTCTTAGAGACCGAAGAGGTCGCTCATCTATGGGTGGACATTGAGGGGGTGCATGGATATCTTCACAAAGACTCTTAGAGAGAGGCTATAAAACATTTTCATTGACTCACCATTGGACTGAAGAGGCAGCTCATCTATGGGTGGAAATGTTGCTGCAAATTAATGCTTCCCTCTCTTGTAGGTATTGGCGGCGGCTAGCTCTAGTTTGTAAGGCCTCCATTATGGGAGAATCCTTGGTTGAGCAGCCCAAACGTTTGCTGGTGTGGTGGCTGATCAAACATTTTTTAATCCTTCCTAGACGCTTCTCTGCAAGGGCACTGCATTCAATATACACATAATCCACCAATATGTTGTCAAGTGACCCCACTATTTTCCACCAAGCCCAATATGTGGTCGGTCACACCACTATTTTCCCACCAACCCCACTTCGACAAAATAGAGGTGAGGACATTGAATCCTCTTAAAAAAATAGTTGGTGATATCATGCGATAAGTGCATTCCAAGAGACAAGATGCATACCTATGACACCCAAACTCTTCCCTCCAAACATGCATACAAGCAACAAGAAAGCGGAAGCACACCACCGCGTAAACTTGATAATTTAATAAGATAGACATCTGAAATAGTTCCTAGGGGTACCACGAAACCCATTTGAACAATTCGTTGGGCTGCTTTAGGTGAAGACCATCATTGTGATTCTAAAGAGGATCACGGCTGTGACTAAACCTTGCAAAATCAAGCTCACTAATATCTTCAGAATCCAGAAGAGAAGCACGTAGGGACTTAACACTACGTAAAGTTTTGAGGTCTGAGAATAACTAGTAATTTTGATGTGATTCCTATCTCGTGATCATGCCCACGATTTCTTATCACACGAGCATGATTCTGGATGGATCTGTGCAAATCTAACTTTTTAGACAATGAAAACCATTTCTTGCACGTAAAGTCCGGAAGGCTTGTGACAACATTTCCTTTGATGATATAATAATGCATCTAGCCAACCAGGATCCTCCTCCCAACAAGGAAGAAGCAATGCGCGGCCAGCACACACAAAGGAGCGTGTTTTCTGTGCACTGGCTGAATTGTCTCGCAGTCATCAAGTAGTGAGGAATCCATGGAGAATATCCTCTTAACAAGGAGGGAGAAGGGGCACTTCTGGGCTTAACTCAAAAATCAAGCAAGCCATACTTAGTATACATATCTATCCAATAATTTTCAACAAAATCTTATCTTTTAGAGTCAATATGTTCAAGTGTAGGACGGTTGGATGTGAGAAGATTCCAGCCAATAGTAAAAAAATTCATGAGGATATTCACAAACATGGGCTCTTTGTTGCGGATGTTTCATTTTGGAATACCGCTCTTGACATGTACTCGAGGAGTCTCTTAAGATTTCCACGACGCAATGAGATTGTCTGATCATCACTTTACACTTGGGGTACGCTCGTGTATGGATCAGTGTGTATGCATTGCTCGTATATTAAATGCTCCTGTGGTGGTTGATTAAACATTTTTTATCCTTCCTAGGCGCTCCTTTGCAAGGGCACTGTGTTTAATATACACATAGTCCACCAATATCTTGTCAAGTGACCCCGCTATTTCCCACCAAGCCCAATATGTTGTCAGGTGACACCACTATTTTCCACCAACCCCACTTTGACAAGATAGAGGTGAGGACACTGAATCATCTTAAAGAAAATTGGTAATATCATGCGATAAGTGCCTTCCAAGAGACAAGATGCATACCTATGGCACCCAAACTCTTCCCACCAAACATGCATACAAGCAGCAAGAAAGCGGAAGCGCACCGCGTAAACTTTATAATTTAATAAGATAGACATTTGAAATAGTTCCTAGGGGTATTAGGAAACTCATTTGAACACTTTGGTGGGCTGATTAGGGTGAAGACCATCACAGTGATTCTAAAGATGATCACGGCTGTGACTCTAAACCCTGCAAAATCAAGTCGACTGATATCTTCAGAATCGAGAAGAGAAGCACGTAGGGACTTCTTAGCACTATGGAAAGTTGTGAGGTCTGAGAATAAACAGTAATTTTTATGTGATTCCTGTCGTGATCATGCGCACGATTTCTTATCACACGAGCATGATTCTGGATGGATCTGTGTAAATCTAAATTTTTAGACAATGAAAACCATTTCATGCACGTAAGGTCTGGAAGGCTTGTGACACCATTGCCTGTGATGATACAATGCATCTAGCCAACGAGGATCCTCCTCCCAAAAAGGAAGCAATGCGCAGCCAGCACACACAAAGGAGTGTGTTTTCTTTGCACTGGCTGAACTACCTTGGAATCATAAAGTAGTGAGGAATCCATGGAGAATCCTCTTAACAAGGAGGGAGAAGGGTACTTCTGGGATTATCTCAAAAATCTAGAATGCTTTGTCCGCCTATATCTTGGTCTGGATTTGATGGGCCAACCAAAAAAGTATGTACGTTTGCAAGTAAGCCATACTTAGTATACGTATCTACCTAGTAATTTTCAACAAAATGATATCTTTTAGAGTCAAAATGTGCAAGTGTAGGATGGTTGGATGTGAGAAGATTCCAGCTATAATAGTAGAAAAATTCATGAGGATATTCACAAATGTGGGCTCTTTCAGGATGTTTCATTTTGGATCAGGGAGTCTATGCGTTAATCATATATTAAATGTTGTGTTGTGGCTCATAAAATACTTTTTGATCCTTCTCAGATGCTCCTTTGCAAGGGCATTGCATTTAATATACATATAATCCACAAATATGTTGTCAAATGACCGCACTATTTCTCACCGAGCATAATATGTTGTCACAGATGACACCATTATTTGATGATACAATGCATCTAGCCAACCAAGATCCTCCTCCCAAGGAAGCAATGCGCAGCCAGCACACACAAAGGAGTGTGTTTTCTTTGCACTGGCTAAATTCTCTTGGAATGATCAAGTAGTAAGGAATCCATGGACAATCCTCTTAAGGAAGGAAGAAGAGCACTTCTGGGCTTAGACCAAAAATCTAGAATGCTTTGGCCGCCTATATCGTTGCTTGGAATTGATGGGCGTTAAGCAAGAAAAGTATGTACTTCTGCAAGCAATCCATACTTAGTATACATATCTACCTAGTAATTAGATTTTCAACGAAATGATATCTTTTAGAGTCAAAATGTGCAAGTGTAGGATGGTTGGATGTGAGAAGATTCTAGCTAATAGTAGAAAAGTTCATGAGAGGATATTCACAAACGTGGGCCCTTTTAGGATGTTTCATTTTGGAATACCGCTCTTGACATGTACTCTAGGAGTCTCTTAAGATTTCCACGATGTAATGAGATTGTCTCATCTCATGACTTCACACTTGGGGTATGCTCATGTATGGATCAGCGTGTATGCATTGCTCAATTTGAGTCTCTCTGCAAAGAAGTTTATCTCATTCCAGTATTGGCCCATGGATCTTCACAAAGACTCTTGAGAGAGGTGAGAACATTGAATCATCTTAAAAGAAATTGGTAATATCATGCGATAAGTGCATTCCAAGAGACAAGATGCATACCTATGGCACCCAAACTCTTCCCACCAAACATGCATACAAGCAGCAAGAAAGCGGAAGCACACCACATAAACTTTATAATTTAATAAGATAGACATTTGAAATAGTTCCTAGGGGTATTATAAAACTCATTTGAACAATTGGTTGGGCTGATTAGGGTGAAGACCATCACGGTGATTCTAAAGATGATCACGGCTATGACTCTAAACCCTGCAAAATCAAGTTGACTAATATCTTCAGAATCGAGAAGAGAAGCACGTAGGGACTTCTTAACACTATGGGAAGTTGTGAGGTCTGAGAATAAATAGTACTTTTGATGTGATTCCTGTCGTGATCATGCGCACGATTTCTTATCACATGAGCATGATTCTGGATAGATCTGTGTAAATCTAAATTTTTAGACAATGAAAACCATTTCATGCACGTAAGGTCTGGAAGGCTTGTGACACCATTGCTTGTGATGATACAATGCATCTAGCCAACCAAGATCCTCCTCCCAAAAAGGAAGCAATGCGCAGCCAGCACACACAAAGGAGTGTGTTTTCTTTGCACTGGCTGAACTATCTTGGAATCATCAAGTAGTGAGGAATCCATGGAGAATCCTCTTAACAAGGAGGAGAAGAGTACTTCTGCGATTATCTCAAAAATCTAGAATGCTTTGTCCGCCTATATCTTGGTCTGGATTTGATGAGCTAACAAAAAAAGTATGTATGTTTGCAAGTAAGCCATACTTAGTATACGTATCTACCTAGTAATTTTCAACAAAATGATATCTTTTAGAGTCAAAATGTGCAAGTGCAGGATGGTTGGATGTGAGAAGATTCCAGCTATAATAGCAGAAAAATTCATGAGGATATTCACAAATGTGGGCTCTTTCAGGATGTTTCATTTTGGATCAGGGGGTCTATGCATTAATCATATATTAAATGTTGTGTTGTGGCTCATAAAATACTTTTTAATCCTTCTCAGATGCTCCTTTGCAAGGGCATTGCATTTAATATACATATAATCCACAAATATGTTGTCAAATGACTGCACTATTTCTCACCGAGCACAATATGTTGTCACAGATGACACCATTATTTGATGATACAATGCATCTAGCCAACCAAGATCCTCCTCCCAAGGAAGCAATGCGCAGCCAGCACACACAAAGGAGTGTGTTTTCTTTGCACTGGCTAAATTCTCTTGGAATGATCAAGTAGTAAGGAATCCATGGACAATCCTCTTAAGGAAGGAAGAAGAGCACTTCTGGGCTTAGACCAAAAGTCTAGAATGCTTTGGCCGCCTATATCGTTGCTTGGAATTGATGGGCGTTAAGCAAGAAAAGTATGTACTTCTGCAAGCAATCCATACTTAGTATACATATCTACCTAGTAATTTTCAACGAAATCATATCTTTTAGAGTCAGAATGTGCAAGTGTAGGATGGTTGGATGAGAAGATTCTAGCTAATAGTAGAAAAGTTCATGAGAGGATATTCACAAATGTGGGCCCTTTTAGGATGTTTCATTTTGGAATACCGCTCTCGACATGTACTCTAGGAGTCCCTTAAGATTTCCACGATGCAATGAGATTGTCTCTTCATCAGTTCACACTTGGGGTATGCTCATGTATGGATCAGTGTGTATGCACTGCTCAGTTTGAGTCTCTCTGTAAGGAAGTTTATATCATTCTAGTATTGCCCCATATCTTCACAAAGACTGTTGAGAGAGATGTTCTAAAAGAACATCTTCGCTGATCGGCATTGGACCGAAGAGGTAAGCTCATGTATGGGTGGAGATTAAGGGGGTGCATAGGTATCTTCACAAAGACTCTTAGAGACCGAAGAGGTCGCTCATCTATGGGTGGACATTGAGGGGGTGCATGGATATCTTCACAAAGACTCTTAGAGAGAGGCTATAAAACATTTTCATTGACTCACCATTGGACTGAAGAGGCAGCTCATCTATGGGTGGAAATGTTGCTGCAAATTAATGCTTCCCTCTCTTGTAGGTATTGGCGGCGGCTAGCTCTAGTTTGTAAGGCCTCCATTATGGGAGAATCCTTGGTTGAGCAGCCCAAACGTTTGCTGGTGTGGTGGCTGATCAAACATTTTTTAATCCTTCCTAGACGCTTCTCTGCAAGGGCACTGCATTCAATATACACATAATCCACCAATATGTTGTCAAGTGACCCCACTATTTTCCACCAAGCCCAATATGTGGTCGGTCACACCACTATTTTCCCACCAACCCCACTTCGACAAAATAGAGGTGAGGACATTGAATCCTCTTAAAAAAATAGTTGGTGATATCATGCGATAAGTGCATTCCAAGAGACAAGATGCATACCTATGACACCCAAACTCTTCCCTCCAAACATGCATACAAGCAACAAGAAAGCGGAAGCACACCACCGCGTAAACTTGATAATTTAATAAGATAGACATCTGAAATAGTTCCTAGGGGTACCACGAAACCCATTTGAACAATTCGTTGGGCTGCTTTAGGTGAAGACCATCATTGTGATTCTAAAGAGGATCACGGCTGTGACTAAACCTTGCAAAATCAAGCTCACTAATATCTTCAGAATCCAGAAGAGAAGCACGTAGGGACTTAACACTACGTAAAGTTTTGAGGTCTGAGAATAACTAGTAATTTTGATGTGATTCCTATCTCGTGATCATGCCCACGATTTCTTATCACACGAGCATGATTCTGGATGGATCTGTGCAAATCTAACTTTTTAGACAATGAAAACCATTTCTTGCACGTAAAGTCCGGAAGGCTTGTGACAACATTTCCTTTGATGATATAATAATGCATCTAGCCAACCAGGATCCTCCTCCCAACAAGGAAGAAGCAATGCGCGGCCAGCACACACAAAGGAGCGTGTTTTCTGTGCACTGGCTGAATTGTCTCGCAGTCATCAAGTAGTGAGGAATCCATGGAGAATATCCTCTTAACAAGGAGGGAGAAGGGGCACTTCTGGGCTTAACTCAAAAATCAAGCAAGCCATACTTAGTATACATATCTATCCAATAATTTTCAACAAAATCTTATCTTTTAGAGTCAATATGTTCAAGTGTAGGACGGTTGGATGTGAGAAGATTCCAGCCAATAGTAAAAAAATTCATGAGGATATTCACAAACATGGGCTCTTTGTTGCGGATGTTTCATTTTGGAATACCGCTCTTGACATGTACTCGAGGAGTCTCTTAAGATTTCCACGACGCAATGAGATTGTCTGATCATCACTTTACACTTGGGGTACGCTCGTGTATGGATCAGTGTGTATGCATTGCTCGTATATTAAATGCTCCTGTGGTGGTTGATTAAACATTTTTTATCCTTCCTAGGCGCTCCTTTGCAAGGGCACTGTGTTTAATATACACATAGTCCACCAATATCTTGTCAAGTGACCCCGCTATTTCCCACCAAGCCCAATATGTTGTCAGGTGACACCACTATTTTCCACCAACCCCACTTTGACAAGATAGAGGTGAGGACACTGAATCATCTTAAAGAAAATTGGTAATATCATGCGATAAGTGCCTTCCAAGAGACAAGATGCATACCTATGGCACCCAAACTCTTCCCACCAAACATGCATACAAGCAGCAAGAAAGCGGAAGCGCACCGCGTAAACTTTATAATTTAATAAGATAGACATTTGAAATAGTTCCTAGGGGTATTAGGAAACTCATTTGAACACTTTGGTGGGCTGATTAGGGTGAAGACCATCACAGTGATTCTAAAGATGATCACGGCTGTGACTCTAAACCCTGCAAAATCAAGTCGACTGATATCTTCAGAATCGAGAAGAGAAGCACGTAGGGACTTCTTAGCACTATGGAAAGTTGTGAGGTCTGAGAATAAACAGTAATTTTTATGTGATTCCTGTCGTGATCATGCGCACGATTTCTTATCACACGAGCATGATTCTGGATGGATCTGTGTAAATCTAAATTTTTAGACAATGAAAACCATTTCATGCACGTAAGGTCTGGAAGGCTTGTGACACCATTGCCTGTGATGATACAATGCATCTAGCCAACGAGGATCCTCCTCCCAAAAAGGAAGCAATGCGCAGCCAGCACACACAAAGGAGTGTGTTTTCTTTGCACTGGCTGAACTACCTTGGAATCATAAAGTAGTGAGGAATCCATGGAGAATCCTCTTAACAAGGAGGGAGAAGGGTACTTCTGGGATTATCTCAAAAATCTAGAATGCTTTGTCCGCCTATATCTTGGTCTGGATTTGATGGGCCAACCAAAAAAGTATGTACGTTTGCAAGTAAGCCATACTTAGTATACGTATCTACCTAGTAATTTTCAACAAAATGATATCTTTTAGAGTCAAAATGTGCAAGTGTAGGATGGTTGGATGTGAGAAGATTCCAGCTATAATAGTAGAAAAATTCATGAGGATATTCACAAATGTGGGCTCTTTCAGGATGTTTCATTTTGGATCAGGGAGTCTATGCGTTAATCATATATTAAATGTTGTGTTGTGGCTCATAAAATACTTTTTGATCCTTCTCAGATGCTCCTTTGCAAGGGCATTGCATTTAATATACATATAATCCACAAATATGTTGTCAAATGACCGCACTATTTCTCACCGAGCATAATATGTTGTCACAGATGACACCATTATTTGATGATACAATGCATCTAGCCAACCAAGATCCTCCTCCCAAGGAAGCAATGCGCAGCCAGCACACACAAAGGAGTGTGTTTTCTTTGCACTGGCTAAATTCTCTTGGAATGATCAAGTAGTAAGGAATCCATGGACAATCCTCTTAAGGAAGGAAGAAGAGCACTTCTGGGCTTAGACCAAAAATCTAGAATGCTTTGGCCGCCTATATCGTTGCTTGGAATTGATGGGCGTTAAGCAAGAAAAGTATGTACTTCTGCAAGCAATCCATACTTAGTATACATATCTACCTAGTAATTAGATTTTCAACGAAATGATATCTTTTAGAGTCAAAATGTGCAAGTGTAGGATGGTTGGATGTGAGAAGATTCTAGCTAATAGTAGAAAAGTTCATGAGAGGATATTCACAAACGTGGGCCCTTTTAGGATGTTTCATTTTGGAATACCGCTCTTGACATGTACTCTAGGAGTCTCTTAAGATTTCCACGATGTAATGAGATTGTCTCATCTCATGACTTCACACTTGGGGTATGCTCATGTATGGATCAGCGTGTATGCATTGCTCAATTTGAGTCTCTCTGCAAAGAAGTTTATCTCATTCCAGTATTGGCCCATGGATCTTCACAAAGACTCTTGAGAGAGGTGAGAACATTGAATCATCTTAAAAGAAATTGGTAATATCATGCGATAAGTGCATTCCAAGAGACAAGATGCATACCTATGGCACCCAAACTCTTCCCACCAAACATGCATACAAGCAGCAAGAAAGCGGAAGCACACCACATAAACTTTATAATTTAATAAGATAGACATTTGAAATAGTTCCTAGGGGTATTATAAAACTCATTTGAACAATTGGTTGGGCTGATTAGGGTGAAGACCATCACGGTGATTCTAAAGATGATCACGGCTATGACTCTAAACCCTGCAAAATCAAGTTGACTAATATCTTCAGAATCGAGAAGAGAAGCACGTAGGGACTTCTTAACACTATGGGAAGTTGTGAGGTCTGAGAATAAATAGTACTTTTGATGTGATTCCTGTCGTGATCATGCGCACGATTTCTTATCACATGAGCATGATTCTGGATAGATCTGTGTAAATCTAAATTTTTAGACAATGAAAACCATTTCATGCACGTAAGGTCTGGAAGGCTTGTGACACCATTGCTTGTGATGATACAATGCATCTAGCCAACCAAGATCCTCCTCCCAAAAAGGAAGCAATGCGCAGCCAGCACACACAAAGGAGTGTGTTTTCTTTGCACTGGCTGAACTATCTTGGAATCATCAAGTAGTGAGGAATCCATGGAGAATCCTCTTAACAAGGAGGAGAAGAGTACTTCTGCGATTATCTCAAAAATCTAGAATGCTTTGTCCGCCTATATCTTGGTCTGGATTTGATGAGCTAACAAAAAAAGTATGTATGTTTGCAAGTAAGCCATACTTAGTATACGTATCTACCTAGTAATTTTCAACAAAATGATATCTTTTAGAGTCAAAATGTGCAAGTGCAGGATGGTTGGATGTGAGAAGATTCCAGCTATAATAGCAAAAAAATTCATGAGGATATTCACAAATGTGGGCTCTTTCAGGATGTTTCATTTTGGATCAGGGGGTCTATGCATTAATCATATATTAAATGTTGTGTTGTGGCTCATAAAATACTTTTTAATCCTTCTCAGATGCTCCTTTGCAAGGGCATTGCATTTAATATACATATAATCCACAAATATGTTGTCAAATGACTGCACTATTTCTCACCGAGCACAATATGTTGTCACAGATGACACCATTATTTGATGATACAATGCATCTAGCCAACCAAGATCCTCCTCCCAAGGAAGCAATGCGCAGCCAGCACACACAAAGGAGTGTGTTTTCTTTGCACTGGCTAAATTCTCTTGGAATGATCAAGTAGTAAGGAATCCATGGACAATCCTCTTAAGGAAGGAAGAAGAGCACTTCTGGGCTTAGACCAAAAATCTAGAATGCTTTGGCCGCCTATATCGTTGCTTGGAATTGATGGGCGTTAAGCAAGAAAAGTATGTACTTCTGCAAGCAATCCATACTTAGTATACATATCTACCTAGTAATTTTCAACGAAATCATATCTTTTAGAGTCAGAATGTGCAAGTGTAGGATGGTTGGATGAGAAGATTCTAGCTAATAGTAGAAAAGTTCATGAGAGGATATTCACAAATGTGGGCCCTTTTAGGATGTTTCATTTTGGAATACCGCTCTTGACATGTACTCTAGGAGTCCCTTAAGATTTCCACGATGCAATGAGATTGTCTCTTCATCAGTTCACACTTGGGGTATGCTCATGTATGGATCAGTGTGTATGCACTGCTCAGTTTGAGTCTCTCTGTAAGGAAGTTTATATCATTCTAGTATTGCCCCATATCTTCACAAAGACTGTTGAGAGAGATGTTCTAAAAGAACATCTTCGCTGATCGGCATTGGACCGAAGAGGTAAGCTCATGTATGGGTGGAGATTAAGGGGGTGCATAGGTATCTTCACAAAGACTCTTAGAGACCGAAGAGGTCGCTCATCTATGGGTGGACATTGAGGGGGTGCATGGATATCTTCACAAAGACTCTTAGAGAGAGGCTATAAAACATTTTCATTGACTCACCATTGGACTGAAGAGGCAGCTCATCTATGGGTGGAAATGTTGCTGCAAATTAATGCTTCCCTCTCTTGTAGGTATTGGCGGCGGCTAGCTCTAGTTTGTAAGGCCTCCATTATGGGAGAATCCTTGGTTGAGCAGCCCAAACGTTTGCTGGTGTGGTGGCTGATCAAACATTTTTTAATCCTTCCTAGACGCTTCTCTGCAAGGGCACTGCATTCAATATACACATAATCCACCAATATGTTGTCAAGTGACCCCACTATTTTCCACCAAGCCCAATATGTGGTCGGTCACACCACTATTTTCCCACCAACCCCACTTCGACAAAATAGAGGTGAGGACATTGAATCCTCTTAAAAAAATAGTTGGTGATATCATGCCATAAGTGCATTCCAAGAGACAAGATGCATACCTATGACACCCAAACTCTTCCCTCCAAACATGCATACAAGCAACAAGAAAGCGGAAGCACACCACCGCGTGAACTTGATAATTTAATAAGATAGACATCTGAAATAGTTCCTAGGGGTACCACGAAACCCATTTGAACAATTCGTTGGGCTGCTTTAGGTGAAGACCATCATTGTGATTCTAAAGAGGATCACGGCTGTGACTAAACCTTGCAAAATCAAGCTCACTAATATCTTCAGAATCCAGAAGAGAAGCACGTAGGGACTTAACACTACGTAAAGTTTTGAGGTCTGAGAATAACTAGTAATTTTGATGTGATTCCTATCTCGTGATCATGCCCACGATTTCTTATCACACGAGCATGATTCTGGATGGATCTGTGCAAATCTAACTTTTTAGACAATGAAAACCATTTCTTGCACGTAAAGTCCGGAAGGCTTGTGACAACATTTCCTTTGATGATATAATAATGCATCTAGCCAACCAGGATCCTCCTCCCAACAAGGAAGAAGCAATGCGCGGCCAGCACACACAAAGGAGCGTGTTTTCTGTGCACTGGCTGAATTGTCTCGCAGTCATCAAGTAGTGAGGAATCCATGGAGAATATCCTCTTAACAAGGAGGGAGAAGGGGCACTTCTGGGCTTAACTCAAAAATCAAGCAAGCCATACTTAGTATACATATCTATCCAATAATTTTCAACAAAATCTTATCTTTTAGAGTCAATATGTTCAAGTGTAGGACGGTTGGATGTGAGAAGATTCCAGCCAATAGTAAAAAAATTCATGAGGATATTCACAAACATGGGCTCTTTGTTGCGGATGTTTCATTTTGGAATACCGCTCTTGACATGTACTCGAGGAGTCTCTTAAGATTTCCACGACGCAATGAGATTGTCTGATCATCACTTTACACTTGGGGTACGCTCGTGTATGGATCAGTGTGTATGCATTGCTCGTATATTAAATGCTCCTGTGGTGGTTGATTAAACATTTTTTATCCTTCCTAGGCGCTCCTTTGCAAGGGCACTGTGTTTAATATACACATAGTCCACCAATATCTTGTCAAGTGACCCCGCTATTTCCCACCAAGCCCAATATGTTGTCAGGTGACACCACTATTTTCCACCAACCCCACTTTGACAAGATAGAGGTGAGGACACTGAATCATCTTAAAGAAAATTGGTAATATCATGCGATAAGTGCCTTCCAAGAGACAAGATGCATACCTATGGCACCCAAACTCTTCCCACCAAACATGCATACAAGCAGCAAGAAAGCGGAAGCGCACCGCGTAAACTTTATAATTTAATAAGATAGACATTTGAAATAGTTCCTAGGGGTATTAGGAAACTCATTTGAACACTTTGGTGGGCTGATTAGGGTGAAGACCATCACAGTGATTCTAAAGATGATCACGGCTGTGACTCTAAACCCTGCAAAATCAAGTCGACTGATATCTTCAGAATCGAGAAGAGAAGCACGTAGGGACTTCTTAGCACTATGGAAAGTTGTGAGGTCTGAGAATAAACAGTAATTTTTATGTGATTCCTGTCGTGATCATGCGCACGATTTCTTATCACACGAGCATGATTCTGGATGGATCTGTGTAAATCTAAATTTTTAGACAATGAAAACCATTTCATGCACGTAAGGTCTGGAAGGCTTGTGACACCATTGCCTGTGATGATACAATGCATCTAGCCAACGAGGATCCTCCTCCCAAAAAGGAAGCAATGCGCAGCCAGCACACACAAAGGAGTGTGTTTTCTTTGCACTGGCTGAACTACCTTGGAATCATAAAGTAGTGAGGAATCCATGGAGAATCCTCTTAACAAGGAGGGAGAAGGGTACTTCTGGGATTATCTCAAAAATCTAGAATGCTTTGTCCGCCTATATCTTGGTCTGGATTTGATGGGCCAACCAAAAAAGTATGTACGTTTGCAAGTAAGCCATACTTAGTATACGTATCTACCTAGTAATTTTCAACAAAATGATATCTTTTAGAGTCAAAATGTGCAAGTGTAGGATGGTTGGATGTGAGAAGATTCCAGCTATAATAGTAGAAAAATTCATGAGGATATTCACAAATGTGGGCTCTTTCAGGATGTTTCATTTTGGATCAGGGAGTCTATGCGTTAATCATATATTAAATGTTGTGTTGTGGCTCATAAAATACTTTTTGATCCTTCTCAGATGCTCCTTTGCAAGGGCATTGCATTTAATATACATATAATCCACAAATATGTTGTCAAATGACCGCACTATTTCTCACCGAGCATAATATGTTGTCACAGATGACACCATTATTTGATGATACAATGCATCTAGCCAACCAAGATCCTCCTCCCAAGGAAGCAATGCGCAGCCAGCACACACAAAGGAGTGTGTTTTCTTTGCACTGGCTAAATTCTCTTGGAATGATCAAGTAGTAAGGAATCCATGGACAATCCTCTTAAGGAAGGAAGAAGAGCACTTCTGGGCTTAGACCAAAAATCTAGAATGCTTTGGCCGCCTATATCGTTGCTTGGAATTGATGGGCGTTAAGCAAGAAAAGTATGTACTTCTGCAAGCAATCCATACTTAGTATACATATCTACCTAGTAATTAGATTTTCAACGAAATGATATCTTTTAGAGTCAAAATGTGCAAGTGTAGGATGGTTGGATGTGAGAAGATTCTAGCTAATAGTAGAAAAGTTCATGAGAGGATATTCACAAACGTGGGCCCTTTTAGGATGTTTCATTTTGGAATACCGCTCTTGACATGTACTCTAGGAGTCTCTTAAGATTTCCACGATGTAATGAGATTGTCTCATCTCATGACTTCACACTTGGGGTATGCTCATGTATGGATCAGCGTGTATGCATTGCTCAATTTGAGTCTCTCTGCAAAGAAGTTTATCTCATTCCAGTATTGGCCCATGGATCTTCACAAAGACTCTTGAGAGAGGTGAGAACATTGAATCATCTTAAAAGAAATTGGTAATATCATGCGATAAGTGCATTCCAAGAGACAAGATGCATACCTATGGCACCCAAACTCTTCCCACCAAACATGCATACAAGCAGCAAGAAAGCGGAAGCACACCACATAAACTTTATAATTTAATAAGATAGACATTTGAAATAGTTCCTAGGGGTATTATAAAACTCATTTGAACAATTGGTTGGGCTGATTAGGGTGAAGACCATCACGGTGATTCTAAAGATGATCACGGCTATGACTCTAAACCCTGCAAAATCAAGTTGACTAATATCTTCAGAATCGAGAAGAGAAGCACGTAGGGACTTCTTAACACTATGGGAAGTTGTGAGGTCTGAGAATAAATAGTACTTTTGATGTGATTCCTGTCGTGATCATGCGCACGATTTCTTATCACATGAGCATGATTCTGGATAGATCTGTGTAAATCTAAATTTTTAGACAATGAAAACCATTTCATGCACGTAAGGTCTGGAAGGCTTGTGACACCATTGCTTGTGATGATACAATGCATCTAGCCAACCAAGATCCTCCTCCCAAAAAGGAAGCAATGCGCAGCCAGCACACACAAAGGAGTGTGTTTTCTTTGCACTGGCTGAACTATCTTGGAATCATCAAGTAGTGAGGAATCCATGGAGAATCCTCTTAACAAGGAGGAGAAGAGTACTTCTGCGATTATCTCAAAAATCTAGAATGCTTTGTCCGCCTATATCTTGGTCTGGATTTGATGAGCTAACAAAAAAAGTATGTATGTTTGCAAGTAAGCCATACTTAGTATACGTATCTACCTAGTAATTTTCAACAAAATGATATCTTTTAGAGTCAAAATGTGCAAGTGCAGGATGGTTGGATGTGAGAAGATTCCAGCTATAATAGCAAAAAAATTCATGAGGATATTCACAAATGTGGGCTCTTTCAGGATGTTTCATTTTGGATCAGGGGGTCTATGCATTAATCATATATTAAATGTTGTGTTGTGGCTCATAAAATACTTTTTAATCCTTCTCAGATGCTCCTTTGCAAGGGCATTGCATTTAATATACATATAATCCACAAATATGTTGTCAAATGACTGCACTATTTCTCACCGAGCACAATATGTTGTCACAGATGACACCATTATTTGATGATACAATGCATCTAGCCAACCAAGATCCTCCTCCCAAGGAAGCAATGCGCAGCCAGCACACACAAAGGAGTGTGTTTTCTTTGCACTGGCTAAATTCTCTTGGAATGATCAAGTAGTAAGGAATCCATGGACAATCCTCTTAAGGAAGGAAGAAGAGCACTTCTGGGCTTAGACCAAAAATCTAGAATGCTTTGGCCGCCTATATCGTTGCTTGGAATTGATGGGCGTTAAGCAAGAAAAGTATGTACTTCTGCAAGCAATCCATACTTAGTATACATATCTACCTAGTAATTTTCAACGAAATCATATCTTTTAGAGTCAGAATGTGCAAGTGTAGGATGGTTGGATGAGAAGATTCTAGCTAATAGTAGAAAAGTTCATGAGAGGATATTCACAAATGTGGGCCCTTTTAGGATGTTTCATTTTGGAATACCGCTCTTGACATGTACTCTAGGAGTCCCTTAAGATTTCCACGATGCAATGAGATTGTCTCTTCATCAGTTCACACTTGGGGTATGCTCATGTATGGATCAGTGTGTATGCACTGCTCAGTTTGAGTCTCTCTGTAAGGAAGTTTATATCATTCTAGTATTGCCCCATATCTTCACAAAGACTGTTGAGAGAGATGTTCTAAAAGAACATCTTCGCTGATCGGCATTGGACCGAAGAGGTAAGCTCATGTATGGGTGGAGATTAAGGGGGTGCATAGGTATCTTCACAAAGACTCTTAGAGACCGAAGAGGTCGCTCATCTATGGGTGGACATTGAGGGGGTGCATGGATATCTTCACAAAGACTCTTAGAGAGAGGCTATAAAACATTTTCATTGACTCACCATTGGACTGAAGAGGCAGCTCATCTATGGGTGGAAATGTTGCTGCAAATTAATGCTTCCCTCTCTTGTAGGTATTGGCGGCGGCTAGCTCTAGTTTGTAAGGCCTCCATTATGGGAGAATCCTTGGTTGAGCAGCCCAAACGTTTGCTGGTGTGGTGGCTGATCAAACATTTTTTAATCCTTCCTAGACGCTTCTCTGCAAGGGCACTGCATTCAATATACACATAATCCACCAATATGTTGTCAAGTGACCCCACTATTTTCCACCAAGCCCAATATGTGGTCGGTCACACCACTATTTTCCCACCAACCCCACTTCGACAAAATAGAGGTGAGGACATTGAATCCTCTTAAAAAAATAGTTGGTGATATCATGCCATAAGTGCATTCCAAGAGACAAGATGCATACCTATGACACCCAAACTCTTCCCTCCAAACATGCATACAAGCAACAAGAAAGCGGAAGCACACCACCGCGTGAACTTGATAATTTAATAAGATAGACATCTGAAATAGTTCCTAGGGGTACCACGAAACCCATTTGAACAATTCGTTGGGCTGCTTTAGGTGAAGACCATCATTGTGATTCTAAAGAGGATCACGGCTGTGACTAAACCTTGCAAAATCAAGCTCACTAATATCTTCAGAATCCAGAAGAGAAGCACGTAGGGACTTAACACTACGTAAAGTTTTGAGGTCTGAGAATAACTAGTAATTTTGATGTGATTCCTATCTCGTGATCATGCCCACGATTTCTTATCACACGAGCATGATTCTGGATGGATCTGTGCAAATCTAACTTTTTAGACAATGAAAACCATTTCTTGCACGTAAAGTCCGGAAGGCTTGTGACAACATTTCCTTTGATGATATAATAATGCATCTAGCCAACCAGGATCCTCCTCCCAACAAGGAAGAAGCAATGCGCGGCCAGCACACACAAAGGAGCGTGTTTTCTGTGCACTGGCTGAATTGTCTCGCAGTCATCAAGTAGTGAGGAATCCATGGAGAATATCCTCTTAACAAGGAGGGAGAAGGGGCACTTCTGGGCTTAACTCAAAAATCAAGCAAGCCATACTTAGTATACATATCTATCCAATAATTTTCAACAAAATCTTATCTTTTAGAGTCAATATGTTCAAGTGTAGGACGGTTGGATGTGAGAAGATTCCAGCCAATAGTAAAAAAATTCATGAGGATATTCACAAACATGGGCTCTTTGTTGCGGATGTTTCATTTTGGAATACCGCTCTTGACATGTACTCGAGGAGTCTCTTAAGATTTCCACGACGCAATGAGATTGTCTGATCATCACTTTACACTTGGGGTACGCTCGTGTATGGATCAGTGTGTATGCATTGCTCGTATATTAAATGCTCCTGTGGTGGTTGATTAAACATTTTTTATCCTTCCTAGGCGCTCCTTTGCAAGGGCACTGTGTTTAATATACACATAGTCCACCAATATCTTGTCAAGTGACCCCGCTATTTCCCACCAAGCCCAATATGTTGTCAGGTGACACCACTATTTTCCACCAACCCCACTTTGACAAGATAGAGGTGAGGACACTGAATCATCTTAAAGAAAATTGGTAATATCATGCGATAAGTGCCTTCCAAGAGACAAGATGCATACCTATGGCACCCAAACTCTTCCCACCAAACATGCATACAAGCAGCAAGAAAGCGGAAGCGCACCGCGTAAACTTTATAATTTAATAAGATAGACATTTGAAATAGTTCCTAGGGGTATTAGGAAACTCATTTGAACACTTTGGTGGGCTGATTAGGGTGAAGACCATCACAGTGATTCTAAAGATGATCACGGCTGTGACTCTAAACCCTGCAAAATCAAGTCGACTGATATCTTCAGAATCGAGAAGAGAAGCACGTAGGGACTTCTTAGCACTATGGAAAGTTGTGAGGTCTGAGAATAAACAGTAATTTTTATGTGATTCCTGTCGTGATCATGCGCACGATTTCTTATCACACGAGCATGATTCTGGATGGATCTGTGTAAATCTAAATTTTTAGACAATGAAAACCATTTCATGCACGTAAGGTCTGGAAGGCTTGTGACACCATTGCCTGTGATGATACAATGCATCTAGCCAACGAGGATCCTCCTCCCAAAAAGGAAGCAATGCGCAGCCAGCACACACAAAGGAGTGTGTTTTCTTTGCACTGGCTGAACTACCTTGGAATCATAAAGTAGTGAGGAATCCATGGAGAATCCTCTTAACAAGGAGGGAGAAGGGTACTTCTGGGATTATCTCAAAAATCTAGAATGCTTTGTCCGCCTATATCTTGGTCTGGATTTGATGGGCCAACCAAAAAAGTATGTACGTTTGCAAGTAAGCCATACTTAGTATACGTATCTACCTAGTAATTTTCAACAAAATGATATCTTTTAGAGTCAAAATGTGCAAGTGTAGGATGGTTGGATGTGAGAAGATTCCAGCTATAATAGTAGAAAAATTCATGAGGATATTCACAAATGTGGGCTCTTTCAGGATGTTTCATTTTGGATCAGGGAGTCTATGCGTTAATCATATATTAAATGTTGTGTTGTGGCTCATAAAATACTTTTTGATCCTTCTCAGATGCTCCTTTGCAAGGGCATTGCATTTAATATACATATAATCCACAAATATGTTGTCAAATGACCGCACTATTTCTCACCGAGCATAATATGTTGTCACAGATGACACCATTATTTGATGATACAATGCATCTAGCCAACCAAGATCCTCCTCCCAAGGAAGCAATGCGCAGCCAGCACACACAAAGGAGTGTGTTTTCTTTGCACTGGCTAAATTCTCTTGGAATGATCAAGTAGTAAGGAATCCATGGACAATCCTCTTAAGGAAGGAAGAAGAGCACTTCTGGGCTTAGACCAAAAATCTAGAATGCTTTGGCCGCCTATATCGTTGCTTGGAATTGATGGGCGTTAAGCAAGAAAAGTATGTACTTCTGCAAGCAATCCATACTTAGTATACATATCTACCTAGTAATTAGATTTTCAACGAAATGATATCTTTTAGAGTCAAAATGTGCAAGTGTAGGATGGTTGGATGTGAGAAGATTCTAGCTAATAGTAGAAAAGTTCATGAGAGGATATTCACAAACGTGGGCCCTTTTAGGATGTTTCATTTTGGAATACCGCTCTTGACATGTACTCTAGGAGTCTCTTAAGATTTCCACGATGTAATGAGATTGTCTCATCTCATGACTTCACACTTGGGGTATGCTCATGTATGGATCAGCGTGTATGCATTGCTCAATTTGAGTCTCTCTGCAAAGAAGTTTATCTCATTCCAGTATTGGCCCATGGATCTTCACAAAGACTCTTGAGAGAGGTGAGAACATTGAATCATCTTAAAAGAAATTGGTAATATCATGCGATAAGTGCATTCCAAGAGACAAGATGCATACCTATGGCACCCAAACTCTTCCCACCAAACATGCATACAAGCAGCAAGAAAGCGGAAGCACACCACATAAACTTTATAATTTAATAAGATAGACATTTGAAATAGTTCCTAGGGGTATTATAAAACTCATTTGAACAATTGGTTGGGCTGATTAGGGTGAAGACCATCACGGTGATTCTAAAGATGATCACGGCTATGACTCTAAACCCTGCAAAATCAAGTTGACTAATATCTTCAGAATCGAGAAGAGAAGCACGTAGGGACTTCTTAACACTATGGGAAGTTGTGAGGTCTGAGAATAAATAGTACTTTTGATGTGATTCCTGTCGTGATCATGCGCACGATTTCTTATCACATGAGCATGATTCTGGATAGATCTGTGTAAATCTAAATTTTTAGACAATGAAAACCATTTCATGCACGTAAGGTCTGGAAGGCTTGTGACACCATTGCTTGTGATGATACAATGCATCTAGCCAACCAAGATCCTCCTCCCAAAAAGGAAGCAATGCGCAGCCAGCACACACAAAGGAGTGTGTTTTCTTTGCACTGGCTGAACTATCTTGGAATCATCAAGTAGTGAGGAATCCATGGAGAATCCTCTTAACAAGGAGGAGAAGAGTACTTCTGCGATTATCTCAAAAATCTAGAATGCTTTGTCCGCCTATATCTTGGTCTGGATTTGATGAGCTAACAAAAAAAGTATGTATGTTTGCAAGTAAGCCATACTTAGTATACGTATCTACCTAGTAATTTTCAACAAAATGATATCTTTTAGAGTCAAAATGTGCAAGTGCAGGATGGTTGGATGTGAGAAGATTCCAGCTATAATAGCAAAAAAATTCATGAGGATATTCACAAATGTGGGCTCTTTCAGGATGTTTCATTTTGGATCAGGGGGTCTATGCATTAATCATATATTAAATGTTGTGTTGTGGCTCATAAAATACTTTTTAATCCTTCTCAGATGCTCCTTTGCAAGGGCATTGCATTTAATATACATATAATCCACAAATATGTTGTCAAATGACTGCACTATTTCTCACCGAGCACAATATGTTGTCACAGATGACACCATTATTTGATGATACAATGCATCTAGCCAACCAAGATCCTCCTCCCAAGGAAGCAATGCGCAGCCAGCACACACAAAGGAGTGTGTTTTCTTTGCACTGGCTAAATTCTCTTGGAATGATCAAGTAGTAAGGAATCCATGGACAATCCTCTTAAGGAAGGAAGAAGAGCACTTCTGGGCTTAGACCAAAAATCTAGAATGCTTTGGCCGCCTATATCGTTGCTTGGAATTGATGGGCGTTAAGCAAGAAAAGTATGTACTTCTGCAAGCAATCCATACTTAGTATACATATCTACCTAGTAATTTTCAACGAAATCATATCTTTTAGAGTCAGAATGTGCAAGTGTAGGATGGTTGGATGAGAAGATTCTAGCTAATAGTAGAAAAGTTCATGAGAGGATATTCACAAATGTGGGCCCTTTTAGGATGTTTCATTTTGGAATACCGCTCTTGACATGTACTCTAGGAGTCCCTTAAGATTTCCACGATGCAATGAGATTGTCTCTTCATCAGTTCACACTTGGGGTATGCTCATGTATGGATCAGTGTGTATGCACTGCTCAGTTTGAGTCTCTCTGTAAGGAAGTTTATATCATTCTAGTATTGCCCCATATCTTCACAAAGACTGTTGAGAGAGATGTTCTAAAAGAACATCTTCGCTGATCGGCATTGGACCGAAGAGGTAAGCTCATGTATGGGTGGAGATTAAGGGGGTGCATAGGTATCTTCACAAAGACTCTTAGAGACCGAAGAGGTCGCTCATCTATGGGTGGACATTGAGGGGGTGCATGGATATCTTCACAAAGACTCTTAGAGAGAGGCTATAAAACATTTTCATTGACTCACCATTGGACTGAAGAGGCAGCTCATCTATGGGTGGAAATGTTGCTGCAAATTAATGCTTCCCTCTCTTGTAGGTATTGGCGGCGGCTAGCTCTAGTTTGTAAGGCCTCCATTATGGGAGAATCCTTGGTTGAGCAGCCCAAACGTTTGCTGGTGTGGTGGCTGATCAAACATTTTTTAATCCTTCCTAGACGCTTCTCTGCAAGGGCACTGCATTCAATATACACATAATCCACCAATATGTTGTCAAGTGACCCCACTATTTTCCACCAAGCCCAATATGTGGTCGGTCACACCACTATTTTCCCACCAACCCCACTTCGACAAAATAGAGGTGAGGACATTGAATCCTCTTAAAAAAATAGTTGGTGATATCATGCCATAAGTGCATTCCAAGAGACAAGATGCATACCTATGACACCCAAACTCTTCCCTCCAAACATGCATACAAGCAACAAGAAAGCGGAAGCACACCACCGCGTGAACTTGATAATTTAATAAGATAGACATCTGAAATAGTTCCTAGGGGTACCACGAAACCCATTTGAACAATTCGTTGGGCTGCTTTAGGTGAAGACCATCATTGTGATTCTAAAGAGGATCACGGCTGTGACTAAACCTTGCAAAATCAAGCTCACTAATATCTTCAGAATCCAGAAGAGAAGCACGTAGGGACTTAACACTACGTAAAGTTTTGAGGTCTGAGAATAACTAGTAATTTTGATGTGATTCCTATCTCGTGATCATGCCCACGATTTCTTATCACACGAGCATGATTCTGGATGGATCTGTGCAAATCTAACTTTTTAGACAATGAAAACCATTTCTTGCACGTAAAGTCCGGAAGGCTTGTGACAACATTTCCTTTGATGATATAATAATGCATCTAGCCAACCAGGATCCTCCTCCCAACAAGGAAGAAGCAATGCGCGGCCAGCACACACAAAGGAGCGTGTTTTCTGTGCACTGGCTGAATTGTCTCGCAGTCATCAAGTAGTGAGGAATCCATGGAGAATATCCTCTTAACAAGGAGGGAGAAGGGGCACTTCTGGGCTTAACTCAAAAATCAAGCAAGCCATACTTAGTATACATATCTATCCAATAATTTTCAACAAAATCTTATCTTTTAGAGTCAATATGTTCAAGTGTAGGACGGTTGGATGTGAGAAGATTCCAGCCAATAGTAAAAAAATTCATGAGGATATTCACAAACATGGGCTCTTTGTTGCGGATGTTTCATTTTGGAATACCGCTCTTGACATGTACTCGAGGAGTCTCTTAAGATTTCCACGACGCAATGAGATTGTCTGATCATCACTTTACACTTGGGGTACGCTCGTGTATGGATCAGTGTGTATGCATTGCTCGTATATTAAATGCTCCTGTGGTGGTTGATTAAACATTTTTTATCCTTCCTAGGCGCTCCTTTGCAAGGGCACTGTGTTTAATATACACATAGTCCACCAATATCTTGTCAAGTGACCCCGCTATTTCCCACCAAGCCCAATATGTTGTCAGGTGACACCACTATTTTCCACCAACCCCACTTTGACAAGATAGAGGTGAGGACACTGAATCATCTTAAAGAAAATTGGTAATATCATGCGATAAGTGCCTTCCAAGAGACAAGATGCATACCTATGGCACCCAAACTCTTCCCACCAAACATGCATACAAGCAGCAAGAAAGCGGAAGCGCACCGCGTAAACTTTATAATTTAATAAGATAGACATTTGAAATAGTTCCTAGGGGTATTAGGAAACTCATTTGAACACTTTGGTGGGCTGATTAGGGTGAAGACCATCACAGTGATTCTAAAGATGATCACGGCTGTGACTCTAAACCCTGCAAAATCAAGTCGACTGATATCTTCAGAATCGAGAAGAGAAGCACGTAGGGACTTCTTAGCACTATGGAAAGTTGTGAGGTCTGAGAATAAACAGTAATTTTTATGTGATTCCTGTCGTGATCATGCGCACGATTTCTTATCACACGAGCATGATTCTGGATGGATCTGTGTAAATCTAAATTTTTAGACAATGAAAACCATTTCATGCACGTAAGGTCTGGAAGGCTTGTGACACCATTGCCTGTGATGATACAATGCATCTAGCCAACGAGGATCCTCCTCCCAAAAAGGAAGCAATGCGCAGCCAGCACACACAAAGGAGTGTGTTTTCTTTGCACTGGCTGAACTACCTTGGAATCATAAAGTAGTGAGGAATCCATGGAGAATCCTCTTAACAAGGAGGGAGAAGGGTACTTCTGGGATTATCTCAAAAATCTAGAATGCTTTGTCCGCCTATATCTTGGTCTGGATTTGATGGGCCAACCAAAAAAGTATGTACGTTTGCAAGTAAGCCATACTTAGTATACGTATCTACCTAGTAATTTTCAACAAAATGATATCTTTTAGAGTCAAAATGTGCAAGTGTAGGATGGTTGGATGTGAGAAGATTCCAGCTATAATAGTAGAAAAATTCATGAGGATATTCACAAATGTGGGCTCTTTCAGGATGTTTCATTTTGGATCAGGGAGTCTATGCGTTAATCATATATTAAATGTTGTGTTGTGGCTCATAAAATACTTTTTGATCCTTCTCAGATGCTCCTTTGCAAGGGCATTGCATTTAATATACATATAATCCACAAATATGTTGTCAAATGACCGCACTATTTCTCACCGAGCATAATATGTTGTCACAGATGACACCATTATTTGATGATACAATGCATCTAGCCAACCAAGATCCTCCTCCCAAGGAAGCAATGCGCAGCCAGCACACACAAAGGAGTGTGTTTTCTTTGCACTGGCTAAATTCTCTTGGAATGATCAAGTAGTAAGGAATCCATGGACAATCCTCTTAAGGAAGGAAGAAGAGCACTTCTGGGCTTAGACCAAAAATCTAGAATGCTTTGGCCGCCTATATCGTTGCTTGGAATTGATGGGCGTTAAGCAAGAAAAGTATGTACTTCTGCAAGCAATCCATACTTAGTATACATATCTACCTAGTAATTAGATTTTCAACGAAATGATATCTTTTAGAGTCAAAATGTGCAAGTGTAGGATGGTTGGATGTGAGAAGATTCTAGCTAATAGTAGAAAAGTTCATGAGAGGATATTCACAAACGTGGGCCCTTTTAGGATGTTTCATTTTGGAATACCGCTCTTGACATGTACTCTAGGAGTCTCTTAAGATTTCCACGATGTAATGAGATTGTCTCATCTCATGACTTCACACTTGGGGTATGCTCATGTATGGATCAGCGTGTATGCATTGCTCAATTTGAGTCTCTCTGCAAAGAAGTTTATCTCATTCCAGTATTGGCCCATGGATCTTCACAAAGACTCTTGAGAGAGGTGAGAACATTGAATCATCTTAAAAGAAATTGGTAATATCATGCGATAAGTGCATTCCAAGAGACAAGATGCATACCTATGGCACCCAAACTCTTCCCACCAAACATGCATACAAGCAGCAAGAAAGCGGAAGCACACCACATAAACTTTATAATTTAATAAGATAGACATTTGAAATAGTTCCTAGGGGTATTATAAAACTCATTTGAACAATTGGTTGGGCTGATTAGGGTGAAGACCATCACGGTGATTCTAAAGATGATCACGGCTATGACTCTAAACCCTGCAAAATCAAGTTGACTAATATCTTCAGAATCGAGAAGAGAAGCACGTAGGGACTTCTTAACACTATGGGAAGTTGTGAGGTCTGAGAATAAATAGTACTTTTGATGTGATTCCTGTCGTGATCATGCGCACGATTTCTTATCACATGAGCATGATTCTGGATAGATCTGTGTAAATCTAAATTTTTAGACAATGAAAACCATTTCATGCACGTAAGGTCTGGAAGGCTTGTGACACCATTGCTTGTGATGATACAATGCATCTAGCCAACCAAGATCCTCCTCCCAAAAAGGAAGCAATGCGCAGCCAGCACACACAAAGGAGTGTGTTTTCTTTGCACTGGCTGAACTATCTTGGAATCATCAAGTAGTGAGGAATCCATGGAGAATCCTCTTAACAAGGAGGAGAAGAGTACTTCTGCGATTATCTCAAAAATCTAGAATGCTTTGTCCGCCTATATCTTGGTCTGGATTTGATGAGCTAACAAAAAAAGTATGTATGTTTGCAAGTAAGCCATACTTAGTATACGTATCTACCTAGTAATTTTCAACAAAATGATATCTTTTAGAGTCAAAATGTGCAAGTGCAGGATGGTTGGATGTGAGAAGATTCCAGCTATAATAGCAAAAAAATTCATGAGGATATTCACAAATGTGGGCTCTTTCAGGATGTTTCATTTTGGATCAGGGGGTCTATGCATTAATCATATATTAAATGTTGTGTTGTGGCTCATAAAATACTTTTTAATCCTTCTCAGATGCTCCTTTGCAAGGGCATTGCATTTAATATACATATAATCCACAAATATGTTGTCAAATGACTGCACTATTTCTCACCGAGCACAATATGTTGTCACAGATGACACCATTATTTGATGATACAATGCATCTAGCCAACCAAGATCCTCCTCCCAAGGAAGCAATGCGCAGCCAGCACACACAAAGGAGTGTGTTTTCTTTGCACTGGCTAAATTCTCTTGGAATGATCAAGTAGTAAGGAATCCATGGACAATCCTCTTAAGGAAGGAAGAAGAGCACTTCTGGGCTTAGACCAAAAATCTAGAATGCTTTGGCCGCCTATATCGTTGCTTGGAATTGATGGGCGTTAAGCAAGAAAAGTATGTACTTCTGCAAGCAATCCATACTTAGTATACATATCTACCTAGTAATTTTCAACGAAATCATATCTTTTAGAGTCAGAATGTGCAAGTGTAGGATGGTTGGATGAGAAGATTCTAGCTAATAGTAGAAAAGTTCATGAGAGGATATTCACAAATGTGGGCCCTTTTAGGATGTTTCATTTTGGAATACCGCTCTTGACATGTACTCTAGGAGTCCCTTAAGATTTCCACGATGCAATGAGATTGTCTCTTCATCAGTTCACACTTGGGGTATGCTCATGTATGGATCAGTGTGTATGCACTGCTCAGTTTGAGTCTCTCTGTAAGGAAGTTTATATCATTCTAGTATTGCCCCATATCTTCACAAAGACTGTTGAGAGAGATGTTCTAAAAGAACATCTTCGCTGATCGGCATTGGACCGAAGAGGTAAGCTCATGTATGGGTGGAGATTAAGGGGGTGCATAGGTATCTTCACAAAGACTCTTAGAGACCGAAGAGGTCGCTCATCTATGGGTGGACATTGAGGGGGTGCATGGATATCTTCACAAAGACTCTTAGAGAGAGGCTATAAAACATTTTCATTGACTCACCATTGGACTGAAGAGGCAGCTCATCTATGGGTGGAAATGTTGCTGCAAATTAATGCTTCCCTCTCTTGTAGGTATTGGCGGCGGCTAGCTCTAGTTTGTAAGGCCTCCATTATGGGAGAATCCTTGGTTGAGCAGCCCAAACGTTTGCTGGTGTGGTGGCTGATCAAACATTTTTTAATCCTTCCTAGACGCTTCTCTGCAAGGGCACTGCATTCAATATACACATAATCCACCAATATGTTGTCAAGTGACCCCACTATTTTCCACCAAGCCCAATATGTGGTCGGTCACACCACTATTTTCCCACCAACCCCACTTCGACAAAATAGAGGTGAGGACATTGAATCCTCTTAAAAAAATAGTTGGTGATATCATGCCATAAGTGCATTCCAAGAGACAAGATGCATACCTATGACACCCAAACTCTTCCCTCCAAACATGCATACAAGCAACAAGAAAGCGGAAGCACACCACCGCGTAAACTTGATAATTTAATAAGATAGACATCTGAAATAGTTCCTAGGGGTACCACGAAACCCATTTGAACAATTCGTTGGGCTGCTTTAGGTGAAGACCATCATTGTGATTCTAAAGAGGATCACGGCTGTGACTAAACCTTGCAAAATCAAGCTCACTAATATCTTCAGAATCCAGAAGAGAAGCACGTAGGGACTTAACACTACGTAAAGTTTTGAGGTCTGAGAATAACTAGTAATTTTGATGTGATTCCTATCTCGTGATCATGCCCACGATTTCTTATCACACGAGCATGATTCTGGATGGATCTGTGCAAATCTAACTTTTTAGACAATGAAAACCATTTCTTGCACGTAAAGTCCGGAAGGCTTGTGACAACATTTCCTTTGATGATATAATAATGCATCTAGCCAACCAGGATCCTCCTCCCAACAAGGAAGAAGCAATGCGCGGCCAGCACACACAAAGGAGCGTGTTTTCTGTGCACTGGCTGAATTGTCTCGCAGTCATCAAGTAGTGAGGAATCCATGGAGAATATCCTCTTAACAAGGAGGGAGAAGGGGCACTTCTGGGCTTAACTCAAAAATCAAGCAAGCCATACTTAGTATACATATCTATCCAATAATTTTCAACAAAATCTTATCTTTTAGAGTCAATATGTTCAAGTGTAGGACGGTTGGATGTGAGAAGATTCCAGCCAATAGTAAAAAAATTCATGAGGATATTCACAAACATGGGCTCTTTGTTGCGGATGTTTCATTTTGGAATACCGCTCTTGACATGTACTCGAGGAGTCTCTTAAGATTTCCACGACGCAATGAGATTGTCTGATCATCACTTTACACTTGGGGTACGCTCGTGTATGGATCAGTGTGTATGCATTGCTCGTATATTAAATGCTCCTGTGGTGGTTGATTAAACATTTTTTATCCTTCCTAGGCGCTCCTTTGCAAGGGCACTGTGTTTAATATACACATAGTCCACCAATATCTTGTCAAGTGACCCCGCTATTTCCCACCAAGCCCAATATGTTGTCAGGTGACACCACTATTTTCCACCAACCCCACTTTGACAAGATAGAGGTGAGGACACTGAATCATCTTAAAGAAAATTGGTAATATCATGCGATAAGTGCCTTCCAAGAGACAAGATGCATACCTATGGCACCCAAACTCTTCCCACCAAACATGCATACAAGCAGCAAGAAAGCGGAAGCGCACCGCGTAAACTTTATAATTTAATAAGATAGACATTTGAAATAGTTCCTAGGGGTATTAGGAAACTCATTTGAACACTTTGGTGGGCTGATTAGGGTGAAGACCATCACAGTGATTCTAAAGATGATCACGGCTGTGACTCTAAACCCTGCAAAATCAAGTCGACTGATATCTTCAGAATCGAGAAGAGAAGCACGTAGGGACTTCTTAGCACTATGGAAAGTTGTGAGGTCTGAGAATAAACAGTAATTTTTATGTGATTCCTGTCGTGATCATGCGCACGATTTCTTATCACACGAGCATGATTCTGGATGGATCTGTGTAAATCTAAATTTTTAGACAATGAAAACCATTTCATGCACGTAAGGTCTGGAAGGCTTGTGACACCATTGCCTGTGATGATACAATGCATCTAGCCAACGAGGATCCTCCTCCCAAAAAGGAAGCAATGCGCAGCCAGCACACACAAAGGAGTGTGTTTTCTTTGCACTGGCTGAACTACCTTGGAATCATAAAGTAGTGAGGAATCCATGGAGAATCCTCTTAACAAGGAGGGAGAAGGGTACTTCTGGGATTATCTCAAAAATCTAGAATGCTTTGTCCGCCTATATCTTGGTCTGGATTTGATGGGCCAACCAAAAAAGTATGTACGTTTGCAAGTAAGCCATACTTAGTATACGTATCTACCTAGTAATTTTCAACAAAATGATATCTTTTAGAGTCAAAATGTGCATGGTTGGATGTGAGAAGATTCCAGCTATAATAGTAGAAAAATTCATGAGGATACTCACAAATGTGGGCTCTTTCAGGATGTTTCATTTTGGATCAGGGAGTCTATGCGTTAATCATATATTAAATGTTGTGTTGTGGCTCATAAAATACTTTTTGATCCTTCTCAGATGCTCCTTTGCAAGGGCATTGCATTTAATATACATATAATCCACAAATATGTTGTCAAATGACCGCACTATTTCTCACCGAGCATAATATGTTGTCACAGATGACACCATTATTTGATGATACAATGCATCTAGCCAACCAAGATCCTCCTCCCAAGGAAGCAATGCGCAGCCAGCACACACAAAGGAGTGTGTTTTCTTTGCACTGGCTAAATTCTCTTGGAATGATCAAGTAGTAAGGAATCCATGGACAATCCTCTTAAGGAAGGAAGAAGAGCACTTCTGGGCTTAGACCAAAAATCTAGAATGCTTTGGCCGCCTATATCGTTGCTTGGAATTGATGGGCGTTAAGCAAGAAAAGTATGTACTTCTGCAAGCAATCCATACTTAGTATACATATCTACCTAGTAATTAGATTTTCAACGAAATGATATCTTTTAGAGTCAAAATGTGCAAGTGTAGGATGGTTGGATGTGAGAAGATTCTAGCTAATAGTAGAAAAGTTCATGAGAGGATATTCACAAACGTGGGCCCTTTTAGGATGTTTCATTTTGGAATACCGCTCTTGACATGTACTCTAGGAGTCTCTTAAGATTTCCACGATGTAATGAGATTGTCTCATCTCATGACTTCACACTTGGGGTATGCTCATGTATGGATCAGCGTGTATGCATTGCTCAATTTGAGTCTCTCTGCAAAGAAGTTTATCTCATTCTAGTATTGGCCCATGGATCTTCACAAAGACTCTTGAGAGAGGTGAGAACATTGAATCATCTTAAAAGAAATTGGTAATATCATGCGATAAGTGCATTCCAAGAGACAAGATGCATACCTATGGCACCCAAACTCTTCCCACCAAACATGCATACAAGCAGCAAGAAAGCGGAAGCACACCACATAAACTTTATAATTTAATAAGATAGACATTTGAAATAGTTCCTAGGGGTATTATAAAACTCATTTGAACAATTGGTTGGGCTGATTAGGGTGAAGACCATCACGGTGATTCTAAAGATGATCACGGCTATGACTCTAAACCCTGCAAAATCAAGTTGACTAATATCTTCAGAATCGAGAAGAGAAGCACGTAGGGACTTCTTAACACTATGGGAAGTTGTGAGGTCTGAGAATAAATAGTACTTTTGATGTGATTCCTGTCGTGATCATGCGCACGATTTCTTATCACATGAGCATGATTCTGGATAGATCTGTGTAAATCTAAATTTTTAGACAATGAAAACCATTTCATGCACGTAAGGTCTGGAAGGCTTGTGACACCATTGCTTGTGATGATACAATGCATCTAGCCAACCAAGATCCTCCTCCCAAAAAGGAAGCAATGCGCAGCCAGCACACACAAAGGAGTGTGTTTTCTTTGCACTGGCTGAACTATCTTGGAATCATCAAGTAGTGAGGAATCCATGGAGAATCCTCTTAACAAGGAGGAGAAGAGTACTTCTGCGATTATCTCAAAAATCTAGAATGCTTTGTCCGCCTATATCTTGGTCTGGATTTGATGAGCTAACAAAAAAAGTATGTATGTTTGCAAGTAAGCCATACTTAGTATACGTATCTACCTAGTAATTTTCAACAAAATGATATCTTTTAGAGTCAAAATGTGCAAGTGCAGGATGGTTGGATGTGAGAAGATTCCAGCTATAATAGCAGAAAAATTCATGAGGATATTCACAAATGTGGGCTCTTTCAGGATGTTTCATTTTGGATCAGGGGGTCTAAGCATTAATCATATATTAAATGTTGTGTTGTGGCTCATAAAATACTTTTTAATCCTTCTTAGATGCTCCTTTGCAAGGGCATTGCATTTAATATACATATAATCCACAAATATGTTGTCAAATGACTGCACTATTTCTCACCGAGCACAATATGTTGTCACAGATGACACCATTATTTGATGATACAATGCATCTAGCCAACCAAGATCCTCCTCCCAAGGAAGCAATGCGCAGCCAGCACACACAAAGGAGTGTGTTTTCTTTGCACTGGCTAAATTCTCTTGGAATGATCAAGTAGTAAGGAATCCATGGACAATCCTCTTAAGGAAGGAAGAAGAGCACTTCTGGGCTTAGACCAAAAGTCTAGAATGCTTTGGCCGCCTATATCGTTGCTTGGAATTGATGGGCGTTAAGCAAGAAAAGTATGTACTTCTGCAAGCAATCCATACTTAGTATACATATCTACCTAGTAATTTTCAACGAAATCATATCTTTTAGAGTCAGAATGTGCAAGTGTAGGATGGTTGGATGAGAAGATTCTAGCTAATAGTAGAAAAGTTCATGAGAGGATATTCACAAATGTGGGCCCTTTTAGGATGTTTCATTTTGGAATACCGCTCTTGACATGTACTCTAGGAGTCCCTTAAGATTTCCACGATGCAATGAGATTGTCTCTTCATCAGTTCACACTTGGGGTATGCTCATGTATGGATCAGTGTGTATGCACTGCTCAGTTTGAGTCTCTCTGTAAGGAAGTTTATATCATTCTAGTATTGCCCCATATCTTCACAAAGACTGTTGAGAGAGATGTTCTAAAAGAACATCTTCGCTGATCGGCATTGGACCGAAGAGGTAAGCTCATGTATGGGTGGAGATTAAGGGGGTGCATAGGTATCTTCACAAAGACTCTTAGAGACCGAAGAGGTCGCTCATCTATGGGTGGACATTGAGGGGGTGCATGGATATCTTCACAAAGACTCTTAGAGAGAGGCTATAAAACATTTTCATTGACTCACCATTGGACTGAAGAGGCAGCTCATCTATGGGTGGAAATGTTGCTGCAAATTAATGCTTCCCTCTCTTGTAGGTATTGGCGGCGGCTAGCTCTAGTTTGTAAGGCCTCCATTATGGGAGAATCCTTGGTTGAGCAGCCCAAACGTTTGCTGGTGTGGTGGCTGATCAAACATTTTTTAATCCTTCCTAGACGCTTCTCTGCAAGGGCACTGCATTCAATATACACATAATCCACCAATATGTTGTCAAGTGACCCCACTATTTTCCACCAAGCCCAATATGTGGTCGGTCACACCACTATTTTCCCACCAACCCCACTTCGACAAAATAGAGGTGAGGACATTGAATCCTCTTAAAAAAATAGTTGGTGATATCATGCCATAAGTGCATTCCAAGAGACAAGATGCATACCTATGACACCCAAACTCTTCCCTCCAAACATGCATACAAGCAACAAGAAAGCGGAAGCACACCACCGCGTGAACTTGATAATTTAATAAGATAGACATCTGAAATAGTTCCTAGGGGTACCACGAAACCCATTTGAACAATTCGTTGGGCTGCTTTAGGTGAAGACCATCATTGTGATTCTAAAGAGGATCACGGCTGTGACTAAACCTTGCAAAATCAAGCTCACTAATATCTTCAGAATCCAGAAGAGAAGCACGTAGGGACTTAACACTACGTAAAGTTTTGAGGTCTGAGAATAACTAGTAATTTTGATGTGATTCCTATCTCGTGATCATGCCCACGATTTCTTATCACACGAGCATGATTCTGGATGGATCTGTGCAAATCTAACTTTTTAGACAATGAAAACCATTTCTTGCACGTAAAGTCCGGAAGGCTTGTGACAACATTTCCTTTGATGATATAATAATGCATCTAGCCAACCAGGATCCTCCTCCCAACAAGGAAGAAGCAATGCGCGGCCAGCACACACAAAGGAGCGTGTTTTCTGTGCACTGGCTGAATTGTCTCGCAGTCATCAAGTAGTGAGGAATCCATGGAGAATATCCTCTTAACAAGGAGGGAGAAGGGGCACTTCTGGGCTTAACTCAAAAATCAAGCAAGCCATACTTAGTATACATATCTATCCAATAATTTTCAACAAAATCTTATCTTTTAGAGTCAATATGTTCAAGTGTAGGACGGTTGGATGTGAGAAGATTCCAGCCAATAGTAAAAAAATTCATGAGGATATTCACAAACATGGGCTCTTTGTTGCGGATGTTTCATTTTGGAATACCGCTCTTGACATGTACTCGAGGAGTCTCTTAAGATTTCCACGACGCAATGAGATTGTCTGATCATCACTTTACACTTGGGGTACGCTCGTGTATGGATCAGTGTGTATGCATTGCTCGTATATTAAATGCTCCTGTGGTGGTTGATTAAACATTTTTTATCCTTCCTAGGCGCTCCTTTGCAAGGGCACTGTGTTTAATATACACATAGTCCACCAATATCTTGTCAAGTGACCCCGCTATTTCCCACCAAGCCCAATATGTTGTCAGGTGACACCACTATTTTCCACCAACCCCACTTTGACAAGATAGAGGTGAGGACACTGAATCATCTTAAAGAAAATTGGTAATATCATGCGATAAGTGCCTTCCAAGAGACAAGATGCATACCTATGGCACCCAAACTCTTCCCACCAAACATGCATACAAGCAGCAAGAAAGCGGAAGCGCACCGCGTAAACTTTATAATTTAATAAGATAGACATTTGAAATAGTTCCTAGGGGTATTAGGAAACTCATTTGAACACTTTGGTGGGCTGATTAGGGTGAAGACCATCACAGTGATTCTAAAGATGATCACGGCTGTGACTCTAAACCCTGCAAAATCAAGTCGACTGATATCTTCAGAATCGAGAAGAGAAGCACGTAGGGACTTCTTAGCACTATGGAAAGTTGTGAGGTCTGAGAATAAACAGTAATTTTTATGTGATTCCTGTCGTGATCATGCGCACGATTTCTTATCACACGAGCATGATTCTGGATGGATCTGTGTAAATCTAAATTTTTAGACAATGAAAACCATTTCATGCACGTAAGGTCTGGAAGGCTTGTGACACCATTGCCTGTGATGATACAATGCATCTAGCCAACGAGGATCCTCCTCCCAAAAAGGAAGCAATGCGCAGCCAGCACACACAAAGGAGTGTGTTTTCTTTGCACTGGCTGAACTACCTTGGAATCATAAAGTAGTGAGGAATCCATGGAGAATCCTCTTAACAAGGAGGGAGAAGGGTACTTCTGGGATTATCTCAAAAATCTAGAATGCTTTGTCCGCCTATATCTTGGTCTGGATTTGATGGGCCAACCAAAAAAGTATGTACGTTTGCAAGTAAGCCATACTTAGTATACGTATCTACCTAGTAATTTTCAACAAAATGATATCTTTTAGAGTCAAAATGTGCAAGTGTAGGATGGTTGGATGTGAGAAGATTCCAGCTATAATAGTAGAAAAATTCATGAGGATATTCACAAATGTGGGCTCTTTCAGGATGTTTCATTTTGGATCAGGGAGTCTATGCGTTAATCATATATTAAATGTTGTGTTGTGGCTCATAAAATACTTTTTGATCCTTCTCAGATGCTCCTTTGCAAGGGCATTGCATTTAATATACATATAATCCACAAATATGTTGTCAAATGACCGCACTATTTCTCACCGAGCATAATATGTTGTCACAGATGACACCATTATTTGATGATACAATGCATCTAGCCAACCAAGATCCTCCTCCCAAGGAAGCAATGCGCAGCCAGCACACACAAAGGAGTGTGTTTTCTTTGCACTGGCTAAATTCTCTTGGAATGATCAAGTAGTAAGGAATCCATGGACAATCCTCTTAAGGAAGGAAGAAGAGCACTTCTGGGCTTAGACCAAAAATCTAGAATGCTTTGGCCGCCTATATCGTTGCTTGGAATTGATGGGCGTTAAGCAAGAAAAGTATGTACTTCTGCAAGCAATCCATACTTAGTATACATATCTACCTAGTAATTAGATTTTCAACGAAATGATATCTTTTAGAGTCAAAATGTGCAAGTGTAGGATGGTTGGATGTGAGAAGATTCTAGCTAATAGTAGAAAAGTTCATGAGAGGATATTCACAAACGTGGGCCCTTTTAGGATGTTTCATTTTGGAATACCGCTCTTGACATGTACTCTAGGAGTCTCTTAAGATTTCCACGATGTAATGAGATTGTCTCATCTCATGACTTCACACTTGGGGTATGCTCATGTATGGATCAGCGTGTATGCATTGCTCAATTTGAGTCTCTCTGCAAAGAAGTTTATCTCATTCTAGTATTGGCCCATGGATCTTCACAAAGACTCTTGAGAGAGGTGAGAACATTGAATCATCTTAAAAGAAATTGGTAATATCATGCGATAAGTGCATTCCAAGAGACAAGATGCATACCTATGGCACCCAAACTCTTCCCACCAAACATGCATACAAGCAGCAAGAAAGCGGAAGCACACCACATAAACTTTATAATTTAATAAGATAGACATTTGAAATAGTTCCTAGGGGTATTATAAAACTCATTTGAACAATTGGTTGGGCTGATTAGGGTGAAGACCATCACGGTGATTCTAAAGATGATCACGGCTATGACTCTAAACCCTGCAAAATCAAGTTGACTAATATCTTCAGAATCGAGAAGAGAAGCACGTAGGGACTTCTTAACACTATGGGAAGTTGTGAGGTCTGAGAATAAATAGTACTTTTGATGTGATTCCTGTCGTGATCATGCGCACGATTTCTTATCACATGAGCATGATTCTGGATAGATCTGTGTAAATCTAAATTTTTAGACAATGAAAACCATTTCATGCACGTAAGGTCTGGAAGGCTTGTGACACCATTGCTTGTGATGATACAATGCATCTAGCCAACCAAGATCCTCCTCCCAAAAAGGAAGCAATGCGCAGCCAGCACACACAAAGGAGTGTGTTTTCTTTGCACTGGCTGAACTATCTTGGAATCATCAAGTAGTGAGGAATCCATGGAGAATCCTCTTAACAAGGAGGAGAAGAGTACTTCTGCGATTATCTCAAAAATCTAGAATGCTTTGTCCGCCTATATCTTGGTCTGGATTTGATGAGCTAACAAAAAAAGTATGTATGTTTGCAAGTAAGCCATACTTAGTATACGTATCTACCTAGTAATTTTCAACAAAATGATATCTTTTAGAGTCAAAATGTGCAAGTGCAGGATGGTTGGATGTGAGAAGATTCCAGCTATAATAGCAGAAAAATTCATGAGGATATTCACAAATGTGGGCTCTTTCAGGATGTTTCATTTTGGATCAGGGGGTCTAAGCATTAATCATATATTAAATGTTGTGTTGTGGCTCATAAAATACTTTTTAATCCTTCTTAGATGCTCCTTTGCAAGGGCATTGCATTTAATATACATATAATCCACAAATATGTTGTCAAATGACTGCACTATTTCTCACCGAGCACAATATGTTGTCACAGATGACACCATTATTTGATGATACAATGCATCTAGCCAACCAAGATCCTCCTCCCAAGGAAGCAATGCGCAGCCAGCACACACAAAGGAGTGTGTTTTCTTTGCACTGGCTAAATTCTCTTGGAATGATCAAGTAGTAAGGAATCCATGGACAATCCTCTTAAGGAAGGAAGAAGAGCACTTCTGGGCTTAGACCAAAAGTCTAGAATGCTTTGGCCGCCTATATCGTTGCTTGGAATTGATGGGCGTTAAGCAAGAAAAGTATGTACTTCTGCAAGCAATCCATACTTAGTATACATATCTACCTAGTAATTTTCAACGAAATCATATCTTTTAGAGTCAGAATGTGCAAGTGTAGGATGGTTGGATGAGAAGATTCTAGCTAATAGTAGAAAAGTTCATGAGAGGATATTCACAAATGTGGGCCCTTTTAGGATGTTTCATTTTGGAATACCGCTCTTGACATGTACTCTAGGAGTCCCTTAAGATTTCCACGATGCAATGAGATTGTCTCTTCATCAGTTCACACTTGGGGTATGCTCATGTATGGATCAGTGTGTATGCACTGCTCAGTTTGAGTCTCTCTGTAAGGAAGTTTATATCATTCTAGTATTGCCCCATATCTTCACAAAGACTGTTGAGAGAGATGTTCTAAAAGAACATCTTCGCTGATCGGCATTGGACCGAAGAGGTAAGCTCATGTATGGGTGGAGATTAAGGGGGTGCATAGGTATCTTCACAAAGACTCTTAGAGACCGAAGAGGTCGCTCATCTATGGGTGGACATTGAGGGGGTGCATGGATATCTTCACAAAGACTCTTAGAGAGAGGCTATAAAACATTTTCATTGACTCACCATTGGACTGAAGAGGCAGCTCATCTATGGGTGGAAATGTTGCTGCAAATTAATGCTTCCCTCTCTTGTAGGTATTGGCGGCGGCTAGCTCTAGTTTGTAAGGCCTCCATTATGGGAGAATCCTTGGTTGAGCAGCCCAAACGTTTGCTGGTGTGGTGGCTGATCAAACATTTTTTAATCCTTCCTAGACGCTTCTCTGCAAGGGCACTGCATTCAATATACACATAATCCACCAATATGTTGTCAAGTGACCCCACTATTTTCCACCAAGCCCAATATGTGGTCGGTCACACCACTATTTTCCCACCAACCCCACTTCGACAAAATAGAGGTGAGGACATTGAATCCTCTTAAAAAAATAGTTGGTGATATCATGCCATAAGTGCATTCCAAGAGACAAGATGCATACCTATGACACCCAAACTCTTCCCTCCAAACATGCATACAAGCAACAAGAAAGCGGAAGCACACCACCGCGTAAACTTGATAATTTAATAAGATAGACATCTGAAATAGTTCCTAGGGGTACCACGAAACCCATTTGAACAATTCGTTGGGCTGCTTTAGGTGAAGACCATCATTGTGATTCAAAAGAGGATCACGGCTGTGACTAAACCTTGCAAAATCAAGCTCACTAATATCTTCAGAATCCAGAAGAGAAGCACGTAGGGACTTAACACTACGTAAAGTTTTGAGGTCTGAGAATAACTAGTAATTTTGATGTGATTCCTATCGTGATCATGCCCACGATTTCTTATCACACGAGCATGATTCTGGATGGATCTGTGCAAATCTAACTTTTTAGACAATGAAAACCATTTCTTGCACGTAAAGTCCGGAAGGCTTGTGACAACATTTCCTTTGATGATATAATAATGCATCTAGCCAACCAGGATCCTCCTCCCAACAAGGAAGAAGCAATGCGCGGCCAGCACACACAAAGGAGCGTGTTTTCTGTGCACTGGCTGAATTGTCTCGCAGTCATCAAGTAGTGAGGAATCCATGGAGAATATCCTCTTAACAAGGAGGGAGAAGGGGCACTTCTGGGCTTAACTCAAAAATCAAGCAAGCCATACTTAGTATACATATCTATCCAATAATTTTCAACAAAATCTTATCTTTTAGAGTCAATATGTTCAAGTGTAGGACGGTTGGATGTGAGAAGATTCCAGCCAATAGTAAAAAAATTCATGAGGATATTCACAAACATGGGCTCTTTGTTGCGGATGTTTCATTTTGGAATACCGCTCTTGACATGTACTCGAGGAGTCTCTTAAGATTTCCACGACGCAATGAGATTGTCTGATCATCACTTTACACTTGGGGTACGCTCGTGTATGGATCAGTGTGTATGCATTGCTCGTATATTAAATGCTCCTGTGGTGGTTGATTAAACATTTTTTATCCTTCCTAGGCGCTCCTTTGCAAGGGCACTGTGTTTAATATACACATAGTCCACCAATATCTTGTCAAGTGACCCCGCTATTTCCCACCAAGCCCAATATGTTGTCAGGTGACACCACTATTTTCCACCAACCCCACTTTGACAAGATAGAGGTGAGGACACTGAATCATCTTAAAGAAAATTGGTAATATCATGCGATAAGTGCCTTCCAAGAGACAAGATGCATACCTATGGCACCCAAACTCTTCCCACCAAACATGCATACAAGCAGCAAGAAAGCGGAAGCGCACCGCGTAAACTTTATAATTTAATAAGATAGACATTTGAAATAGTTCCTAGGGGTATTAGGAAACTCATTTGAACACTTTGGTGGGCTGATTAGGGTGAAGACCATCACAGTGATTCTAAAGATGATCACGGCTGTGACTCTAAACCCTGCAAAATCAAGTCGACTGATATCTTCAGAATCGAGAAGAGAAGCACGTAGGGACTTCTTAGCACTATGGAAAGTTGTGAGGTCTGAGAATAAACAGTAATTTTTATGTGATTCCTGTCGTGATCATGCGCACGATGTCTTATCACACGAGCATGATTCTGGATGGATCTGTGTAAATCTAAATTTTTAGACAATGAAAACCATTTCATGCACGTAAGGTCTGGAAGGCTTGTGACACCATTGCCTGTGATGATACAATGCATCTAGCCAACGAGGATCCTCCTCCCAAAAAGGAAGCAATGCGCAGCCAGCACACACAAAGGAGTGTGTTTTCTTTGCACTGGCTGAACTACCTTGGAATCATAAAGTAGTGAGGAATCCATGGAGAATCCTCTTAACAAGGAGGGAGAAGGGTACTTCTGGGATTATCTCAAAAATCTAGAATGCTTTGTCCACCTATATCTTGGTCTGGATTTGATGGGCCAACCAAAAAAGTATGTACGTTTGCAAGTAAGCCATACTTAGTATACGTATCTACCTAGTAATTTTCAACAAAATGATATCTTTTAGAGTCAAAATGTGCAAGTGTAGGATGGTTGGATGTGAGAAGATTCCAGCTATAATAGTAGAAAAATTCATGAGGATATTCACAAATGTGGGCTCTTTCAGGATGTTTCATTTTGGATCAGGGAGTCTATGCGTTAATCATATATTAAATGTTGTGTTGTGGCTCATAAAATACTTTTTGATCCTTCTCAGATGCTCCTTTGCAAGGGCATTGCATTTAATATACATATAATCCACAAATATGTTGTCAAATGACCGCACTATTTCTCACCGAGCATAATATGTTGTCACAGATGACACCATTATTTGATGATACAATGCATCTAGCCAACCAAGATCCTCCTCCCAAGGAAGCAATGCGCAGCCAGCACACACAAAGGAGTGTGTTTTCTTTGCACTGGCTAAATTCTCTTGGAATGATCAAGTAGTAAGGAATCCATGGACAATCCTCTTAAGGAAGGAAGAAGAGCACTTCTGGGCTTAGACCAAAAATCTAGAATGCTTTGGCCGCCTATATCGTTGCTTGGAATTGATGGGCGTTAAGCAAGAAAAGTATGTACTTCTGCAAGCAATCCATACTTAGTATACATATCTACCTAGTAATTAGATTTTCAACGAAATGATATCTTTTAGAGTCAAAATGTGCAAGTGTAGGATGGTTGGATGTGAGAAGATTCTAGCTAATAGTAGAAAAGTTCATGAGAGGATATTCACAAACGTGGGCCCTTTTAGGATGTTTCATTTTGGAATACCGCTCTTGACATGTACTCTAGGAGTCTCTTAAGATTTCCACGATGTAATGAGATTGTCTCATCTCATGACTTCACACTTGGGGTATGCTCATGTATGGATCAGCGTGTATGCATTGCTCAATTTTAGTCTCTCTGCAAAGAAGTTTATCTCATTCTAGTATTGGCCCATGGATCTTCACAAAGACTCTTGAGAGAGGTGAGAACATTGAATCATCTTAAAAGAAATTGGTAATATCATGCGATAAGTGCATTCCAAGAGACAAGATGCATACCTATGGCACCCAAACTCTTCCCACCAAACATGCATACAAGCAGCAAGAAAGCGGAAGCACACCACATAAACTTTATAATTTAATAAGATAGACATTTGAAATAGTTCCTAGGGGTATTATAAAACTCATTTGAACAATTGGTTGGGCTGATTAGGGTGAAGACCATCACGGTGATTCTAAAGATGATCACGGCTATGACTCTAAACCCTGCAAAATCAAGTTGACTAATATCTTCAGAATCGAGAAGAGAAGCACGTAGGGACTTCTTAACACTATGGGAAGTTGTGAGGTCTGAGAATAAATAGTACTTTTGATGTGATTCCTGTCGTGATCATGCGCACGATTTCTTATCACATGAGCATGATTCTGGATAGATCTGTGTAAATCTAAATTTTTAGACAATGAAAACCATTTCATGCACGTAAGGTCTGGAAGGCTTGTGACACCATTGCTTGTGATGATACAATGCATCTAGCCAACCAAGATCCTCCTCCCAAAAAGGAAGCAATGCGCAGCCAGCACACACAAAGGAGTGTGTTTTCTTTGCACTGGCTGAACTATCTTGGAATCATCAAGTAGTGAGGAATCCATGGAGAATCCTCTTAACAAGGAGGAGAAGAGTACTTCTGCGATTATCTCAAAAATCTAGAATGCTTTGTCCGCCTATATCTTGGTCTGGATTTGATGAGCTAACAAAAAAAGTATGTATGTTTGCAAGTAAGCCATACTTAGTATACGTATCTACCTAGTAATTTTCAACAAAATGATATCTTTTAGAGTCAAAATGTGCAAGTGCAGGATGGTTGGATGTGAGAAGATTCCAGCTATAATAGCAGAAAAATTCATGAGGATATTCACAAATGTGGGCTCTTTCAGGATGTTTCATTTTGGATCAGGGGGTCTAAGCATTAATGTTGTGTTGTGGCTCATAAAATACTTTTTAATCCTTCTCAGATGCTCCTTTGCAAGGGCATTGCATTTAATATACATATAATCCACAAATATGTTGTCAAATGACTGCACTATTTCTCACCGAGCACAATATGTTGTCACAGATGACACCATTATTTGATGATACAATGCATCTAGCCAACCAAGATCCTCCTCCCAAGGAAGCAATGCGCAGCCAGCACACACAAAGGAGTGTGTTTTCTTTGCACTGGCTAAATTCTCTTGGAATGATCAAGTAGTAAGGAATCCATGGACAATCCTCTTAAGGAAGGAAGAAGAGCACTTCTGGGCTTAGACCAAAAGTCTAGAATGCTTTGGCCGCCTATATCGTTGCTTGGAATTGATGGGCGTTAAGCAAGAAAAGTATGTACTTCTGCAAGCAATCCATACTTAGTATACATATCTACCTAGTAATTTTCAACGAAATCATATCTTTTAGAGTCAGAATGTGCAAGTGTAGGATGGTTGGATGAGAAGATTCTAGCTAATAGTAGAAAAGTTCATGAGAGGATATTCACAAATGTGGGCCCTTTTAGGATGTTTCATTTTGGAATACCGCTCTTGACATGTACTCTAGGAGTCCCTTAAGATTTCCACGATGCAATGAGATTGTCTCTTCATCAGTTCACACTTGGGGTATGCTCATGTATGGATCAGTGTGTATGCACTGCTCAGTTTGAGTCTCTCTGTAAGGAAGTTTATATCATTCTAGTATTGCCCCATATCTTCACAAAGACTGTTGAGAGAGATGTTCTAAAAGAACATCTTCGCTGATCGGCATTGGACCGAAGAGGTAAGCTCATGTATGGGTGGAGATTAAGGGGGTGCATAGGTATCTTCACAAAGACTCTTAGAGACCGAAGAGGTCGCTCATCTATGGGTGGACATTGAGGGGGTGCATGGATATCTTCACAAAGACTCTTAGAGAGAGGCTATAAAACATTTTCATTGACTCACCATTGGACTGAAGAGGCAGCTCATCTATGGGTGGAAATGTTGCTGCAAATTAATGCTTCCCTCTCTTGTAGGTATTGGCGGCGGCTAGCTCTAGTTTGTAAGGCCTCCATTATGGGAGAATCCTTGGTTGAGCAGCCCAAACGTTTGCTGGTGTGGTGGCTGATCAAACATTTTTTAATCCTTCCTAGACGCTTCTCTGCAAGGGCACTGCATTCAATATACACATAATCCACCAATATGTTGTCAAGTGACCCCACTATTTTCCACCAAGCCCAATATGTGGTCGGTCACACCACTATTTTCCCACCAACCCCACTTCGACAAAATAGAGGTGAGGACATTGAATCCTCTTAAAAAAATAGTTGGTGATATCATGCCATAAGTGCATTCCAAGAGACAAGATGCATACCTATGACACCCAAACTCTTCCCTCCAAACATGCATACAAGCAACAAGAAAGCGGAAGCACACCACCGCGTAAACTTGATAATTTAATAAGATAGACATCTGAAATAGTTCCTAGGGGTACCACGAAACCCATTTGAACAATTCGTTGGGCTGCTTTAGGTGAAGACCATCATTGTGATTCTAAAGAGGATCACGGCTGTGACTAAACCTTGCAAAATCAAGCTCACTAATATCTTCAGAATCCAGAAGAGAAGCACGTAGGGACTTAACACTACGTAAAGTTTTGAGGTCTGAGAATAACTAGTAATTTTGATGTGATTCCTATCTCGTGATCATGCCCACGATTTCTTATCACACGAGCATGATTCTGGATGGATCTGTGCAAATCTAACTTTTTAGACAATGAAAACCATTTCTTGCACGTAAAGTCCGGAAGGCTTGTGACAACATTTCCTTTGATGATATAATAATGCATCTAGCCAACCAGGATCCTCCTCCCAACAAGGAAGAAGCAATGCGCGGCCAGCACACACAAAGGAGCGTGTTTTCTGTGCACTGGCTGAATTGTCTCGCAGTCATCAAGTAGTGAGGAATCCATGGAGAATATCCTCTTAACAAGGAGGGAGAAGGGGCACTTCTGGGCTTAACTCAAAAATCAAGCAAGCCATACTTAGTATACATATCTATCCAATAATTTTCAACAAAATCTTATCTTTTAGAGTCAATATGTTCAAGTGTAGGACGGTTGGATGTGAGAAGATTCCAGCCAATAGTAAAAAAATTCATGAGGATATTCACAAACATGGGCTCTTTGTTGCGGATGTTTCATTTTGGAATACCGCTCTTGACATGTACTCGAGGAGTCTCTTAAGATTTCCACGACGCAATGAGATTGTCTGATCATCACTTTACACTTGGGGTACGCTCGTGTATGGATCAGTGTGTATGCATTGCTCGTATATTAAATGCTCCTGTGGTGGTTGATTAAACATTTTTTATCCTTCCTAGGCGCTCCTTTGCAAGGGCACTGTGTTTAATATACACATAGTCCACCAATATCTTGTCAAGTGACCCCGCTATTTCCCACCAAGCCCAATATGTTGTCAGGTGACACCACTATTTTCCACCAACCCCACTTTGACAAGATAGAGGTGAGGACACTGAATCATCTTAAAGAAAATTGGTAATATCATGCGATAAGTGCCTTCCAAGAGACAAGATGCATACCTATGGCACCCAAACTCTTCCCACCAAACATGCATACAAGCAGCAAGAAAGCGGAAGCGCACCGCGTAAACTTTATAATTTAATAAGATAGACATTTGAAATAGTTCCTAGGGGTATTAGGAAACTCATTTGAACACTTTGGTGGGCTGATTAGGGTGAAGACCATCACAGTGATTCTAAAGATGATCACGGCTGTGACTCTAAACCCTGCAAAATCAAGTCGACTGATATCTTCAGAATCGAGAAGAGAAGCACGTAGGGACTTCTTAGCACTATGGAAAGTTGTGAGGTCTGAGAATAAACAGTAATTTTTATGTGATTCCTGTCGTGATCATGCGCACGATTTCTTATCACACGAGCATGATTCTGGATGGATCTGTGTAAATCTAAATTTTTAGACAATGAAAACCATTTCATGCACGTAAGGTCTGGAAGGCTTGTGACACCATTGCCTGTGATGATACAATGCATCTAGCCAACGAGGATCCTCCTCCCAAAAAGGAAGCAATGCGCAGCCAGCACACACAAAGGAGTGTGTTTTCTTTGCACTGGCTGAACTACCTTGGAATCATAAAGTAGTGAGGAATCCATGGAGAATCCTCTTAACAAGGAGGGAGAAGGGTACTTCTGGGATTATCTCAAAAATCTAGAATGCTTTGTCCGCCTATATCTTGGTCTGGATTTGATGGGCCAACCAAAAAAGTATGTACGTTTGCAAGTAAGCCATACTTAGTATACGTATCTACCTAGTAATTTTCAACAAAATGATATCTTTTAGAGTCAAAATGTGCAAGTGTAGGATGGTTGGATGTGAGAAGATTCCAGCTATAATAGTAGAAAAATTCATGAGGATATTCACAAATGTGGGCTCTTTCAGGATGTTTCATTTTGGATCAGGGAGTCTATGCGTTAATCATATATTAAATGTTGTGTTGTGGCTCATAAAATACTTTTTGATCCTTCTCAGATGCTCCTTTGCAAGGGCATTGCATTTAATATACATATAATCCACAAATATGTTGTCAAATGACCGCACTATTTCTCACCGAGCATAATATGTTGTCACAGATGACACCATTATTTGATGATACAATGCATCTAGCCAACCAAGATCCTCCTCCCAAGGAAGCAATGCGCAGCCAGCACACACAAAGGAGTGTGTTTTCTTTGCACTGGCTAAATTCTCTTGGAATGATCAAGTAGTAAGGAATCCATGGACAATCCTCTTAAGGAAGGAAGAAGAGCACTTCTGGGCTTAGACCAAAAATCTAGAATGCTTTGGCCGCCTATATCGTTGCTTGGAATTGATGGGCGTTAAGCAAGAAAAGTATGTACTTCTGCAAGCAATCCATACTTAGTATACATATCTACCTAGTAATTAGATTTTCAACGAAATGATATCTTTTAGAGTCAAAATGTGCAAGTGTAGGATGGTTGGATGTGAGAAGATTCTAGCTAATAGTAGAAAAGTTCATGAGAGGATATTCACAAACGTGGGCCCTTTTAGGATGTTTCATTTTGGAATACCGCTCTTGACATGTACTCTAGGAGTCTCTTAAGATTTCCACGATGTAATGAGATTGTCTCATCTCATGACTTCACACTTGGGGTATGCTCATGTATGGATCAGCGTGTATGCATTGCTCAATTTGAGTCTCTCTGCAAAGAAGTTTATCTCATTCCAGTATTGGCCCATGGATCTTCACAAAGACTCTTGAGAGAGGTGAGAACATTGAATCATCTTAAAAGAAATTGGTAATATCATGCGATAAGTGCATTCCAAGAGACAAGATGCATACCTATGGCACCCAAACTCTTCCCACCAAACATGCATACAAGCAGCAAGAAAGCGGAAGCACACCACATAAACTTTATAATTTAATAAGATAGACATTTGAAATAGTTCCTAGGGGTATTATAAAACTCATTTGAACAATTGGTTGGGCTGATTAGGGTGAAGACCATCACGGTGATTCTAAAGATGATCACGGCTATGACTCTAAACCCTGCAAAATCAAGTTGACTAATATCTTCAGAATCGAGAAGAGAAGCACGTAGGGACTTCTTAACACTATGGGAAGTTGTGAGGTCTGAGAATAAATAGTACTTTTGATGTGATTCCTGTCGTGATCATGCGCACGATTTCTTATCACATGAGCATGATTCTGGATAGATCTGTGTAAATCTAAATTTTTAGACAATGAAAACCATTTCATGCACGTAAGGTCTGGAAGGCTTGTGACACCATTGCTTGTGATGATACAATGCATCTAGCCAACCAAGATCCTCCTCCCAAAAAGGAAGCAATGCGCAGCCAGCACACACAAAGGAGTGTGTTTTCTTTGCACTGGCTGAACTATCTTGGAATCATCAAGTAGTGAGGAATCCATGGAGAATCCTCTTAACAAGGAGGAGAAGAGTACTTCTGCGATTATCTCAAAAATCTAGAATGCTTTGTCCGCCTATATCTTGGTCTGGATTTGATGAGCTAACAAAAAAAGTATGTATGTTTGCAAGTAAGCCATACTTAGTATACGTATCTACCTAGTAATTTTCAACAAAATGATATCTTTTAGAGTCAAAATGTGCAAGTGCAGGATGGTTGGATGTGAGAAGATTCCAGCTATAATAGCAAAAAAATTCATGAGGATATTCACAAATGTGGGCTCTTTCAGGATGTTTCATTTTGGATCAGGGGGTCTATGCATTAATCATATATTAAATGTTGTGTTGTGGCTCATAAAATACTTTTTAATCCTTCTCAGATGCTCCTTTGCAAGGGCATTGCATTTAATATACATATAATCCACAAATATGTTGTCAAATGACTGCACTATTTCTCACCGAGCACAATATGTTGTCACAGATGACACCATTATTTGATGATACAATGCATCTAGCCAACCAAGATCCTCCTCCCAAGGAAGCAATGCGCAGCCAGCACACACAAAGGAGTGTGTTTTCTTTGCACTGGCTAAATTCTCTTGGAATGATCAAGTAGTAAGGAATCCATGGACAATCCTCTTAAGGAAGGAAGAAGAGCACTTCTGGGCTTAGACCAAAAATCTAGAATGCTTTGGCCGCCTATATCGTTGCTTGGAATTGATGGGCGTTAAGCAAGAAAAGTATGTACTTCTGCAAGCAATCCATACTTAGTATACATATCTACCTAGTAATTTTCAACGAAATCATATCTTTTAGAGTCAGAATGTGCAAGTGTAGGATGGTTGGATGAGAAGATTCTAGCTAATAGTAGAAAAGTTCATGAGAGGATATTCACAAATGTGGGCCCTTTTAGGATGTTTCATTTTGGAATACCGCTCTTGACATGTACTCTAGGAGTCCCTTAAGATTTCCACGATGCAATGAGATTGTCTCTTCATCAGTTCACACTTGGGGTATGCTCATGTATGGATCAGTGTGTATGCACTGCTCAGTTTGAGTCTCTCTGTAAGGAAGTTTATATCATTCTAGTATTGCCCCATATCTTCACAAAGACTGTTGAGAGAGATGTTCTAAAAGAACATCTTCGCTGATCGGCATTGGACCGAAGAGGTAAGCTCATGTATGGGTGGAGATTAAGGGGGTGCATAGGTATCTTCACAAAGACTCTTAGAGACCGAAGAGGTCGCTCATCTATGGGTGGACATTGAGGGGGTGCATGGATATCTTCACAAAGACTCTTAGAGAGAGGCTATAAAACATTTTCATTGACTCACCATTGGACTGAAGAGGCAGCTCATCTATGGGTGGAAATGTTGCTGCAAATTAATGCTTCCCTCTCTTGTAGGTATTGGCGGCGGCTAGCTCTAGTTTGTAAGGCCTCCATTATGGGAGAATCCTTGGTTGAGCAGCCCAAACGTTTGCTGGTGTGGTGGCTGATCAAACATTTTTTAATCCTTCCTAGACGCTTCTCTGCAAGGGCACTGCATTCAATATACACATAATCCACCAATATGTTGTCAAGTGACCCCACTATTTTCCACCAAGCCCAATATGTGGTCGGTCACACCACTATTTTCCCACCAACCCCACTTCGACAAAATAGAGGTGAGGACATTGAATCCTCTTAAAAAAATAGTTGGTGATATCATGCCATAAGTGCATTCCAAGAGACAAGATGCATACCTATGACACCCAAACTCTTCCCTCCAAACATGCATACAAGCAACAAGAAAGCGGAAGCACACCACCGCGTAAACTTGATAATTTAATAAGATAGACATCTGAAATAGTTCCTAGGGGTACCACGAAACCCATTTGAACAATTCGTTGGGCTGCTTTAGGTGAAGACCATCATTGTGATTCTAAAGAGGATCACGGCTGTGACTAAACCTTGCAAAATCAAGCTCACTAATATCTTCAGAATCCAGAAGAGAAGCACGTAGGGACTTAACACTACGTAAAGTTTTGAGGTCTGAGAATAACTAGTAATTTTGATGTGATTCCTATCTCGTGATCATGCCCACGATTTCTTATCACACGAGCATGATTCTGGATGGATCTGTGCAAATCTAACTTTTTAGACAATGAAAACCATTTCTTGCACGTAAAGTCCGGAAGGCTTGTGACAACATTTCCTTTGATGATATAATAATGCATCTAGCCAACCAGGATCCTCCTCCCAACAAGGAAGAAGCAATGCGCGGCCAGCACACACAAAGGAGCGTGTTTTCTGTGCACTGGCTGAATTGTCTCGCAGTCATCAAGTAGTGAGGAATCCATGGAGAATATCCTCTTAACAAGGAGGGAGAAGGGGCACTTCTGGGCTTAACTCAAAAATCAAGCAAGCCATACTTAGTATACATATCTATCCAATAATTTTCAACAAAATCTTATCTTTTAGAGTCAATATGTTCAAGTGTAGGACGGTTGGATGTGAGAAGATTCCAGCCAATAGTAAAAAAATTCATGAGGATATTCACAAACATGGGCTCTTTGTTGCGGATGTTTCATTTTGGAATACCGCTCTTGACATGTACTCGAGGAGTCTCTTAAGATTTCCACGACGCAATGAGATTGTCTGATCATCACTTTACACTTGGGGTACGCTCGTGTATGGATCAGTGTGTATGCATTGCTCGTATATTAAATGCTCCTGTGGTGGTTGATTAAACATTTTTTATCCTTCCTAGGCGCTCCTTTGCAAGGGCACTGTGTTTAATATACACATAGTCCACCAATATCTTGTCAAGTGACCCCGCTATTTCCCACCAAGCCCAATATGTTGTCAGGTGACACCACTATTTTCCACCAACCCCACTTTGACAAGATAGAGGTGAGGACACTGAATCATCTTAAAGAAAATTGGTAATATCATGCGATAAGTGCCTTCCAAGAGACAAGATGCATACCTATGGCACCCAAACTCTTCCCACCAAACATGCATACAAGCAGCAAGAAAGCGGAAGCGCACCGCGTAAACTTTATAATTTAATAAGATAGACATTTGAAATAGTTCCTAGGGGTATTAGGAAACTCATTTGAACACTTTGGTGGGCTGATTAGGGTGAAGACCATCACAGTGATTCTAAAGATGATCACGGCTGTGACTCTAAACCCTGCAAAATCAAGTCGACTGATATCTTCAGAATCGAGAAGAGAAGCACGTAGGGACTTCTTAGCACTATGGAAAGTTGTGAGGTCTGAGAATAAACAGTAATTTTTATGTGATTCCTGTCGTGATCATGCGCACGATTTCTTATCACACGAGCATGATTCTGGATGGATCTGTGTAAATCTAAATTTTTAGACAATGAAAACCATTTCATGCACGTAAGGTCTGGAAGGCTTGTGACACCATTGCCTGTGATGATACAATGCATCTAGCCAACGAGGATCCTCCTCCCAAAAAGGAAGCAATGCGCAGCCAGCACACACAAAGGAGTGTGTTTTCTTTGCACTGGCTGAACTACCTTGGAATCATAAAGTAGTGAGGAATCCATGGAGAATCCTCTTAACAAGGAGGGAGAAGGGTACTTCTGGGATTATCTCAAAAATCTAGAATGCTTTGTCCGCCTATATCTTGGTCTGGATTTGATGGGCCAACCAAAAAAGTATGTACGTTTGCAAGTAAGCCATACTTAGTATACGTATCTACCTAGTAATTTTCAACAAAATGATATCTTTTAGAGTCAAAATGTGCATGGTTGGATGTGAGAAGATTCCAGCTATAATAGTAGAAAAATTCATGAGGATACTCACAAATGTGGGCTCTTTCAGGATGTTTCATTTTGGATCAGGGAGTCTATGCGTTAATCATATATTAAATGTTGTGTTGTGGCTCATAAAATACTTTTTGATCCTTCTCAGATGCTCCTTTGCAAGGGCATTGCATTTAATATACATATAATCCACAAATATGTTGTCAAATGACCGCACTATTTCTCACCGAGCATAATATGTTGTCACAGATGACACCATTATTTGATGATACAATGCATCTAGCCAACCAAGATCCTCCTCCCAAGGAAGCAATGCGCAGCCAGCACACACAAAGGAGTGTGTTTTCTTTGCACTGGCTAAATTCTCTTGGAATGATCAAGTAGTAAGGAATCCATGGACAATCCTCTTAAGGAAGGAAGAAGAGCACTTCTGGGCTTAGACCAAAAATCTAGAATGCTTTGGCCGCCTATATCGTTGCTTGGAATTGATGGGCGTTAAGCAAGAAAAGTATGTACTTCTGCAAGCAATCCATACTTAGTATACATATCTACCTAGTAATTAGATTTTCAACGAAATGATATCTTTTAGAGTCAAAATGTGCAAGTGTAGGATGGTTGGATGTGAGAAGATTCTAGCTAATAGTAGAAAAGTTCATGAGAGGATATTCACAAACGTGGGCCCTTTTAGGATGTTTCATTTTGGAATACCGCTCTTGACATGTACTCTAGGAGTCTCTTAAGATTTCCACGATGTAATGAGATTGTCTCATCTCATGACTTCACACTTGGGGTATGCTCATGTATGGATCAGCGTGTATGCATTGCTCAATTTGAGTCTCTCTGCAAAGAAGTTTATCTCATTCTAGTATTGGCCCATGGATCTTCACAAAGACTCTTGAGAGAGGTGAGAACATTGAATCATCTTAAAAGAAATTGGTAATATCATGCGATAAGTGCATTCCAAGAGACAAGATGCATACCTATGGCACCCAAACTCTTCCCACCAAACATGCATACAAGCAGCAAGAAAGCGGAAGCACACCACATAAACTTTATAATTTAATAAGATAGACATTTGAAATAGTTCCTAGGGGTATTATAAAACTCATTTGAACAATTGGTTGGGCTGATTAGGGTGAAGACCATCACGGTGATTCTAAAGATGATCACGGCTATGACTCTAAACCCTGCAAAATCAAGTTGACTAATATCTTCAGAATCGAGAAGAGAAGCACGTAGGGACTTCTTAACACTATGGGAAGTTGTGAGGTCTGAGAATAAATAGTACTTTTGATGTGATTCCTGTCGTGATCATGCGCACGATTTCTTATCACATGAGCATGATTCTGGATAGATCTGTGTAAATCTAAATTTTTAGACAATGAAAACCATTTCATGCACGTAAGGTCTGGAAGGCTTGTGACACCATTGCTTGTGATGATACAATGCATCTAGCCAACCAAGATCCTCCTCCCAAAAAGGAAGCAATGCGCAGCCAGCACACACAAAGGAGTGTGTTTTCTTTGCACTGGCTGAACTATCTTGGAATCATCAAGTAGTGAGGAATCCATGGAGAATCCTCTTAACAAGGAGGAGAAGAGTACTTCTGCGATTATCTCAAAAATCTAGAATGCTTTGTCCGCCTATATCTTGGTCTGGATTTGATGAGCTAACAAAAAAAGTATGTATGTTTGCAAGTAAGCCATACTTAGTATACGTATCTACCTAGTAATTTTCAACAAAATGATATCTTTTAGAGTCAAAATGTGCAAGTGCAGGATGGTTGGATGTGAGAAGATTCCAGCTATAATAGCAGAAAAATTCATGAGGATATTCACAAATGTGGGCTCTTTCAGGATGTTTCATTTTGGATCAGGGGGTCTAAGCATTAATCATATATTAAATGTTGTGTTGTGGCTCATAAAATACTTTTTAATCCTTCTTAGATGCTCCTTTGCAAGGGCATTGCATTTAATATACATATAATCCACAAATATGTTGTCAAATGACTGCACTATTTCTCACCGAGCACAATATGTTGTCACAGATGACACCATTATTTGATGATACAATGCATCTAGCCAACCAAGATCCTCCTCCCAAGGAAGCAATGCGCAGCCAGCACACACAAAGGAGTGTGTTTTCTTTGCACTGGCTAAATTCTCTTGGAATGATCAAGTAGTAAGGAATCCATGGACAATCCTCTTAAGGAAGGAAGAAGAGCACTTCTGGGCTTAGACCAAAAGTCTAGAATGCTTTGGCCGCCTATATCGTTGCTTGGAATTGATGGGCGTTAAGCAAGAAAAGTATGTACTTCTGCAAGCAATCCATACTTAGTATACATATCTACCTAGTAATTTTCAACGAAATCATATCTTTTAGAGTCAGAATGTGCAAGTGTAGGATGGTTGGATGAGAAGATTCTAGCTAATAGTAGAAAAGTTCATGAGAGGATATTCACAAATGTGGGCCCTTTTAGGATGTTTCATTTTGGAATACCGCTCTTGACATGTACTCTAGGAGTCCCTTAAGATTTCCACGATGCAATGAGATTGTCTCTTCATCAGTTCACACTTGGGGTATGCTCATGTATGGATCAGTGTGTATGCACTGCTCAGTTTGAGTCTCTCTGTAAGGAAGTTTATATCATTCTAGTATTGCCCCATATCTTCACAAAGACTGTTGAGAGAGATGTTCTAAAAGAACATCTTCGCTGATCGGCATTGGACCGAAGAGGTAAGCTCATGTATGGGTGGAGATTAAGGGGGTGCATAGGTATCTTCACAAAGACTCTTAGAGACCGAAGAGGTCGCTCATCTATGGGTGGACATTGAGGGGGTGCATGGATATCTTCACAAAGACTCTTAGAGAGAGGCTATAAAACATTTTCATTGACTCACCATTGGACTGAAGAGGCAGCTCATCTATGGGTGGAAATGTTGCTGCAAATTAATGCTTCCCTCTCTTGTAGGTATTGGCGGCGGCTAGCTCTAGTTTGTAAGGCCTCCATTATGGGAGAATCCTTGGTTGAGCAGCCCAAACGTTTGCTGGTGTGGTGGCTGATCAAACATTTTTTAATCCTTCCTAGACGCTTCTCTGCAAGGGCACTGCATTCAATATACACATAATCCACCAATATGTTGTCAAGTGACCCCACTATTTTCCACCAAGCCCAATATGTGGTCGGTCACACCACTATTTTCCCACCAACCCCACTTCGACAAAATAGAGGTGAGGACATTGAATCCTCTTAAAAAAATAGTTGGTGATATCATGCCATAAGTGCATTCCAAGAGACAAGATGCATACCTATGACACCCAAACTCTTCCCTCCAAACATGCATACAAGCAACAAGAAAGCGGAAGCACACCACCGCGTAAACTTGATAATTTAATAAGATAGACATCTGAAATAGTTCCTAGGGGTACCACGAAACCCATTTGAACAATTCGTTGGGCTGCTTTAGGTGAAGACCATCATTGTGATTCAAAAGAGGATCACGGCTGTGACTAAACCTTGCAAAATCAAGCTCACTAATATCTTCAGAATCCAGAAGAGAAGCACGTAGGGACTTAACACTACGTAAAGTTTTGAGGTCTGAGAATAACTAGTAATTTTGATGTGATTCCTATCGTGATCATGCCCACGATTTCTTATCACACGAGCATGATTCTGGATGGATCTGTGCAAATCTAACTTTTTAGACAATGAAAACCATTTCTTGCACGTAAAGTCCGGAAGGCTTGTGACAACATTTCCTTTGATGATATAATAATGCATCTAGCCAACCAGGATCCTCCTCCCAACAAGGAAGAAGCAATGCGCGGCCAGCACACACAAAGGAGCGTGTTTTCTGTGCACTGGCTGAATTGTCTCGCAGTCATCAAGTAGTGAGGAATCCATGGAGAATATCCTCTTAACAAGGAGGGAGAAGGGGCACTTCTGGGCTTAACTCAAAAATCAAGCAAGCCATACTTAGTATACATATCTATCCAATAATTTTCAACAAAATCTTATCTTTTAGAGTCAATATGTTCAAGTGTAGGACGGTTGGATGTGAGAAGATTCCAGCCAATAGTAAAAAAATTCATGAGGATATTCACAAACATGGGCTCTTTGTTGCGGATGTTTCATTTTGGAATACCGCTCTTGACATGTACTCGAGGAGTCTCTTAAGATTTCCACGACGCAATGAGATTGTCTGATCATCACTTTACACTTGGGGTACGCTCGTGTATGGATCAGTGTGTATGCATTGCTCGTATATTAAATGCTCCTGTGGTGGTTGATTAAACATTTTTTATCCTTCCTAGGCGCTCCTTTGCAAGGGCACTGTGTTTAATATACACATAGTCCACCAATATCTTGTCAAGTGACCCCGCTATTTCCCACCAAGCCCAATATGTTGTCAGGTGACACCACTATTTTCCACCAACCCCACTTTGACAAGATAGAGGTGAGGACACTGAATCATCTTAAAGAAAATTGGTAATATCATGCGATAAGTGCCTTCCAAGAGACAAGATGCATACCTATGGCACCCAAACTCTTCCCACCAAACATGCATACAAGCAGCAAGAAAGCGGAAGCGCACCGCGTAAACTTTATAATTTAATAAGATAGACATTTGAAATAGTTCCTAGGGGTATTAGGAAACTCATTTGAACACTTTGGTGGGCTGATTAGGGTGAAGACCATCACAGTGATTCTAAAGATGATCACGGCTGTGACTCTAAACCCTGCAAAATCAAGTCGACTGATATCTTCAGAATCGAGAAGAGAAGCACGTAGGGACTTCTTAGCACTATGGAAAGTTGTGAGGTCTGAGAATAAACAGTAATTTTTATGTGATTCCTGTCGTGATCATGCGCACGATGTCTTATCACACGAGCATGATTCTGGATGGATCTGTGTAAATCTAAATTTTTAGACAATGAAAACCATTTCATGCACGTAAGGTCTGGAAGGCTTGTGACACCATTGCCTGTGATGATACAATGCATCTAGCCAACGAGGATCCTCCTCCCAAAAAGGAAGCAATGCGCAGCCAGCACACACAAAGGAGTGTGTTTTCTTTGCACTGGCTGAACTACCTTGGAATCATAAAGTAGTGAGGAATCCATGGAGAATCCTCTTAACAAGGAGGGAGAAGGGTACTTCTGGGATTATCTCAAAAATCTAGAATGCTTTGTCCACCTATATCTTGGTCTGGATTTGATGGGCCAACCAAAAAAGTATGTACGTTTGCAAGTAAGCCATACTTAGTATACGTATCTACCTAGTAATTTTCAACAAAATGATATCTTTTAGAGTCAAAATGTGCAAGTGTAGGATGGTTGGATGTGAGAAGATTCCAGCTATAATAGTAGAAAAATTCATGAGGATATTCACAAATGTGGGCTCTTTCAGGATGTTTCATTTTGGATCAGGGAGTCTATGCGTTAATCATATATTAAATGTTGTGTTGTGGCTCATAAAATACTTTTTGATCCTTCTCAGATGCTCCTTTGCAAGGGCATTGCATTTAATATACATATAATCCACAAATATGTTGTCAAATGACCGCACTATTTCTCACCGAGCATAATATGTTGTCACAGATGACACCATTATTTGATGATACAATGCATCTAGCCAACCAAGATCCTCCTCCCAAGGAAGCAATGCGCAGCCAGCACACACAAAGGAGTGTGTTTTCTTTGCACTGGCTAAATTCTCTTGGAATGATCAAGTAGTAAGGAATCCATGGACAATCCTCTTAAGGAAGGAAGAAGAGCACTTCTGGGCTTAGACCAAAAATCTAGAATGCTTTGGCCGCCTATATCGTTGCTTGGAATTGATGGGCGTTAAGCAAGAAAAGTATGTACTTCTGCAAGCAATCCATACTTAGTATACATATCTACCTAGTAATTAGATTTTCAACGAAATGATATCTTTTAGAGTCAAAATGTGCAAGTGTAGGATGGTTGGATGTGAGAAGATTCTAGCTAATAGTAGAAAAGTTCATGAGAGGATATTCACAAACGTGGGCCCTTTTAGGATGTTTCATTTTGGAATACCGCTCTTGACATGTACTCTAGGAGTCTCTTAAGATTTCCACGATGTAATGAGATTGTCTCATCTCATGACTTCACACTTGGGGTATGCTCATGTATGGATCAGCGTGTATGCATTGCTCAATTTTAGTCTCTCTGCAAAGAAGTTTATCTCATTCTAGTATTGGCCCATGGATCTTCACAAAGACTCTTGAGAGAGGTGAGAACATTGAATCATCTTAAAAGAAATTGGTAATATCATGCGATAAGTGCATTCCAAGAGACAAGATGCATACCTATGGCACCCAAACTCTTCCCACCAAACATGCATACAAGCAGCAAGAAAGCGGAAGCACACCACATAAACTTTATAATTTAATAAGATAGACATTTGAAATAGTTCCTAGGGGTATTATAAAACTCATTTGAACAATTGGTTGGGCTGATTAGGGTGAAGACCATCACGGTGATTCTAAAGATGATCACGGCTATGACTCTAAACCCTGCAAAATCAAGTTGACTAATATCTTCAGAATCGAGAAGAGAAGCACGTAGGGACTTCTTAACACTATGGGAAGTTGTGAGGTCTGAGAATAAATAGTACTTTTGATGTGATTCCTGTCGTGATCATGCGCACGATTTCTTATCACATGAGCATGATTCTGGATAGATCTGTGTAAATCTAAATTTTTAGACAATGAAAACCATTTCATGCACGTAAGGTCTGGAAGGCTTGTGACACCATTGCTTGTGATGATACAATGCATCTAGCCAACCAAGATCCTCCTCCCAAAAAGGAAGCAATGCGCAGCCAGCACACACAAAGGAGTGTGTTTTCTTTGCACTGGCTGAACTATCTTGGAATCATCAAGTAGTGAGGAATCCATGGAGAATCCTCTTAACAAGGAGGAGAAGAGTACTTCTGCGATTATCTCAAAAATCTAGAATGCTTTGTCCGCCTATATCTTGGTCTGGATTTGATGAGCTAACAAAAAAAGTATGTATGTTTGCAAGTAAGCCATACTTAGTATACGTATCTACCTAGTAATTTTCAACAAAATGATATCTTTTAGAGTCAAAATGTGCAAGTGCAGGATGGTTGGATGTGAGAAGATTCCAGCTATAATAGCAGAAAAATTCATGAGGATATTCACAAATGTGGGCTCTTTCAGGATGTTTCATTTTGGATCAGGGGGTCTAAGCATTAATGTTGTGTTGTGGCTCATAAAATACTTTTTAATCCTTCTCAGATGCTCCTTTGCAAGGGCATTGCATTTAATATACATATAATCCACAAATATGTTGTCAAATGACTGCACTATTTCTCACCGAGCACAATATGTTGTCACAGATGACACCATTATTTGATGATACAATGCATCTAGCCAACCAAGATCCTCCTCCCAAGGAAGCAATGCGCAGCCAGCACACACAAAGGAGTGTGTTTTCTTTGCACTGGCTAAATTCTCTTGGAATGATCAAGTAGTAAGGAATCCATGGACAATCCTCTTAAGGAAGGAAGAAGAGCACTTCTGGGCTTAGACCAAAAGTCTAGAATGCTTTGGCCGCCTATATCGTTGCTTGGAATTGATGGGCGTTAAGCAAGAAAAGTATGTACTTCTGCAAGCAATCCATACTTAGTATACATATCTACCTAGTAATTTTCAACGAAATCATATCTTTTAGAGTCAGAATGTGCAAGTGTAGGATGGTTGGATGAGAAGATTCTAGCTAATAGTAGAAAAGTTCATGAGAGGATATTCACAAATGTGGGCCCTTTTAGGATGTTTCATTTTGGAATACCGCTCTTGACATGTACTCTAGGAGTCCCTTAAGATTTCCACGATGCAATGAGATTGTCTCTTCATCAGTTCACACTTGGGGTATGCTCATGTATGGATCAGTGTGTATGCACTGCTCAGTTTGAGTCTCTCTGTAAGGAAGTTTATATCATTCTAGTATTGCCCCATATCTTCACAAAGACTGTTGAGAGAGATGTTCTAAAAGAACATCTTCGCTGATCGGCATTGGACCGAAGAGGTAAGCTCATGTATGGGTGGAGATTAAGGGGGTGCATAGGTATCTTCACAAAGACTCTTAGAGACCGAAGAGGTCGCTCATCTATGGGTGGACATTGAGGGGGTGCATGGATATCTTCACAAAGACTCTTAGAGAGAGGCTATAAAACATTTTCATTGACTCACCATTGGACTGAAGAGGCAGCTCATCTATGGGTGGAAATGTTGCTGCAAATTAATGCTTCCCTCTCTTGTAGGTATTGGCGGCGGCTAGCTCTAGTTTGTAAGGCCTCCATTATGGGAGAATCCTTGGTTGAGCAGCCCAAACGTTTGCTGGTGTGGTGGCTGATCAAACATTTTTTAATCCTTCCTAGATGCTTCTCTGCAAGGGCACTGCATTCAATATACACATAATCCACCAATATGTTGTCAAGTGACCCCACTATTTTCCACCAAGCCCAATATGTGGTCGGTCACACCACTATTTTCCCACCAACCCCACTTCGACAAAATAGAGGTGAGGACATTGAATCCTCTTAAAAAAATAGTTGGTGATATCATGCGATAAGTGCATTCCAAGAGACAAGATGCATACCTATGACACCCAAACTCTTCCCTCCAAACATGCATACAAGCAACAAGAAAGCGGAAGCACACCACCGCGTAAACTTGATAATTTAATAAGATAGACATCTGAAATAGTTCCTAGGGGTACCACGAAACCCATTTGAACAATTCGTTGGGCTGCTTTAGGTGAAGACCATCATTGTGATTCTAAAGAGGATCACGGCTGTGACTAAACCTTGCAAAATCAAGCTCACTAATATCTTCAGAATCCAGAAGAGAAGCACGTAGGGACTTAACACTACGTAAAGTTTTGAGGTCTGAGAATAACTAGTAATTTTGATGTGATTCCTATCTCGTGATCATGCCCACGATTTCTTATCACACGAGCATGATTCTGGATGGATCTGTGCAAATCTAACTTTTTAGACAATGAAAACCATTTCTTGCACGTAAAGTCCGGAAGGCTTGTGACAACATTTCCTTTGATGATATAATAATGCATCTAGCCAACCAAGATCCTCCTCCCAACAAGGAAGAAGCAATGCGCGGCCAGCACACACAAAGGAGCGTGTTTTCTGTGCACTGGCTGAATTGTCTCGCAGTCATCAAGTAGTGAGGAATCCATGGAGAATATCCTCTTAACAAGGAGGGAGAAGGGGCACTTCTGGGCTTAACTCAAAAATCAAGCAAGCCATACTTAGTATACATATCTATCCAATAATTTTCAACAAAATCTTATCTTTTAGAGTCAATATGTTCAAGTGTAGGACGGTTGGATGTGAGAAGATTCCAGCCAATAGTAAAAAAATTCATGAGGATATTCACAAACATGGGCTCTTTGTTGCGGATGTTTCATTTTGGAATACCGCTCTTGACATGTACTCGAGGAGTCTCTTAAGATTTCCACGACGCAATGAGATTGTCTGATCATCACTTTACACTTGGGGTACGCTCGTGTATGGATCAGTGTGTATGCATTGCTCGTATATTAAATGCTCCTGTGGTGGTTGATTAAACATTTTTTATCCTTCCTAGGCGCTCCTTTGCAAGGGCACTGTGTTTAATATACACATAGTCCACCAATATCTTGTCAAGTGACCCCGCTATTTCCCACCAAGCCCAATATGTTGTCAGGTGACACCACTATTTTCCACCAACCCCACTTTGACAAGATAGAGGTGAGGACACTGAATCATCTTAAAGAAAATTGGTAATATCATGCGATAAGTGCCTTCCAAGAGACAAGATGCATACCTATGGCACCCAAACTCTTCCCACCAAACATGCATACAAGCAGCAAGAAAGCGGAAGCGCACCGCGTAAACTTTATAATTTAATAAGATAGACATTTGAAATAGTTCCTAGGGGTATTAGGAAACTCATTTGAACACTTTGGTGGGCTGATTAGGGTGAAGACCATCACAGTGATTCTAAAGATGATCACGGCTGTGACTCTAAACCCTGCAAAATCAAGTCGACTGATATCTTCAGAATCGAGAAGAGAAGCACGTAGGGACTTCTTAGCACTATGGAAAGTTGTGAGGTCTGAGAATAAACAGTAATTTTTATGTGATTCCTGTCGTGATCATGCGCACGATTTCTTATCACACGAGCATGATTCTGGATGGATCTGTGTAAATCTAAATTTTTAGACAATGAAAACCATTTCATGCACGTAAGGTCTGGAAGGCTTGTGACACCATTGCCTGTGATGATACAATGCATCTAGCCAACGAGGATCCTCCTCCCAAAAAGGAAGCAATGCGCAGCCAGCACACACAAAGGAGTGTGTTTTCTTTGCACTGGCTGAACTACCTTGGAATCATAAAGTAGTGAGGAATCCATGGAGAATCCTCTTAACAAGGAGGGAGAAGGGTACTTCTGGGATTATCTCAAAAATCTAGAATGCTTTGTCCACCTATATCTTGGTCTGGATTTGATGGGCCAACCAAAAAAGTATGTACGTTTGCAAGTAAGCCATACTTAGTATACGTATCTACCTAGTAATTTTCAACAAAATGATATCTTTTAGAGTCAAAATGTGCAAGTGTAGGATGGTTGGATGTGAGAAGATTCCAGCTATAATAGTAGAAAAATTCATGAGGATACTCACAAATGTGGGCTCTTTCAGGATGTTTCATTTTGGATCAGGGAGTCTATGCGTTAATCATATATTAAATGTTGTGTTGTGGCTCATAAAATACTTTTTGATCCTTCTCAGATGCTCCTTTGCAAGGGCATTGCATTTAATATACATATAATCCACAAATATGTTGTCAAATGACCGCACTATTTCTCACCGAGCATAATATGTTGTCACAGATGACACCATTATTTGATGATACAATGCATCTAGCCAACCAAGATCCTCCTCCCAAGGAAGCAATGCGCAGCCAGCACACACAAAGGAGTGTGTTTTCTTTGCACTGGCTAAATTCTCTTGGAATGATCAAGTAGTAAGGAATCCATGGACAATCCTCTTAAGGAAGGAAGAAGAGCACTTCTGGGCTTAGACCAAAAATCTAGAATGCTTTGGCCGCCTATATCGTTGCTTGGAATTGATGGGCGTTAAGCAAGAAAAGTATGTACTTCTGCAAGCAATCCATACTTAGTATACATATCTACCTAGTAATTAGATTTTCAACGAAATGATATCTTTTAGAGTCAAAATGTGCAAGTGTAGGATGGTTGGATGTGAGAAGATTCTAGCTAATAGTAGAAAAGTTCATGAGAGGATATTCACAAACGTGGGCCCTTTTAGGATGTTTCATTTTGGAATACCGCTCTTGACATGTACTCTAGGAGTCTCTTAAGATTTCCACGATGTAATGAGATTGTCTCATCTCATGACTTCACACTTGGGGTATGCTCATGTATGGATCAGCGTGTATGCATTGCTCAATTTGAGTCTCTCTGCAAAGAAGTTTATCTCATTCTAGTATTGGCCCATGGATCTTCACAAAGACTCTTGAGAGAGGTGAGAACATTGAATCATCTTAAAAGAAATTGGTAATATCATGCGATAAGTGCATTCCAAGAGACAAGATGCATACCTATGGCACCCAAACTCTTCCCACCAAACATGCATACAAGCAGCAAGAAAGCGGAAGCACACCACATAAACTTTATAATTTAATAAGATAGACATTTGAAATAGTTCCTAGGGGTATTATAAAACTCATTTGAACAATTGGTTGGGCTGATTAGGGTGAAGACCATCACGGTGATTCTAAAGATGATCACGGCTATGACTCTAAACCCTGCAAAATCAAGTTGACTAATATCTTCAGAATCGAGAAGAGAAGCACGTAGGGACTTCTTAACACTATGGGAAGTTGTGAGGTCTGAGAATAAATAGTACTTTTGATGTGATTCCTGTCGTGATCATGCGCACGATTTCTTATCACATGAGCATGATTCTGGATAGATCTGTGTAAATCTAAATTTTTAGACAATGAAAACCATTTCATGCACGTAAGGTCTGGAAGGCTTGTGACACCATTGCTTGTGATGATACAATGCATCTAGCCAACCAAGATCCTCCTCCCAAAAAGGAAGCAATGCGCAGCCAGCACACACAAAGGAGTGTGTTTTCTTTGCACTGGCTGAACTATCTTGGAATCATCAAGTAGTGAGGAATCCATGGAGAATCCTCTTAACAAGGAGGAGAAGAGTACTTCTGCGATTATCTCAAAAATCTAGAATGCTTTGTCCGCCTATATCTTGGTCTGGATTTGATGAGCTAACAAAAAAAGTATGTATGTTTGCAAGTAAGCCATACTTAGTATACGTATCTACCTAGTAATTTTCAACAAAATGATATCTTTTAGAGTCAAAATGTGCAAGTGCAGGATGGTTGGATGTGAGAAGATTCCAGCTATAATAGCAGAAAAATTCATGAGGATATTCACAAATGTGGGCTCTTTCAGGATGTTTCATTTTGGATCAGGGGGTCTATGCGTTAATCATATATTAAATGTTGTGTTGTGGCTCATAAAATACTTTTTAATCCTTCTCAGATGCTCCTTTGCAAGGGCATTGCATTTAATATACATATAATCCACAAATATGTTGTCAAATGACTGCACTATTTCTCACCGAGCACAATATGTTGTCACAGATGACACCATTATTTGATGATACAATGCATCTAGCCAACCAAGATCCTCCTCCCAAGGAAGCAATGCGCAGCCAGCACACACAAAGGAGTGTGTTTTCTTTGCACTGGCTAAATTCTCTTGGAATGATCAAGTAGTAAGGAATCCATGGACAATCCTCTTAAGGAAGGAAGAAGAGCACTTCTGGGCTTAGACCAAAAGTCTAGAATGCTTTGGCCGCCTATATCGTTGCTTGGAATTGATGGGCGTTAAGCAAGAAAAGTATGTACTTCTGCAAGCAATCCATACTTAGTATACATATCTACCTAGTAATTTTCAACGAAATCATATCTTTTAGAGTCAGAATGTGCAAGTGTAGGATGGTTGGATGAGAAGATTCTAGCTAATAGTAGAAAAGTTCATGAGAGGATATTCACAAATGTGGGCCCTTTTAGGATGTTTCATTTTGGAATACCGCTCTCGACATGTACTCTAGGAGTCCCTTAAGATTTCCACGATGCAATGAGATTGTCTCTTCATCAGTTCACACTTGGGGTATGCTCATGTATGGATCAGTGTGTATGCACTGCTCAGTTTGAGTCTCTCTGTAAGGAAGTTTATATCATTCTAGTATTGCCCCATATCTTCACAAAGACTGTTGAGAGAGATGTTCTAAAAGAACATCTTCGCTGATCGGCATTGGACCGAAGAGGTAAGCTCATGTATGGGTGGAGATTAAGGGGGTGCATAGGTATCTTCACAAAGACTCTTAGAGACCGAAGAGGTCGCTCATCTATGGGTGGACATTGAGGGGGTGCATGGATATCTTCACAAAGACTCTTAGAGAGAGGCTATAAAACATTTTCATTGACTCACCATTGGACTGAAGAGGCAGCTCATCTATGGGTGGAAATGTTGCTGCAAATTAATGCTTCCCTCTCTTGTAGGTATTGGCGGCGGCTAGCTCTAGTTTGTAAGGCCTCCATTATGGGAGAATCCTTGGTTGAGCAGCCCAAACGTTTGCTGGTGTGGTGGCTGATCAAACATTTTTTAATCCTTCCTAGACGCTTCTCTGCAAGGGCACTGCATTCAATATACACATAATCCACCAATATGTTGTCAAGTGACCCCACTATTTTCCACCAAGCCCAATATGTGGTCGGTCACACCACTATTTTCCCACCAACCCCACTTCGACAAAATAGAGGTGAGGACATTGAATCCTCTTAAAAAAATAGTTGGTGATATCATGCCATAAGTGCATTCCAAGAGACAAGATGCATACCTATGACACCCAAACTCTTCCCTCCAAACATGCATACAAGCAACAAGAAAGCGGAAGCACACCACCGCGTAAACTTGATAATTTAATAAGATAGACATCTGAAATAGTTCCTAGGGGTACCACGAAACCCATTTGAACAATTCGTTGGGCTGCTTTAGGTGAAGACCATCATTGTGATTCAAAAGAGGATCACGGCTGTGACTAAACCTTGCAAAATCAAGCTCACTAATATCTTCAGAATCCAGAAGAGAAGCACGTAGGGACTTAACACTACGTAAAGTTTTGAGGTCTGAGAATAACTAGTAATTTTGATGTGATTCCTATCGTGATCATGCCCACGATTTCTTATCACACGAGCATGATTCTGGATGGATCTGTGCAAATCTAACTTTTTAGACAATGAAAACCATTTCTTGCACGTAAAGTCCGGAAGGCTTGTGACAACATTTCCTTTGATGATATAATAATGCATCTAGCCAACCAGGATCCTCCTCCCAACAAGGAAGAAGCAATGCGCGGCCAGCACACACAAAGGAGCGTGTTTTCTGTGCACTGGCTGAATTGTCTCGCAGTCATCAAGTAGTGAGGAATCCATGGAGAATATCCTCTTAACAAGGAGGGAGAAGGGGCACTTCTGGGCTTAACTCAAAAATCAAGCAAGCCATACTTAGTATACATATCTATCCAATAATTTTCAACAAAATCTTATCTTTTAGAGTCAATATGTTCAAGTGTAGGACGGTTGGATGTGAGAAGATTCCAGCCAATAGTAAAAAAATTCATGAGGATATTCACAAACATGGGCTCTTTGTTGCGGATGTTTCATTTTGGAATACCGCTCTTGACATGTACTCGAGGAGTCTCTTAAGATTTCCACGACGCAATGAGATTGTCTGATCATCACTTTACACTTGGGGTACGCTCGTGTATGGATCAGTGTGTATGCATTGCTCGTATATTAAATGCTCCTGTGGTGGTTGATTAAACATTTTTTATCCTTCCTAGGCGCTCCTTTGCAAGGGCACTGTGTTTAATATACACATAGTCCACCAATATCTTGTCAAGTGACCCCGCTATTTCCCACCAAGCCCAATATGTTGTCAGGTGACACCACTATTTTCCACCAACCCCACTTTGACAAGATAGAGGTGAGGACACTGAATCATCTTAAAGAAAATTGGTAATATCATGCGATAAGTGCCTTCCAAGAGACAAGATGCATACCTATGGCACCCAAACTCTTCCCACCAAACATGCATACAAGCAGCAAGAAAGCGGAAGCGCACCGCGTAAACTTTATAATTTAATAAGATAGACATTTGAAATAGTTCCTAGGGGTATTAGGAAACTCATTTGAACACTTTGGTGGGCTGATTAGGGTGAAGACCATCACAGTGATTCTAAAGATGATCACGGCTGTGACTCTAAACCCTGCAAAATCAAGTCGACTGATATCTTCAGAATCGAGAAGAGAAGCACGTAGGGACTTCTTAGCACTATGGAAAGTTGTGAGGTCTGAGAATAAACAGTAATTTTTATGTGATTCCTGTCGTGATCATGCGCACGATGTCTTATCACACGAGCATGATTCTGGATGGATCTGTGTAAATCTAAATTTTTAGACAATGAAAACCATTTCATGCACGTAAGGTCTGGAAGGCTTGTGACACCATTGCCTGTGATGATACAATGCATCTAGCCAACGAGGATCCTCCTCCCAAAAAGGAAGCAATGCGCAGCCAGCACACACAAAGGAGTGTGTTTTCTTTGCACTGGCTGAACTACCTTGGAATCATAAAGTAGTGAGGAATCCATGGAGAATCTCTTAACAAGGAGGGAGAAGGGTACTTCTGGGATTATCTCAAAAATCTAGAATGCTTTGTCCACCTATATCTTGGTCTGGATTTGATGGGCCAACCAAAAAAGTATGTACGTTTGCAAGTAAGCCATACTTAGTATACGTATCTACCTAGTAATTTTCAACAAAATGATATCTTTTAGAGTCAAAATGTGCAAGTGTAGGATGGTTGGATGTGAGAAGATTCCAGCTATAATAGTAGAAAAATTCATGAGGATATTCACAAATGTGGGCTCTTTCAGGATGTTTCATTTTGGATCAGGGAGTCTATGCGTTAATCATATATTAAATGTTGTGTTGTGGCTCATAAAATACTTTTTGATCCTTCTCAGATGCTCCTTTGCAAGGGCATTGCATTTAATATACATATAATCCACAAATATGTTGTCAAATGACCGCACTATTTCTCACCGAGCATAATATGTTGTCACAGATGACACCATTATTTGATGATACAATGCATCTAGCCAACCAAGATCCTCCTCCCAAGGAAGCAATGCGCAGCCAGCACACACAAAGGAGTGTGTTTTCTTTGCACTGGCTAAATTCTCTTGGAATGATCAAGTAGTAAGGAATCCATGGACAATCCTCTTAAGGAAGGAAGAAGAGCACTTCTGGGCTTAGACCAAAAATCTAGAATGCTTTGGCCGCCTATATCGTTGCTTGGAATTGATGGGCGTTAAGCAAGAAAAGTATGTACTTCTGCAAGCAATCCATACTTAGTATACATATCTACCTAGTAATTAGATTTTCAACGAAATGATATCTTTTAGAGTCAAAATGTGCAAGTGTAGGATGGTTGGATGTGAGAAGATTCTAGCTAATAGTAGAAAAGTTCATGAGAGGATATTCACAAACGTGGGCCCTTTTAGGATGTTTCATTTTGGAATACCGCTCTTGACATGTACTCTAGGAGTCTCTTAAGATTTCCACGATGTAATGAGATTGTCTCATCTCATGACTTCACACTTGGGGTATGCTCATGTATGGATCAGCGTGTATGCATTGCTCAATTTGAGTCTCTCTGCAAAGAAGTTTATCTCATTCCAGTATTGGCCCATGGATCTTCACAAAGACTCTTGAGAGAGGTGAGAACATTGAATCATCTTAAAAGAAATTGGTAATATCATGCGATAAGTGCATTCCAAGAGACAAGATGCATACCTATGGCACCCAAACTCTTCCCACCAAACATGCATACAAGCAGCAAGAAAGCGGAAGCACACCACATAAACTTTATAATTTAATAAGATAGACATTTGAAATAGTTCCTAGGGGTATCATAAAACTCATTTGAACAATTGGTTGGGCTGATTAGGGTGAAGACCATCACGGTGATTCTAAAGATGATCACGGCTATGACTCTAAACCCTGCAAAATCAAGTTGACTAATATCTTCAGAATCGAGAAGAGAAGCACGTAGGGACTTCTTAACACTATGGGAAGTTGTGAGGTCTGAGAATAAATAGTACTTTTGATGTGATTCCTGTCGTGATCATGCGCACGATTTCTTATCACATGAGCATGATTCTGGATAGATCTGTGTAAATCTAAATTTTTAGACAATGAAAACCATTTCATGCACGTAAGGTCTGGAAGGCTTGTGACACCATTGCTTGTGATGATACAATGCATCTAGCCAACCAAGATCCTCCTCCCGAAAAGGAAGCAATGCGCAGCCAGCACACACAAAGGAGTGTGTTTTCTTTGCACTGGCTGAACTATCTTGGAATCATCAAGTAGTGAGGAATCCATGGAGAATCCTCTTAACAAGGAGGAGAAGAGTACTTCTGCGATTATCTCAAAAATCTAGAATGCTTTGTCCGCCTATATCTTGGTCTGGATTTGATGAGCTAACAAAAAAAGTATGTATGTTTGCAAGTAAGCCATACTTAGTATACGTATCTACCTAGTAATTTTCAACAAAATGATATCTTTTAGAGTCAAAATGTGCAAGTGCAGGATGGTTGGATGTGAGAAGATTCCAGCTATAATAGCAGAAAAATTCATGAGGATATTCACAAATGTGGGCTCTTTCAGGATGTTTCATTTTGGATCAGGGGGTCTATGCGTTAATCATATATTAAATGTTGTGTTGTGGCTCATAAAATACTTTTTAATCCTTCTCAGATGCTCCTTTGCAAGGGCATTGCATTTAATATACATATAATCCACAAATATGTTGTCAAATGACTGCACTATTTCTCACCGAGCACAATATGTTGTCACAGATGACACCATTATTTGATGATACAATGCATCTAGCCAACCAAGATCCTCCTCCCAAGGAAGCAATGCGCAGCCAGCACACACAAAGGAGTGTGTTTTCTTTGCACTGGCTAAATTCTCTTGGAATGATCAAGTAGTAAGGAATCCATGGACAATCCTCTTAAGGAAGGAAGAAGAGCACTTCTGGGCTTAGACCAAAAGTCTAGAATGCTTTGGCCGCCTATATCGTTGCTTGGAATTGATGGGCGTTAAGCAAGAAAAGTATGTACTTCTGCAAGCAATCCATACTTAGTATACATATCTACCTAGTAATTTTCAACGAAATCATATCTTTTAGAGTCAGAATGTGCAAGTGTAGGATGGTTGGATGAGAAGATTCTAGCTAATAGTAGAAAAGTTCATGAGAGGATATTCACAAATGTGGGCCCTTTTAGGATGTTTCATTTTGGAATACCGCTCTCGACATGTACTCTAGGAGTCCCTTAAGATTTCCACGATGCAATGAGATTGTCTCTTCATCAGTTCACACTTGGGGTATGCTCATGTATGGATCAGTGTGTATGCACTGCTCAGTTTGAGTCTCTCTGTAAGGAAGTTTATATCATTCTAGTATTGCCCCATATCTTCACAAAGACTGTTGAGAGAGATGTTCTAAAAGAACATCTTCGCTGATCGGCATTGGACCGAAGAGGTAAGCTCATGTATGGGTGGAGATTAAGGGGGTGCATAGGTATCTTCACAAAGACTCTTAGAGACCGAAGAGGTCGCTCATCTATGGGTGGGCATTGAGGGGGTGCATGGATATCTTCACAAAGACTCTTAGAGAGAGGCTATAAAACATTTTCATTGACTCACCATTGGACTGAAGAGGCAGCTCATCTATGGGTGGAAATGTTGCTGCAAATTAATGCTTCCCTCTCTTGTAGGTATTGGCGGCGGCTAGCTCTAGTTTGTAAGGCCTCCATTATGGGAGAATCCTTGGTTGAGCAGCCCAAACGTTTGCTGGTGTGGTGGCTGATCAAACATTTTTTAATCCTTCCTAGACGCTTCTCTGCAAGGGCACTGCATTCAATATACACATAATCCACCAATATGTTGTCAAGTGACCCCACTATTTTCCACCAAGCCCAATATGTGGTCGGTCACACCACTATTTTCCCACCAACCCCACTTCGACAAAATAGAGGTGAGGACATTGAATCCTCTTAAAAAAATAGTTGGTGATATCATGCGATAAGTGCATTCCAAGAGACAAGATGCATACCTATGACACCCAAACTCTTCCCTCCAAACATGCATACAAGCAACAAGAAAGCGGAAGCACACCACCGCGTAAACTTGATAATTTAATAAGATAGACATCTGAAATAGTTCCTAGGGGTACCACGAAACCCATTTGAACAATTCGTTGGGCTGCTTTAGGTGAAGACCATCATTGTGATTCAAAAGAGGATCACGGCTGTGACTAAACCTTGCAAAATCAAGCTCACTAATATCTTCAGAATCCAGAAGAGAAGCACGTAGGGACTTAACACTACGTAAAGTTTTGAGGTCTGAGAATAACTAGTAATTTTGATGTGATTCCTATCGTGATCATGCCCACGATTTCTTATCACACGAGCATGATTCTGGATGGATCTGTGCAAATCTAACTTTTTAGACAATGAAAACCATTTCTTGCACGTAAAGTCCGGAAGGCTTGTGACAACATTTCCTTTGATGATATAATAATGCATCTAGCCAACCAGGATCCTCCTCCCAACAAGGAAGAAGCAATGCGCGGCCAGCACACACAAAGGAGCGTGTTTTCTGTGCACTGGCTGAATTGTCTCGCAGTCATCAAGTAGTGAGGAATCCATGGAGAATATCCTCTTAACAAGGAGGGAGAAGGGGCACTTCTGGGCTTAACTCAAAAATCAAGCAAGCCATACTTAGTATACATATCTATCCAATAATTTTCAACAAAATCTTATCTTTTAGAGTCAATATGTTCAAGTGTAGGACGGTTGGATGTGAGAAGATTCCAGCCAATAGTAAAAAAATTCATGAGGATATTCACAAACATGGGCTCTTTGTTGCGGATGTTTCATTTTGGAATACCGCTCTTGACATGTACTCGAGGAGTCTCTTAAGATTTCCACGACGCAATGAGATTGTCTGATCATCACTTTACACTTGGGGTACGCTCGTGTATGGATCAGTGTGTATGCATTGCTCGTATATTAAATGCTCCTGTGGTGGTTGATTAAACATTTTTTATCCTTCCTAGGCGCTCCTTTGCAAGGGCACTGTGTTTAATATACACATAGTCCACCAATATCTTGTCAAGTGACCCCGCTATTTCCCACCAAGCCCAATATGTTGTCAGGTGACACCACTATTTTCCACCAACCCCACTTTGACAAGATAGAGGTGAGGACACTGAATCATCTTAAAGAAAATTGGTAATATCATGCGATAAGTGCCTTCCAAGAGACAAGATGCATACCTATGGCACCCAAACTCTTCCCACCAAACATGCATACAAGCAGCAAGAAAGCGGAAGCGCACCGCGTAAACTTTATAATTTAATAAGATAGACATTTGAAATAGTTCCTAGGGGTATTAGGAAACTCATTTGAACACTTTGGTGGGCTGATTAGGGTGAAGACCATCACAGTGATTCTAAAGATGATCACGGCTGTGACTCTAAACCCTGCAAAATCAAGTCGACTGATATCTTCAGAATCGAGAAGAGAAGCACGTAGGGACTTCTTAGCACTATGGAAAGTTGTGAGGTCTGAGAATAAACAGTAATTTTTATGTGATTCCTGTCGTGATCATGCGCACGATGTCTTATCACACGAGCATGATTCTGGATGGATCTGTGTAAATCTAAATTTTTAGACAATGAAAACCATTTCATGCACGTAAGGTCTGGAAGGCTTGTGACACCATTGCCTGTGATGATACAATGCATCTAGCCAACGAGGATCCTCCTCCCAAAAAGGAAGCAATGCGCAGCCAGCACACACAAAGGAGTGTGTTTTCTTTGCACTGGCTGAACTACCTTGGAATCATAAAGTAGTGAGGAATCCATGGAGAATCCTCTTAACAAGGAGGGAGAAGGGTACTTCTGGGATTATCTCAAAAATCTAGAATGCTTTGTCCACCTATATCTTGGTCTGGATTTGATGGGCCAACCAAAAAAGTATGTACGTTTGCAAGTAAGCCATACTTAGTATACGTATCTACCTAGTAATTTTCAACAAAATGATATCTTTTAGAGTCAAAATGTGCAAGTGTAGGATGGTTGGATGTGAGAAGATTCCAGCTATAATAGTAGAAAAATTCATGAGGATATTCACAAATGTGGGCTCTTTCAGGATGTTTCATTTTGGATCAGGGAGTCTATGCGTTAATCATATATTAAATGTTGTGTTGTGGCTCATAAAATACTTTTTGATCCTTCTCAGATGCTCCTTTGCAAGGGCATTGCATTTAATATACATATAATCCACAAATATATTGTCAAATGACCGCACTATTTCTCACCGAGCATAATATGTTGTCACAGATGACACCATTATTTGATGATACAATGCATCTAGCCAACCAAGATCCTCCTCCCAAGGAAGCAATGCGCAGCCAGCACACACAAAGGAGTGTGTTTTCTTTGCACTGGCTAAATTCTCTTGGAATGATCAAGTAGTAAGGAATCCATGGACAATCCTCTTAAGGAAGGAAGAAGAGCACTTCTGGGCTTAGACCAAAAATCTAGAATGCTTTGGCCGCCTATATCGTTGCTTGGAATTGATGGGCGTTAAGCAAGAAAAGTATGTACTTCTGCAAGCAATCCATACTTAGTATACATATCTACCTAGTAATTAGATTTTCAACGAAATGATATCTTTTAGAGTCAAAATGTGCAAGTGTAGGATGGTTGGATGTGAGAAGATTCTAGCTAATAGTAGAAAAGTTCATGAGAGGATATTCACAAACGTGGGCCCTTTTAGGATGTTTCATTTTGGAATACCGCTCTTGACATGTACTCTAGGAGTCTCTTAAGATTTCCACGATGTAATGAGATTGTCTCATCTCATGACTTCACACTTGGGGTATGCTCATGTATGGATCAGCGTGTATGCATTGCTCAATTTGAGTCTCTCTGCAAAGAAGTTTATCTCATTCCAGTATTGGCCCATGGATCTTCACAAAGACTCTTGAGAGAGGTGAGAACATTGAATCATCTTAAAAGAAATTGGTAATATCATGCGATAAGTGCATTCCAAGAGACAAGATGCATACCTATGGCACCCAAACTCTTCCCACCAAACATGCATACAAGCAGCAAGAAAGCGGAAGCACACCACATAAACTTTATAATTTAATAAGATAGACATTTGAAATAGTTCCTAGGGGTATCATAAAACTCATTTGAACAATTGGTTGGGCTGATTAGGGTGAAGACCATCACGGTGATTCTAAAGATGATCACGGCTATGACTCTAAACCCTGCAAAATCAAGTTGACTAATATCTTCAGAATCGAGAAGAGAAGCACGTAGGGACTTCTTAACACTATGGGAAGTTGTGAGGTCTGAGAATAAATAGTACTTTTGATGTGATTCCTGTCGTGATCATGCGCACGATTTCTTATCACATGAGCATGATTCTGGATAGATCTGTGTAAATCTAAATTTTTAGACAATGAAAACCATTTCATGCACGTAAGGTCTGGAAGGCTTGTGACACCATTGCTTGTGATGATACAATGCATCTAGCCAACCAAGATCCTCCTCCCGAAAAGGAAGCAATGCGCAGCCAGCACACACAAAGGAGTGTGTTTTCTTTGCACTGGCTGAACTATCTTGGAATCATCAAGTAGTGAGGAATCCATGGAGAATCCTCTTAACAAGGAGGAGAAGAGTACTTCTGCGATTATCTCAAAAATCTAGAATGCTTTGTCCGCCTATATCTTGGTCTGGATTTGATGAGCTAACAAAAAAAGTATGTATGTTTGCAAGTAAGCCATACTTAGTATACGTATCTACCTAGTAATTTTCAACAAAATGATATCTTTTAGAGTCAAAATGTGCAAGTGCAGGATGGTTGGATGTGAGAAGATTCCAGCTATAATAGCAGAAAAATTCATGAGGATATTCACAAATGTGGGCTCTTTCAGGATGTTTCATTTTGGATCAGGGGGTCTATGCATTAATCATATATTAAATGTTGTGTTGTGGCTCATAAAATACTTTTTAATCCTTCTCAGATGCTCCTTTGCAAGGGCATTGCATTTAATATACATATAATCCACAAATATGTTGTCAAATGACTGCACTATTTCTCACCGAGCACAATATGTTGTCACAGATGACACCATTATTTGATGATACAATGCATCTAGCCAACCAAGATCCTCCTCCCAAGGAAGCAATGCGCAGCCAGCACACACAAAGGAGTGTGTTTTCTTTGCACTGGCTAAATTCTCTTGGAATGATCAAGTAGTAAGGAATCCATGGACAATCCTCTTAAGGAAGGAAGAAGAGCACTTCTGGGCTTAGACCAAAAGTCTAGAATGCTTTGGCCGCCTATATCGTTGCTTGGAATTGATGGGCGTTAAGCAAGAAAAGTATGTACTTCTGCAAGCAATCCATACTTAGTATACATATCTACCTAGTAATTTTCAACGAAATCATATCTTTTAGAGTCAGAATGTGCAAGTGTAGGATGGTTGGATGAGAAGATTCTAGCTAATAGTAGAAAAGTTCATGAGAGGATATTCACAAATGTGGGCCCTTTTAGGATGTTTCATTTTGGAATACCGCTCTTGACATGTACTCTAGGAGTCCCTTAAGATTTCCACGATGCAATGAGATTGTCTCTTCATCAGTTCACACTTGGGGTATGCTCATGTATGGATCAGTGTGTATGCACTGCTCAGTTTGAGTCTCTCTGTAAGGAAGTTTATATCATTCTAGTATTGCCCCATATCTTCACAAAGACTGTTGAGAGAGATGTTCTAAAAGAACATCTTCGCTGATCGGCATTGGACCGAAGAGGTAAGCTCATGTATGGGTGGAGATTAAGGGGGTGCATAGGTATCTTCACAAAGACTCTTAGAGACCGAAGAGGTCGCTCATCTATGGGTGGACATTGAGGGGGTGCATGGATATCTTCACAAAGACTCTTAGAGAGAGGCTATAAAACATTTTCATTGACTCACCATTGGACTGAAGAGGCAGCTCATCTATGGGTGGAAATGTTGCTGCAAATTAATGCTTCCCTCTCTTGTAGGTATTGGCGGCGGCTAGCTCTAGTTTGTAAGGCCTCCATTATGGGAGAATCCTTGGTTGAGCAGCCCAAACGTTTGCTGGTGTGGTGGCTGATCAAACATTTTTTAATCCTTCCTAGACGCTTCTCTGCAAGGGCACTGCATTCAATATACACATAATCCACCAATATGTTGTCAAGTGACCCCACTATTTTCCACCAAGCCCAATATGTGGTCGGTCACACCACTATTTTCCCACCAACCCCACTTCGACAAAATAGAGGTGAGGACATTGAATCCTCTTAAAAAAATAGTTGGTGATATCATGCGATAAGTGCATTCCAAGAGACAAGATGCATACCTATGACACCCAAACTCTTCCCTCCAAACATGCATACAAGCAACAAGAAAGCGGAAGCACACCACCGCGTAAACTTGATAATTTAATAAGATAGACATCTGAAATAGTTCCTAGGGGTACCACGAAACCCATTTGAACAATTCGTTGGGCTGCTTTAGGTGAAGACCATCATTGTGATTCTAAAGAGGATCACGGCTGTGACTAAACCTTGCAAAATCAAGCTCACTAATATCTTCAGAATCCAGAAGAGAAGCACGTAGGGACTTAACACTACGTAAAGTTTTGAGGTCTGAGAATAACTAGTAATTTTGATGTGATTCCTATCTCGTGATCATGCCCACGATTTCTTATCACACGAGCATGATTCTGGATGGATCTGTGCAAATCTAACTTTTTAGACAATGAAAACCATTTCTTGCACGTAAAGTCCGGAAGGCTTGTGACAACATTTCCTTTGATGATATAATAATGCATCTAGCCAACCAAGATCCTCCTCCCAACAAGGAAGAAGCAATGCGCGGCCAGCACACACAAAGGAGCGTGTTTTCTGTGCACTGGCTGAATTGTCTCGCAGTCATCAAGTAGTGAGGAATCCATGGAGAATATCCTCTTAACAAGGAGGGAGAAGGGGCACTTCTGGGCTTAACTCAAAAATCAAGCAAGCCATACTTAGTATACATATCTATCCAATAATTTTCAACAAAATCTTATCTTTTAGAGTCAATATGTTCAAGTGTAGGACGGTTGGATGTGAGAAGATTCCAGCCAATAGTAAAAAAATTCATGAGGATATTCACAAACATGGGCTCTTTGTTGCGGATGTTTCATTTTGGAATACCGCTCTTGACATGTACTCGAGGAGTCTCTTAAGATTTCCACGACGCAATGAGATTGTCTGATCATCACTTTACACTTGGGGTACGCTCGTGTATGGATCAGTGTGTATGCATTGCTCGTATATTAAATGCTCCTGTGGTGGTTGATTAAACATTTTTTATCCTTCCTAGGCGCTCCTTTGCAAGGGCACTGTGTTTAATATACACATAGTCCACCAATATCTTGTCAAGTGACCCCGCTATTTCCCACCAAGCCCAATATGTTGTCAGGTGACACCACTATTTTCCACCAACCCCACTTTGACAAGATAGAGGTGAGGACACTGAATCATCTTAAAGAAAATTGGTAATATCATGCGATAAGTGCCTTCCAAGAGACAAGATGCATACCTATGGCACCCAAACTCTTCCCACCAAACATGCATACAAGCAGCAAGAAAGCGGAAGCGCACCGCGTAAACTTTATAATTTAATAAGATAGACATTTGAAATAGTTCCTAGGGGTATTAGGAAACTCATTTGAACACTTTGGTGGGCTGATTAGGGTGAAGACCATCACAGTGATTCTAAAGATGATCACGGCTGTGACTCTAAACCCTGCAAAATCAAGTCGACTGATATCTTCAGAATCGAGAAGAGAAGCACGTAGGGACTTCTTAGCACTATGGAAAGTTGTGAGGTCTGAGAATAAACAGTAATTTTTATGTGATTCCTGTCGTGATCATGCGCACGATTTCTTATCACACGAGCATGATTCTGGATGGATCTGTGTAAATCTAAATTTTTAGACAATGAAAACCATTTCATGCACGTAAGGTCTGGAAGGCTTGTGACACCATTGCCTGTGATGATACAATGCATCTAGCCAACGAGGATCCTCCTCCCAAAAAGGAAGCAATGCGCAGCCAGCACACACAAAGGAGTGTGTTTTCTTTGCACTGGCTGAACTACCTTGGAATCATAAAGTAGTGAGGAATCCATGGAGAATCCTCTTAACAAGGAGGGAGAAGGGTACTTCTGGGATTATCTCAAAAATCTAGAATGCTTTGTCCACCTATATCTTGGTCTGGATTTGATGGGCCAACCAAAAAAGTATGTACGTTTGCAAGTAAGCCATACTTAGTATACGTATCTACCTAGTAATTTTCAACAAAATGATATCTTTTAGAGTCAAAATGTGCAAGTGTAGGATGGTTGGATGTGAGAAGATTCCAGCTATAATAGTAGAAAAATTCATGAGGATACTCACAAATGTGGGCTCTTTCAGGATGTTTCATTTTGGATCAGGGAGTCTATGCGTTAATCATATATTAAATGTTGTGTTGTGGCTCATAAAATACTTTTTGATCCTTCTCAGATGCTCCTTTGCAAGGGCATTGCATTTAATATACATATAATCCACAAATATGTTGTCAAATGACCGCACTATTTCTCACCGAGCATAATATGTTGTCACAGATGACACCATTATTTGATGATACAATGCATCTAGCCAACCAAGATCCTCCTCCCAAGGAAGCAATGCGCAGCCAGCACACACAAAGGAGTGTGTTTTCTTTGCACTGGCTAAATTCTCTTGGAATGATCAAGTAGTAAGGAATCCATGGACAATCCTCTTAAGGAAGGAAGAAGAGCACTTCTGGGCTTAGACCAAAAATCTAGAATGCTTTGGCCGCCTATATCGTTGCTTGGAATTGATGGGCGTTAAGCAAGAAAAGTATGTACTTCTGCAAGCAATCCATACTTAGTATACATATCTACCTAGTAATTAGATTTTCAACGAAATGATATCTTTTAGAGTCAAAATGTGCAAGTGTAGGATGGTTGGATGTGAGAAGATTCTAGCTAATAGTAGAAAAGTTCATGAGAGGATATTCACAAACGTGGGCCCTTTTAGGATGTTTCATTTTGGAATACCGCTCTTGACATGTACTCTAGGAGTCTCTTAAGATTTCCACGATGTAATGAGATTGTCTCATCTCATGACTTCACACTTGGGGTATGCTCATGTATGGATCAGCGTGTATGCATTGCTCAATTTGAGTCTCTCTGCAAAGAAGTTTATCTCATTCTAGTATTGGCCCATGGATCTTCACAAAGACTCTTGAGAGAGGTGAGAACATTGAATCATCTTAAAAGAAATTGGTAATATCATGCGATAAGTGCATTCCAAGAGACAAGATGCATACCTATGGCACCCAAACTCTTCCCACCAAACATGCATACAAGCAGCAAGAAAGCGGAAGCACACCACATAAACTTTATAATTTAATAAGATAGACATTTGAAATAGTTCCTAGGGGTATTATAAAACTCATTTGAACAATTGGTTGGGCTGATTAGGGTGAAGACCATCACGGTGATTCTAAAGATGATCACGGCTATGACTCTAAACCCTGCAAAATCAAGTTGACTAATATCTTCAGAATCGAGAAGAGAAGCACGTAGGGACTTCTTAACACTATGGGAAGTTGTGAGGTCTGAGAATAAATAGTACTTTTGATGTGATTCCTGTCGTGATCATGCGCACGATTTCTTATCACATGAGCATGATTCTGGATAGATCTGTGTAAATCTAAATTTTTAGACAATGAAAACCATTTCATGCACGTAAGGTCTGGAAGGCTTGTGACACCATTGCTTGTGATGATACAATGCATCTAGCCAACCAAGATCCTCCTCCCAAAAAGGAAGCAATGCGCAGCCAGCACACACAAAGGAGTGTGTTTTCTTTGCACTGGCTGAACTATCTTGGAATCATCAAGTAGTGAGGAATCCATGGAGAATCCTCTTAACAAGGAGGAGAAGAGTACTTCTGCGATTATCTCAAAAATCTAGAATGCTTTGTCCGCCTATATCTTGGTCTGGATTTGATGAGCTAACAAAAAAAGTATGTATGTTTGCAAGTAAGCCATACTTAGTATACGTATCTACCTAGTAATTTTCAACAAAATGATATCTTTTAGAGTCAAAATGTGCAAGTGCAGGATGGTTGGATGTGAGAAGATTCCAGCTATAATAGCAGAAAAATTCATGAGGATATTCACAAATGTGGGCTCTTTCAGGATGTTTCATTTTGGATCAGGGGGTCTAAGCATTAATCATATATTAAATGTTGTGTTGTGGCTCATAAAATACTTTTTAATCCTTCTCAGATGCTCCTTTGCAAGGGCATTGCATTTAATATACATATAATCCACAAATATGTTGTCAAATGACTGCACTATTTCTCACCGAGCACAATATGTTGTCACAGATGACACCATTATTTGATGATACAATGCATCTAGCCAACCAAGATCCTCCTCCCAAGGAAGCAATGCGCAGCCAGCACACACAAAGGAGTGTGTTTTCTTTGCACTGGCTAAATTCTCTTGGAATGATCAAGTAGTAAGGAATCCATGGACAATCCTCTTAAGGAAGGAAGAAGAGCACTTCTGGGCTTAGACCAAAAGTCTAGAATGCTTTGGCCGCCTATATCGTTGCTTGGAATTGATGGGCGTTAAGCAAGAAAAGTATGTACTTCTGCAAGCAATCCATACTTAGTATACATATCTACCTAGTAATTTTCAACGAAATCATATCTTTTAGAGTCAGAATGTGCAAGTGTAGGATGGTTGGATGAGAAGATTCTAGCTAATAGTAGAAAAGTTCATGAGAGGATATTCACAAATGTGGGCCCTTTTAGGATGTTTCATTTTGGAATACCGCTCTCGACATGTACTCTAGGAGTCCCTTAAGATTTCCACGATGCAATGAGATTGTCTCTTCATCAGTTCACACTTGGGGTATGCTCATGTATGGATCAGTGTGTATGCACTGCTCAGTTTGAGTCTCTCTGTAAGGAAGTTTATATCATTCTAGTATTGCCCCATATCTTCACAAAGACTGTTGAGAGAGATGTTCTAAAAGAACATCTTCGCTGATCGGCATTGGACCGAAGAGGTAAGCTCATGTATGGGTGGAGATTAAGGGGGTGCATAGGTATCTTCACAAAGACTCTTAGAGACCGAAGAGGTCGCTCATCTATGGGTGGACATTGAGGGGGTGCATGGATATCTTCACAAAGACTCTTAGAGAGAGGCTATAAAACATTTTCATTGACTCACCATTGGACTGAAGAGGCAGCTCATCTATGGGTGGAAATGTTGCTGCAAATTAATGCTTCCCTCTCTTGTAGGTATTGGCGGCGGCTAGCTCTAGTTTGTAAGGCCTCCATTATGGGAGAATCCTTGGTTGAGCAGCCCAAACGTTTGCTGGTGTGGTGGCTGATCAAACATTTTTTAATCCTTCCTAGACGCTTCTCTGCAAGGGCACTGCATTCAATATACACATAATCCACCAATATGTTGTCAAGTGACCCCACTATTTTCCACCAAGCCCAATATGTGGTCGGTCACACCACTATTTTCCCACCAACCCCACTTCGACAAAATAGAGGTGAGGACATTGAATCCTCTTAAAAAAATAGTTGGTGATATCATGCCATAAGTGCATTCCAAGAGACAAGATGCATACCTATGACACCCAAACTCTTCCCTCCAAACATGCATACAAGCAACAAGAAAGCGGAAGCACACCACCGCGTAAACTTGATAATTTAATAAGATAGACATCTGAAATAGTTCCTAGGGGTACCACGAAACCCATTTGAACAATTCGTTGGGCTGCTTTAGGTGAAGACCATCATTGTGATTCAAAAGAGGATCACGGCTGTGACTAAACCTTGCAAAATCAAGCTCACTAATATCTTCAGAATCCAGAAGAGAAGCACGTAGGGACTTAACACTACGTAAAGTTTTGAGGTCTGAGAATAACTAGTAATTTTGATGTGATTCCTATCGTGATCATGCCCACGATTTCTTATCACACGAGCATGATTCTGGATGGATCTGTGCAAATCTAACTTTTTAGACAATGAAAACCATTTCTTGCACGTAAAGTCCGGAAGGCTTGTGACAACATTTCCTTTGATGATATAATAATGCATCTAGCCAACCAGGATCCTCCTCCCAACAAGGAAGAAGCAATGCGCGGCCAGCACACACAAAGGAGCGTGTTTTCTGTGCACTGGCTGAATTGTCTCGCAGTCATCAAGTAGTGAGGAATCCATGGAGAATATCCTCTTAACAAGGAGGGAGAAGGGGCACTTCTGGGCTTAACTCAAAAATCAAGCAAGCCATACTTAGTATACATATCTATCCAATAATTTTCAACAAAATCTTATCTTTTAGAGTCAATATGTTCAAGTGTAGGACGGTTGGATGTGAGAAGATTCCAGCCAATAGTAAAAAAATTCATGAGGATATTCACAAACATGGGCTCTTTGTTGCGGATGTTTCATTTTGGAATACCGCTCTTGACATGTACTCGAGGAGTCTCTTAAGATTTCCACGACGCAATGAGATTGTCTGATCATCACTTTACACTTGGGGTACGCTCGTGTATGGATCAGTGTGTATGCATTGCTCGTATATTAAATGCTCCTGTGGTGGTTGATTAAACATTTTTTATCCTTCCTAGGCGCTCCTTTGCAAGGGCACTGTGTTTAATATACACATAGTCCACCAATATCTTGTCAAGTGACCCCGCTATTTCCCACCAAGCCCAATATGTTGTCAGGTGACACCACTATTTTCCACCAACCCCACTTTGACAAGATAGAGGTGAGGACACTGAATCATCTTAAAGAAAATTGGTAATATCATGCGATAAGTGCCTTCCAAGAGACAAGATGCATACCTATGGCACCCAAACTCTTCCCACCAAACATGCATACAAGCAGCAAGAAAGCGGAAGCGCACCGCGTAAACTTTATAATTTAATAAGATAGACATTTGAAATAGTTCCTAGGGGTATTAGGAAACTCATTTGAACACTTTGGTGGGCTGATTAGGGTGAAGACCATCACAGTGATTCTAAAGATGATCACGGCTGTGACTCTAAACCCTGCAAAATCAAGTCGACTGATATCTTCAGAATCGAGAAGAGAAGCACGTAGGGACTTCTTAGCACTATGGAAAGTTGTGAGGTCTGAGAATAAACAGTAATTTTTATGTGATTCCTGTCGTGATCATGCGCACGATGTCTTATCACACGAGCATGATTCTGGATGGATCTGTGTAAATCTAAATTTTTAGACAATGAAAACCATTTCATGCACGTAAGGTCTGGAAGGCTTGTGACACCATTGCCTGTGATGATACAATGCATCTAGCCAACGAGGATCCTCCTCCCAAAAAGGAAGCAATGCGCAGCCAGCACACACAAAGGAGTGTGTTTTCTTTGCACTGGCTGAACTACCTTGGAATCATAAAGTAGTGAGGAATCCATGGAGAATCCTCTTAACAAGGAGGGAGAAGGGTACTTCTGGGATTATCTCAAAAATCTAGAATGCTTTGTCCACCTATATCTTGGTCTGGATTTGATGGGCCAACCAAAAAAGTATGTACGTTTGCAAGTAAGCCATACTTAGTATACGTATCTACCTAGTAATTTTCAACAAAATGATATCTTTTAGAGTCAAAATGTGCAAGTGTAGGATGGTTGGATGTGAGAAGATTCCAGCTATAATAGTAGAAAAATTCATGAGGATATTCACAAATGTGGGCTCTTTCAGGATGTTTCATTTTGGATCAGGGAGTCTATGCGTTAATCATATATTAAATGTTGTGTTGTGGCTCATAAAATACTTTTTGATCCTTCTCAGATGCTCCTTTGCAAGGGCATTGCATTTAATATACATATAATCCACAAATATGTTGTCAAATGACCGCACTATTTCTCACCGAGCATAATATGTTGTCACAGATGACACCATTATTTGATGATACAATGCATCTAGCCAACCAAGATCCTCCTCCCAAGGAAGCAATGCGCAGCCAGCACACACAAAGGAGTGTGTTTTCTTTGCACTGGCTAAATTCTCTTGGAATGATCAAGTAGTAAGGAATCCATGGACAATCCTCTTAAGGAAGGAAGAAGAGCACTTCTGGGCTTAGACCAAAAATCTAGAATGCTTTGGCCGCCTATATCGTTGCTTGGAATTGATGGGCGTTAAGCAAGAAAAGTATGTACTTCTGCAAGCAATCCATACTTAGTATACATATCTACCTAGTAATTAGATTTTCAACGAAATGATATCTTTTAGAGTCAAAATGTGCAAGTGTAGGATGGTTGGATGTGAGAAGATTCTAGCTAATAGTAGAAAAGTTCATGAGAGGATATTCACAAACGTGGGCCCTTTTAGGATGTTTCATTTTGGAATACCGCTCTTGACATGTACTCTAGGAGTCTCTTAAGATTTCCACGATGTAATGAGATTGTCTCATCTCATGACTTCACACTTGGGGTATGCTCATGTATGGATCAGCGTGTATGCATTGCTCAATTTGAGTCTCTCTGCAAAGAAGTTTATCTCATTCCAGTATTGGCCCATGGATCTTCACAAAGACTCTTGAGAGAGGTGAGAACATTGAATCATCTTAAAAGAAATTGGTAATATCATGCGATAAGTGCATTCCAAGAGACAAGATGCATACCTATGGCACCCAAACTCTTCCCACCAAACATGCATACAAGCAGCAAGAAAGCGGAAGCACACCACATAAACTTTATAATTTAATAAGATAGACATTTGAAATAGTTCCTAGGGGTATCATAAAACTCATTTGAACAATTGGTTGGGCTGATTAGGGTGAAGACCATCACGGTGATTCTAAAGATGATCACGGCTATGACTCTAAACCCTGCAAAATCAAGTTGACTAATATCTTCAGAATCGAGAAGAGAAGCACGTAGGGACTTCTTAACACTATGGGAAGTTGTGAGGTCTGAGAATAAATAGTACTTTTGATGTGATTCCTGTCGTGATCATGTGCACGATTTCTTATCACATGAGCATGATTCTGGATAGATCTGTGTAAATCTAAATTTTTAGACAATGAAAACCATTTCATGCACGTAAGGTCTGGAAGGCTTGTGACACCATTGCTTGTGATGATACAATGCATCTAGCCAACCAAGATCCTCCTCCCAAAAAGGAAGCAATGCGCAGCCAGCACACACAAAGGAGTGTGTTTTCTTTGCACTGGCTGAACTATCTTGGAATCATCAAGTAGTGAGGAATCCATGGAGAATCCTCTTAACAAGGAGGAGAAGAGTACTTCTGCGATTATCTCAAAAATCTAGAATGCTTTGTCCGCCTATATCTTGGTCTGGATTTGATGAGCTAACAAAAAAAGTATGTATGTTTGCAAGTAAGCCATACTTAGTATACGTATCTACCTAGTAATTTTCAACAAAATGATATCTTTTAGAGTCAAAATGTGCAAGTGCAGGATGGTTGGATGTGAGAAGATTCCAGCTATAATAGCAGAAAAATTCATGAGGATATTCACAAATGTGGGCTCTTTCAGGATGTTTCATTTTGGATCAGGGGGTCTATGCATTAATCATATATTAAATGTTGTGTTGTGGCTCATAAAATACTTTTTAATCCTTCTCAGATGCTCCTTTGCAAGGGCATTGCATTTAATATACATATAATCCACAAATATGTTGTCAAATGACTGCACTATTTCTCACCGAGCACAATATGTTGTCACAGATGACACCATTATTTGATGATACAATGCATCTAGCCAACCAAGATCCTCCTCCCAAGGAAGCAATGCGCAGCCAGCACACACAAAGGAGTGTGTTTTCTTTGCACTGGCTAAATTCTCTTGGAATGATCAAGTAGTAAGGAATCCATGGACAATCCTCTTAAGGAAGGAAGAAGAGCACTTCTGGGCTTAGACCAAAAGTCTAGAATGCTTTGGCCGCCTATATCGTTGCTTGGAATTGATGGGCGTTAAGCAAGAAAAGTATGTACTTCTGCAAGCAATCCATACTTAGTATACATATCTACCTAGTAATTTTCAACGAAATCATATCTTTTAGAGTCAGAATGTGCAAGTGTAGGATGGTTGGATGAGAAGATTCTAGCTAATAGTAGAAAAGTTCATGAGAGGATATTCACAAATGTGGGCCCTTTTAGGATGTTTCATTTTGGAATACCGCTCTCGACATGTACTCTAGGAGTCCCTTAAGATTTCCACGATGCAATGAGATTGTCTCTTCATCAGTTCACACTTGGGGTATGCTCATGTATGGATCAGTGTGTATGCACTGCTCAGTTTGAGTCTCTCTGTAAGGAAGTTTATATCATTCTAGTATTGCCCCATATCTTCACAAAGACTGTTGAGAGAGATGTTCTAAAAGAACATCTTCGCTGATCGGCATTGGACCGAAGAGGTAAGCTCATGTATGGGTGGAGATTAAGGGGGTGCATAGGTATCTTCACAAAGACTCTTAGAGACCGAAGAGGTCGCTCATCTATGGGTGGGCATTGAGGGGGTGCATGGATATCTTCACAAAGACTCTTAGAGAGAGGCTATAAAACATTTTCATTGACTCACCATTGGACTGAAGAGGCAGCTCATCTATGGGTGGAAATGTTGCTGCAAATTAATGCTTCCCTCTCTTGTAGGTATTGGCGGCGGCTAGCTCTAGTTTGTAAGGCCTCCATTATGGGAGAATCCTTGGTTGAGCAGCCCAAACGTTTGCTGGTGTGGTGGCTGATCAAACATTTTTTAATCCTTCCTAGACGCTTCTCTGCAAGGGCACTGCATTCAATATACACATAATCCACCAATATGTTGTCAAGTGACCCCACTATTTTCCACCAAGCCCAATATGTGGTCGGTCACACCACTATTTTCCCACCAACCCCACTTCGACAAAATAGAGGTGAGGACATTGAATCCTCTTAAAAAAATAGTTGGTGATATCATGCGATAAGTGCATTCCAAGAGACAAGATGCATACCTATGACACCCAAACTCTTCCCTCCAAACATGCATACAAGCAACAAGAAAGCGGAAGCACACCACCGCGTAAACTTGATAATTTAATAAGATAGACATCTGAAATAGTTCCTAGGGGTACCACGAAACCCATTTGAACAATTCGTTGGGCTGCTTTAGGTGAAGACCATCATTGTGATTCTAAAGAGGATCACGGCTGTGACTAAACCTTGCAAAATCAAGCTCACTAATATCTTCAGAATCCAGAAGAGAAGCACGTAGGGACTTAACACTACGTAAAGTTTTGAGGTCTGAGAATAACTAGTAATTTTGATGTGATTCCTATCGTGATCATGCCCACGATTTCTTATCACACGAGCATGATTCTGGATGGATCTGTGCAAATCTAACTTTTTAGACAATGAAAACCATTTCTTGCACGTAAAGTCCGGAAGGCTTGTGACAACATTTCCTTTGATGATATAATAATGCATCTAGCCAACCAGGATCCTCCTCCCAAAAAGGAAGAAGCAATGCGCGGCCAGCACACACAAAGGAGCGTGTTTTCTGTGCACTGGCTGAATTGTCTCGCAGTCATCAAGTAGTGAGGAATCCATGGAGAATATCCTCTTAACAAGGAGGGAGAAGGGGCACTTCTGGGCTTAACTCAAAAATCAAGCAAGCCATACTTAGTATACATATCTATCCAATAATTTTCAACAAAATCTTATCTTTTAGAGTCAATATGTTCAAGTGTAGGACGGTTGGATGTGAGAAGATTCCAGCCAATAGTAAAAAAATTCATGAGGATATTCACAAACATGGGCTCTTTGTTGCGGATGTTTCATTTTGGAATACCGCTCTTGACATGTACTCGAGGAGTCTCTTAAGATTTCCACGACGCAATGAGATTGTCTGATCATCACTTTACACTTGGGGTACGCTCGTGTATGGATCAGTGTGTATGCATTGCTCGTATATTAAATGCTCCTGTGGTGGTTGATTAAACATTTTTTATCCTTCCTAGGCGCTCCTTTGCAAGGGCACTGTGTTTAATATACACATAGTCCACCAATATCTTGTCAAGTGACCCCGCTATTTCCCACCAAGCCCAATATGTTGTCAGGTGACACCACTATTTTCCACCAACCCCACTTTGACAAGATAGAGGTGAGGACACTGAATCATCTTAAAGAAAATTGGTAATATCATGCGATAAGTGCCTTCCAAGAGACAAGATGCATACCTATGGCACCCAAACTCTTCCCACCAAACATGCATACAAGCAGCAAGAAAGCGGAAGCGCACCGCGTAAACTTTATAATTTAATAAGATAGACATTTGAAATAGTTCCTAGGGGTATTAGGAAACTCATTTGAACACTTTGGTGGGCTGATTAGGGTGAAGACCATCACAGTGATTCTAAAGATGATCACGGCTGTGACTCTAAACCCTGCAAAATCAAGTCGACTGATATCTTCAGAATCGAGAAGAGAAGCACGTAGGGACTTCTTAGCACTATGGAAAGTTGTGAGGTCTGAGAATAAACAGTAATTTTTATGTGATTCCTGTCGTGATCATGCGCACGATGTCTTATCACACGAGCATGATTCTGGATGGATCTGTGTAAATCTAAATTTTTAGACAATGAAAACCATTTCATGCACGTAAGGTCTGGAAGGCTTGTGACACCATTGCCTGTGATGATACAATGCATCTAGCCAACGAGGATCCTCCTCCCAAAAAGGAAGCAATGCGCAGCCAGCACACACAAAGGAGTGTGTTTTCTTTGCACTGGCTGAACTACCTTGGAATCATAAAGTAGTGAGGAATCCATGGAGAATCCTCTTAACAAGGAGGGAGAAGGGTACTTCTGGGATTATCTCAAAAATCTAGAATGCTTTGTCCACCTATATCTTGGTCTGGATTTGATGGGCCAACCAAAAAAGTATGTACGTTTGCAAGTAAGCCATACTTAGTATACGTATCTACCTAGTAATTTTCAACAAAATGATATCTTTTAGAGTCAAAATGTGCAAGTGTAGGATGGTTGGATGTGAGAAGATTCCAGCTATAATAGTAGAAAAATTCATGAGGATACTCACAAATGTGGGCTCTTTCAGGATGTTTCATTTTGGATCAGGGAGTCTATGCGTTAATCATATATTAAATGTTGTGTTGTGGCTCATAAAATACTTTTTGATCCTTCTCAGATGCTCCTTTGCAACGGCATTGCATTTAATATACATATAATCCACAAATATGTTGTCAAATGACCGCACTATTTCTCACCGAGCATAATATGTTGTCACAGATGACACCATTATTTGATGATACAATGCATCTAGCCAACCAAGATCCTCCTCCCAAGGAAGCAATGCGCAGCCAGCACACACAAAGGAGTGTGTTTTCTTTGCACTGGCTAAATTCTCTTGGAATGATCAAGTAGTAAGGAATCCATGGACAATCCTCTTAAGGAAGGAAGAAGAGCACTTCTGGGCTTAGACCAAAAATCTAGAATGCTTTGGCCGCCTATATCGTTGCTTGGAATTGATGGGCGTTAAGCAAGAAAAGTATGTACTTCTGCAAGCAATCCATACTTAGTATACATATCTACCTAGTAATTAGATTTTCAACGAAATGATATCTTTTAGAGTCAAAATGTGCAAGTGTAGGATGGTTGGATGTGAGAAGATTCTAGCTAATAGTAGAAAAGTTCATGAGAGGATATTCACAAACGTGGGCCCTTTTAGGATGTTTCATTTTGGAATACCGCTCTTGACATGTACTCTAGGAGTCTCTTAAGATTTCCACGATGTAATGAGATTGTCTCATCTCATGACTTCACACTTGGGGTATGCTCATGTATGGATCAGCGTGTATGCATTGCTCAATTTGAGTCTCTCTGCAAAGAAGTTTATCTCATTCCAGTATTGGCCCATGGATCTTCACAAAGACTCTTGAGAGAGGTGAGAACATTGAATCATCTTAAAAGAAATTGGTAATATCATGCGATAAGTGCATTCCAAGAGACAAGATGCATACCTATGGCACCCAAACTCTTCCCACCAAACATGCATACAAGCAGCAAGAAAGCGGAAGCACACCACATAAACTTTATAATTTAATAAGATAGACATTTGAAATAGTTCCTAGGGGTATCATAAAACTCATTTGAACAATTGGTTGGGCTGATTAGGGTGAAGACCATCACGGTGATTCTAAAGATGATCACGGCTATGACTCTAAACCCTGCAAAATCAAGTTGACTAATATCTTCAGAATCGAGAAGAGAAGCACGTAGGGACTTCTTAACACTATGGGAAGTTGTGAGGTCTGAGAATAAATAGTACTTTTGATGTGATTCCTGTCGTGATCATGCGCACGATTTCTTATCACATGAGCATGATTCTGGATAGATCTGTGTAAATCTAAATTTTTAGACAATGAAAACCATTTCATGCACGTAAGGTCTGGAAGGCTTGTGACACCATTGCTTGTGATGATACAATGCATCTAGCCAACCAAGATCCTCCTCCCGAAAAGGAAGCAATGCGCAGCCAGCACACACAAAGGAGTGTGTTTTCTTTGCACTGGCTGAACTATCTTGGAATCATCAAGTAGTGAGGAATCCATGGAGAATCCTCTTAACAAGGAGGAGAAGAGTACTTCTGCGATTATCTCAAAAATCTAGAATGCTTTGTCCGCCTATATCTTGGTCTGGATTTGATGAGCTAACAAAAAAAGTATGTATGTTTGCAAGTAAGCCATACTTAGTATACGTATCTACCTAGTAATTTTCAACAAAATGATATCTTTTAGAGTCAAAATGTGCAAGTGCAGGATGGTTGGATGTGAGAAGATTCCAGCTATAATAGCAGAAAAATTCATGAGGATATTCACAAATGTGGGCTCTTTCAGGATGTTTCATTTTGGATCAGGGGGTCTATGCATTAATCATATATTAAATGTTGTGTTGTGGCTCATAAAATACTTTTTAATCCTTCTCAGATGCTCCTTTGCAAGGGCATTGCATTTAATATACATATAATCCACAAATATGTTGTCAAATGACTGCACTATTTCTCACCGAGCACAATATGTTGTCACAGATGACACCATTATTTGATGATACAATGCATCTAGCCAACCAAGATCCTCCTCCCAAGGAAGCAATGCGCAGCCAGCACACACAAAGGAGTGTGTTTTCTTTGCACTGGCTAAATTCTCTTGGAATGATCAAGTAGTAAGGAATCCATGGACAATCCTCTTAAGGAAGGAAGAAGAGCACTTCTGGGCTTAGACCAAAAATCTAGAATGCTTTGGCCGCCTATATCGTTGCTTGGAATTGATGGGCGTTAAGCAAGAAAAGTATGTACTTCTGCAAGCAATCCATACTTAGTATACATATCTACCTAGTAATTTTCAACGAAATCATATCTTTTAGAGTCAGAATGTGCAAGTGTAGGATGGTTGGATGAGAAGATTCTAGCTAATAGTAGAAAAGTTCATGAGAGGATATTCACAAATGTGGGCCCTTTTAGGATGTTTCATTTTGGAATACCGCTCTCGACATGTACTCTAGGAGTCCCTTAAGATTTCCACGATGCAATGAGATTGTCTCTTCATCAGTTCACACTTGGGGTATGCTCATGTATGGATCAGTGTGTATGCACTGCTCAGTTTGAGTCTCTCTGTAAGGAAGTTTATATCATTCTAGTATTGCCCCATATCTTCACAAAGACTGTTGAGAGAGATGTTCTAAAAGAACATCTTCGCTGATCGGCATTGGACCGAAGAGGTAAGCTCATGTATGGGTGGAGATTAAGGGGGTGCATAGGTATCTTCACAAAGACTCTTAGAGACCGAAGAGGTCGCTCATCTATGGGTGGGCATTGAGGGGGTGCATGGATATCTTCACAAAGACTCTTAGAGAGAGGCTATAAAACATTTTCATTGACTCACCATTGGACTGAAGAGGCAGCTCATCTATGGGTGGAAATGTTGCTGCAAATTAATGCTTCCCTCTCTTGTAGGTATTGGCGGCGGCTAGCTCTAGTTTGTAAGGCCTCCATTATGGGAGAATCCTTGGTTGAGCAGCCCAAACGTTTGCTGGTGTGGTGGCTGATCAAACATTTTTTAATCCTTCCTAGACGCTTCTCTGCAAGGGCACTGCATTCAATATACACATAATCCACCAATATGTTGTCAAGTGACCCCACTATTTTCCACCAAGCCCAATATGTGGTCGGTCACACCACTATTTTCCCACCAACCCCACTTCGACAAAATAGAGGTGAGGACATTGAATCCTCTTAAAAAAATAGTTGGTGATATCATGCGATAAGTGCATTCCAAGAGACAAGATGCATACCTATGACACCCAAACTCTTCCCTCCAAACATGCATACAAGCAACAAGAAAGCGGAAGCACACCACCGCGTAAACTTGATAATTTAATAAGATAGACATCTGAAATAGTTCCTAGGGGTACCACGAAACCCATTTGAACAATTCGTTGGGCTGCTTTAGGTGAAGACCATCATTGTGGTTCTAAAGAGGATCACGGCTGTGACTAAACCTTGCAAAATCAAGCTCACTAATATCTTCAGAATCCAGAAGAGAAGCACGTAGGGACTTAACACTACGTAAAGTTTTGAGGTCTGAGAATAACTAGTAATTTTGATGTGATTCCTATCTCGTGATCATGCCCACGATTTCTTATCACACGAGCATGATTCTGGATGGATCTGTGCAAATCTAACTTTTTAGACAATGAAAACCATTTCTTGCACGTAAAGTCCGGAAGGCTTGTGACAACATTTCCTTTGATGATATAATAATGCATCTAGCCAACCAGGATCCTCCTCCCAACAAGGAAGAAGCAATGCGCGGCCAGCACACACAAAGGAGCGTGTTTTCTGTGCACTGGCTGAATTGTCTCGCAGTCATCAAGTAGTGAGGAATCCATGGAGAATATCCTCTTAACAAGGAGGGAGAAGGGGCACTTCTGGGCTTAACTCAAAAATCAAGCAAGCCATACTTAGTATACATATCTATCCAATAATTTTCAACAAAATCTTATCTTTTAGAGTCAATATGTTCAAGTGTAGGATGGTTGGATGTGAGAAGATTCCAGCCAATAGTAAAAAAATTCATGAGGATATTCACAAACATGGGCTCTTTGTTGCGGATGTTTCATTTTGGAATACCGCTCTTGACATGTACTCGAGGAGTCTCTTAAGATTTCCACGACGCAATGAGATTGTCTGATCATCACTTTACACTTGGGGTACGCTCGTGTATGGATCAGTGTGTATGCATTGCTCGTATATTAAATGCTCCTGTGGTGGTTGATTAAACATTTTTTATCCTTCCTAGGCGCTCCTTTGCAAGGGCACTGTGTTTAATATACACATAGTCCACCAATATCTTGTCAAGTGACCCCGCTATTTCCCACCAAGCCCAATATGTTGTCAGGTGACACCACTATTTTCCACCAACCCCACTTTGACAAGATAGAGGTGAGGACACTGAATCATCTTAAAGAAAATTGGTAATATCATGCGATAAGTGCCTTCCAAGAGACAAGATGCATACCTATGGCACCCAAACTCTTCCCACCAAACATGCATACAAGCAGCAAGAAAGCGGAAGCGCACCGCGTAAACTTTATAATTTAATAAGATAGACATTTGAAATAGTTCCTAGGGGTATTAGGAAACTCATTTGAACACTTTGGTGGGCTGATTAGGGTGAAGACCATCACAGTGATTCTAAAGATGATCACGGCTGTGACTCTAAACCCTGCAAAATCAAGTCGACTGATATCTTCAGAATCGAGAAGAGAAGCACGTAGGGACTTCTTAGCACTATGGAAAGTTGTGAGGTCTGAGAATAAACAGTAATTTTTATGTGATTCCTGTCGTGATCATGCGCACGATGTCTTATCACACGAGCATGATTCTGGATGGATCTGTGTAAATCTAAATTTTTAGACAATGAAAACCATTTCATGCACGTAAGGTCTGGAAGGCTTGTGACACCATTGCCTGTGATGATACAATGCATCTAGCCAACGAGGATCCTCCTCCCAAAAAGGAAGCAATGCGCAGCCAGCACACACAAAGGAGTGTGTTTTCTTTGCACTGGCTGAACTACCTTGGAATCATAAAGTAGTGAGGAATCCATGGAGAATCCTCTTAACAAGGAGGGAGAAGGGTACTTCTGGGATTATCTCAAAAATCTAGAATGCTTTGTCCACCTATATCTTGGTCTGGATTTGATGGGCCAACCAAAAAAGTATGTACGTTTGCAAGTAAGCCATACTTAGTATACGTATCTACCTAGTAATTTTCAACAAAATGATATCTTTTAGAGTCAAAATGTGCAAGTGTAGGATGGTTGGATGTGAGAAGATTCCAGCTATAATAGTAGAAAAATTCATGAGGATATTCACAAATGTGGGCTCTTTCAGGATGTTTCATTTTGGATCAGGGAGTCTATGCGTTAATCATATATTAAATGTTGTGTTGTGGCTCATAAAATACTTTTTGATCCTTCTCAGATGCTCCTTTGCAAGGGCATTGCATTTAATATACATATAATCCACAAATATGTTGTCAAATGACCGCACTATTTCTCACCGAGCATAATATGTTGTCACAGATGACACCATTATTTGATGATACAATGCATCTAGCCAACCAAGATCCTCCTCCCAAGGAAGCAATGCGCAGCCAGCACACACAAAGGAGTGTGTTTTCTTTGCACTGGCTAAATTCTCTTGGAATGATCAAGTAGTAAGGAATCCATGGACAATCCTCTTAAGGAAGGAAGAAGAGCACTTCTGGGCTTAGACCAAAAATCTAGAATGCTTTGGCCGCCTATATCGTTGCTTGGAATTGATGGGCGTTAAGCAAGAAAAGTATGTACTTCTGCAAGCAATCCATACTTAGTATACATATCTACCTAGTAATTAGATTTTCAACGAAATGATATCTTTTAGAGTCAAAATGTGCAAGTGTAGGATGGTTGGATGTGAGAAGATTCTAGCTAATAGTAGAAAAGTTCATGAGAGGATATTCACAAACGTGGGCCCTTTTAGGATGTTTCATTTTGGAATACCGCTCTTGACATGTACTCTAGGAGTCTCTTAAGATTTCCACGATGTAATGAGATTGTCTCATCTCATGACTTCACACTTGGGGTATGCTCATGTATGGATCAGCGTGTATGCATTGCTCAATTTGAGTCTCTCTGCAAAGAAGTTTATCTCATTCCAGTATTGGCCCATGGATCTTCACAAAGACTCTTGAGAGAGGTGAGAACATTGAATCATCTTAAAAGAAATTGGTAATATCATGCGATAAGTGCATTCCAAGAGACAAGATGCATACCTATGGCACCCAAACTCTTCCCACCAAACATGCATACAAGCAGCAAGAAAGCGGAAGCACACCACATAAACTTTATAATTTAATAAGATAGACATTTGAAATAGTTCCTAGGGGTATCATAAAACTCATTTGAACAATTGGTTGGGCTGATTAGGGTGAAGACCATCACGGTGATTCTAAAGATGATCACGGCTATGACTCTAAACCCTGCAAAATCAAGTTGACTAATATCTTCAGAATCGAGAAGAGAAGCACGTAGGGACTTCTTAACACTATGGGAAGTTGTGAGGTCTGAGAATAAATAGTACTTTTGATGTGATTCCTGTCGTGATCATGCGCACGATTTCTTATCACATGAGCATGATTCTGGATAGATCTGTGTAAATCTAAATTTTTAGACAATGAAAACCATTTCATGCACGTAAGGTCTGGAAGGCTTGTGACACCATTGCTTGTGATGATACAATGCATCTAGCCAACCAAGATCCTCCTCCCGAAAAGGAAGCAATGCGCAGCCAGCACACACAAAGGAGTGTGTTTTCTTTGCACTGGCTGAACTATCTTGGAATCATCAAGTAGTGAGGAATCCATGGAGAATCCTCTTAACAAGGAGGAGAAGAGTACTTCTGCGATTATCTCAAAAATCTAGAATGCTTTGTCCGCCTATATCTTGGTCTGGATTTGATGAGCTAACAAAAAAAGTATGTATGTTTGCAAGTAAGCCATACTTAGTATACGTATCTACCTAGTAATTTTCAACAAAATGATATCTTTTAGAGTCAAAATGTGCAAGTGCAGGATGGTTGGATGTGAGAAGATTCCAGCTATAATAGCAGAAAAATTCATGAGGATATTCACAAATGTGGGCTCTTTCAGGATGTTTCATTTTGGATCAGGGGGTCTATGCATTAATCATATATTAAATGTTGTGTTGTGGCTCATAAAATACTTTTTAATCCTTCTCAGATGCTCCTTTGCAAGGGCATTGCATTTAATATACATATAATCCACAAATATGTTGTCAAATGACTGCACTATTTCTCACCGAGCACAATATGTTGTCACAGATGACACCATTATTTGATGATACAATGCATCTAGCCAACCAAGATCCTCCTCCCAAGGAAGCAATGCGCAGCCAGCACACACAAAGGAGTGTGTTTTCTTTGCACTGGCTAAATTCTCTTGGAATGATCAAGTAGTAAGGAATCCATGGACAATCCTCTTAAGGAAGGAAGAAGAGCACTTCTGGGCTTAGACCAAAAATCTAGAATGCTTTGGCCGCCTATATCGTTGCTTGGAATTGATGGGCGTTAAGCAAGAAAAGTATGTACTTCTGCAAGCAATCCATACTTAGTATACATATCTACCTAGTAATTTTCAACGAAATCATATCTTTTAGAGTCAGAATGTGCAAGTGTAGGATGGTTGGATGAGAAGATTCTAGCTAATAGTAGAAAAGTTCATGAGAGGATATTCACAAATGTGGGCCCTTTTAGGATGTTTCATTTTGGAATACCGCTCTCGACATGTACTCTAGGAGTCCCTTAAGATTTCCACGATGCAATGAGATTGTCTCTTCATCAGTTCACACTTGGGGTATGCTCATGTATGGATCAGTGTGTATGCACTGCTCAGTTTGAGTCTCTCTGTAAGGAAGTTTATATCATTCTAGTATTGCCCCATATCTTCACAAAGACTGTTGAGAGAGATGTTCTAAAAGAACATCTTCGCTGATCGGCATTGGACCGAAGAGGTAAGCTCATGTATGGGTGGAGATTAAGGGGGTGCATAGGTATCTTCACAAAGACTCTTAGAGACCGAAGAGGTCGCTCATCTATGGGTGGGCATTGAGGGGGTGCATGGATATCTTCACAAAGACTCTTAGAGAGAGGCTATAAAACATTTTCATTGACTCACCATTGGACTGAAGAGGCAGCTCATCTATGGGTGGAAATGTTGCTGCAAATTAATGCTTCCCTCTCTTGTAGGTATTGGCGGCGGCTAGCTCTAGTTTGTAAGGCCTCCATTATGGGAGAATCCTTGGTTGAGCAGCCCAAACGTTTGCTGGTGTGGTGGCTGATCAAACATTTTTTAATCCTTCCTAGACGCTTCTCTGCAAGGGCACTGCATTCAATATACACATAATCCACCAATATGTTGTCAAGTGACCCCACTATTTTCCACCAAGCCCAATATGTGGTCGGTCACACCACTATTTTCCCACCAACCCCACTTCGACAAAATAGAGGTGAGGACATTGAATCCTCTTAAAAAAATAGTTGGTGATATCATGCGATAAGTGCATTCCAAGAGACAAGATGCATACCTATGACACCCAAACTCTTCCCTCCAAACATGCATACAAGCAACAAGAAAGCGGAAGCACACCACCGCGTAAACTTGATAATTTAATAAGATAGACATCTGAAATAGTTCCTAGGGGTACCACGAAACCCATTTGAACAATTCGTTGGGCTGCTTTAGGTGAAGACCATCATTGTGATTCTAAAGAGGATCACGGCTGTGACTAAACCTTGCAAAATCAAGCTCACTAATATCTTCAGAATCCAGAAGAGAAGCACGTAGGGACTTAACACTACGTAAAGTTTTGAGGTCTGAGAATAACTAGTAATTTTGATGTGATTCCTATCTCGTGATCATGCCCACGATTTCTTATCACACGAGCATGATTCTGGATGGATCTGTGCAAATCTAACTTTTTAGACAATGAAAACCATTTCTTGCACGTAAAGTCCGGAAGGCTTGTGACAACATTTCCTTTGATGATATAATAATGCATCTAGCCAACCAGGATCCTCCTCCCAACAAGGAAGAAGCAATGCGCGGCCAGCACACACAAAGGAGCGTGTTTTCTGTGCACTGGCTGAATTGTCTCGCAGTCATCAAGTAGTGAGGAATCCATGGAGAATATCCTCTTAACAAGGAGGGAGAAGGGGCACTTCTGGGCTTAACTCAAAAATCAAGCAAGCCATACTTAGTATACATATCTATCCAATAATTTTCAACAAAATCTTATCTTTTAGAGTCAATATGTTCAAGTGTAGGATGGTTGGATGTGAGAAGATTCCAGCCAATAGTAAAAAAATTCATGAGGATATTCACAAACATGGGCTCTTTGTTGCGGATGTTTCATTTTGGAATACCGCTCTTGACATGTACTCGAGGAGTCTCTTAAGATTTCCACGACGCAATGAGATTGTCTGATCATCACTTTACACTTGGGGTACGCTCGTGTATGGATCAGTGTGTATGCATTGCTCGTATATTAAATGCTCCTGTGGTGGTTGATTAAACATTTTTTATCCTTCCTAGGCGCTCCTTTGCAAGGGCACTGTGTTTAATATACACATAGTCCACCAATATCTTGTCAAGTGACCCCGCTATTTCCCACCAAGCCCAATATGTTGTCAGGTGACACCACTATTTTCCACCAACCCCACTTTGACAAGATAGAGGTGAGGACACTGAATCATCTTAAAGAAAATTGGTAATATCATGCGATAAGTGCCTTCCAAGAGACAAGATGCATACCTATGGCACCCAAACTCTTCCCACCAAACATGCATACAAGCAGCAAGAAAGCGGAAGCGCACCGCGTAAACTTTATAATTTAATAAGATAGACATTTGAAATAGTTCCTAGGGGTATTAGGAAACTCATTTGAACACTTTGGTGGGCTGATTAGGGTGAAGACCATCACAGTGATTCTAAAGATGATCACGGCTGTGACTCTAAACCCTGCAAAATCAAGTCGACTGATATCTTCAGAATCGAGAAGAGAAGCACGTAGGGACTTCTTAGCACTATGGAAAGTTGTGAGGTCTGAGAATAAACAGTAATTTTTATGTGATTCCTGTCGTGATCATGCGCACGATGTCTTATCACACGAGCATGATTCTGGATGGATCTGTGTAAATCTAAATTTTTAGACAATGAAAACCATTTCATGCACGTAAGGTCTGGAAGGCTTGTGACACCATTGCCTGTGATGATACAATGCATCTAGCCAACGAGGATCCTCCTCCCAAAAAGGAAGCAATGCGCAGCCAGCACACACAAAGGAGTGTGTTTTCTTTGCACTGGCTGAACTACCTTGGAATCATAAAGTAGTGAGGAATCCATGGAGAATCCTCTTAACAAGGAGGGAGAAGGGTACTTCTGGGATTATCTCAAAAATCTAGAATGCTTTGTCCACCTATATCTTGGTCTGGATTTGATGGGCCAACCAAAAAAGTATGTACGTTTGCAAGTAAGCCATACTTAGTATACGTATCTACCTAGTAATTTTCAACAAAATGATATCTTTTAGAGTCAAAATGTGCAAGTGTAGGATGGTTGGATGTGAGAAGATTCCAGCTATAATAGTAGAAAAATTCATGAGGATATTCACAAATGTGGGCTCTTTCAGGATGTTTCATTTTGGATCAGGGAGTCTATGCGTTAATCATATATTAAATGTTGTGTTGTGGCTCATAAAATACTTTTTGATCCTTCTCAGATGCTCCTTTGCAAGGGCATTGCATTTAATATACATATAATCCACAAATATGTTGTCAAATGACCGCACTATTTCTCACCGAGCATAATATGTTGTCACAGATGACACCATTATTTGATGATACAATGCATCTAGCCAACCAAGATCCTCCTCCCAAGGAAGCAATGCGCAGCCAGCACACACAAAGGAGTGTGTTTTCTTTGCACTGGCTAAATTCTCTTGGAATGATCAAGTAGTAAGGAATCCATGGACAATCCTCTTAAGGAAGGAAGAAGAGCACTTCTGGGCTTAGACCAAAAATCTAGAATGCTTTGGCCGCCTATATCGTTGCTTGGAATTGATGGGCGTTAAGCAAGAAAAGTATGTACTTCTGCAAGCAATCCATACTTAGTATACATATCTACCTAGTAATTAGATTTTCAACGAAATGATATCTTTTAGAGTCAAAATGTGCAAGTGTAGGATGGTTGGATGTGAGAAGATTCTAGCTAATAGTAGAAAAGTTCATGAGAGGATATTCACAAACGTGGGCCCTTTTAGGATGTTTCATTTTGGAATACCGCTCTTGACATGTACTCTAGGAGTCTCTTAAGATTTCCACGATGTAATGAGATTGTCTCATCTCATGACTTCACACTTGGGGTATGCTCATGTATGGATCAGCGTGTATGCATTGCTCAATTTGAG
>NC_141058.1:55201614-55214114 GCF_041138505.1 Cibotium barometz | reverse complement strand
TAGTAATTCGAATAGAAAAAGTGTGTGTTGGGGGGGTGTGAGAGAGAGAGAAGAAGAGAGAGAGAGAGTGATAGTTGAAACTTTGTGTGTGTGTTGAATGTGTATGTGTGCCGTGTGTGTTTGAGAGAGTACTTATATTGAAGTTGAAAGTTTTTTAAATGTTTTAATAATTTGAATAGCAGTAAATACTTGAGAGGGATAAATATTTTAGTTATTCAAATAGAAAAAGTGTGTGTGTGCGATTTTTTTTATAAAGGTGAAAGTATTTTAAAATAAAGTGTCGGTGTGCATGAGTGTGTGAGAGAGAGAGAAAGAGAGAGAGAGAGAGTGGAAGTGCCTCAAAATATTAGTAAGAGCAACTTCTTATACACACACACTCTCACACGCACCGAGGAAAGGGTTTGACTTACATGTATTAATTCAAACACACATGTGAGAGAGAAAGAGAGAAAGAGAGACAGTGGAAGTGTCTAAAAATATTAGTAAGAGCAACTTCTTATACACACACACTTTGCACATGCACCGAGAAAAGGGTTTGACTTACATGTATTAATTCAAACACATGTGTGAGAGAGAAAGAGAGAGAGTGGAAGTGTCTCAAAATATTAGTAAGAGCAACTTCTTATACACACACACTCGTACACACACTGAGGAAAGGGTTTGACTTACATGTATTAATTCAAACACACGTGCACACACATAGTAGTTGCAATTTATTTTTTTACACCCATGCACATGCATAGAGTAGTTACAATTAAAATTTACACTCACGCACATAGTAGTCATGCATCTACTTACTTATGTGTGTGTATGTATGTATGATTGACAGAGATGGAAGAGGTTACTTGCCTTTTTTTTTAGTACATGAGGAGTACTCTCTCCTTTGAGGAGAGGGTGAATTTGGCTGCAGAATTTGAGCGTCATTTTTTTCATAGTCCAACTTGGTGTTGACCATGGCCGGTTACCATGGCCGGTTGAAGCTGTTGGATGAAACGATGTTTATCAAATTAAAATACGTTTAGATTTAGACAAATTAGATGAACCATGGCCGGTTGAAGCTCTTGGATGAAACGATATTTATCAAATTAAAATACGTTTAGATTTTTTTCATAGTCACAACTTGGTGTGGACCATGGCCGGTTGAAGCTGTTGGATGAAACGATGTTTATCAAATTAAAATACGTTTAGATTTAGACAAATTAGATGAAAATATTGGCTTATAATTATTAAAGAAAGACTACGCTTGATTGATCTTTATGAAATAGACTCTAATGTCCATGTTTATAGAGATCAAGTACAAAAGTATTTCATGAAATTATTCAATGTATCCCAAAGCATAAGCTCTTTTGAAAATAAATTTGATTGTGTTTTTCTTCAGTGACCATTGGTTCTAGATTGCTTTTGGTATTTGAATGGATTTTATTTTTTCATTCTTTTCTTATAATCTTTCTTTTGCTAAATATTAAAAAGATCATGATTAATTTATAGTTTGATTATGTTTTATGCAGAGACATGTCATTAAATATCTTAAAGTTGACTTATGATAATAATAAATTGTTAGATACCGTCTTCTTTGAGGAGATGCCACAATTGGGCTTTTTTGGATGCTAGCCTAGCCCAAAAATGGGAAGTTCTTGGATTTGATGGGTGGGATGATATTAATCCTAGATATATACATATAGCCCGTGGACCCATATAGGCTAGATGACAATCTCAAGCTCCTCTTAATCAAAGAAGTATTGGGATTACTAGATGGCTTTTACATTGTGGGTAGTAGATGTAGGAGCTCCGAGGAAAAGTGTTTCATTTTTAGGAAAATATTAAAGTGCATTCCATTAAGGAAGTTGGTAAAGATAATGTAATTTTTGTGATTATTGATGGATGTCTCTTCTCTCTCTCTCTCTCTCTCTCTCTCTCTCTCTCTCTATTTGTTTGTCTTTCTTTCTCTCATACACACACACATAACACACAATCATGTAATACGAAAATAGTTACTCTTACCTTTTATTTTGTATTTATTGTGAAATGTAGCTAGGACTGGGTTAGAAAAATAGAGATATCATAAGTTTATTTATTTTTCTCTCTCTCCGTATGTTGTGTAGAAGGAAGCACAAGGACGATAGCATCAAAGTTGGCTTTCGAATCCAATTCTCTCTTCAACTTGAGGTTAGTTTGTTGCCTTTTTTGTCTTTATCTATTTGTGTGTTCATTGTCAATATGTGATGCATAGATAAAGAAATTTTATTTGTTCATATGTATGGTTGGCTAGACACACACACACACAGAGAGAGAGAGAGAGAGAGAGAGAGAGAGAGAGAGAGAGAGAGAGAGAGAGAGCACATCAACACATTCTCTATTTCTCTTTCAATCTCATCGAGTGTGTTACCATGTCTAAACAGTTTACAGTATTGGTGTGCTGGGCTACCTAAGCTAGAAACATTCCATTTATTAGACTATTTCCTTTGAGATTGTAGAGAGAGTTCTAGAGAGTGTACAATAGGTCTTAGAGAATTCACAAACTATAGTAGCCTTGGAGAACAGTTCTTATATTAGCTGAGAAACATTCTTAAAAAAGTTTAAAAAAATTATGGTTTTACCAATACATTAAATATAGAGAGACCGTTATATATATCTATGATAGTTATCTAGGAGGAATCTACATGTATACGGGTAGGTTACTAGGGTTAGTTATATGTTGGCAAAGATATAAAGAGATATTTATAGAGTCTTAATATTAATTCTGAATTTCAACGAATGGAGATTTCAAAATGATAACAACCACTCAAGAGCTATACTAGCTGTGAAGGATTCTTCCAATGAAGAAGTAGCTTTGTCTACTCCACCTAAGTTGATGAATGTTCGAGCTGTCAAACACCTTGCTTAGTCAAGGTCTCCATCTGGACAACCAAACTCAAAACGTCTACAAAATATTGTGAACATATACGAGCACACTGAGAAAAATTAGGTTGCTTGCCAAGGAGTACTTAGATGATCTTTGGGATGAGATCCATGAAAGTGGTAAGCTAAATGGGAGATATGCTAAGAGACGAGTTGTCTCATCATCTCCATCGTGTCCTTGACAGTAATGGTCACATGGAGGCTAACCAACTAGACATGATTTTTTTCATGGAGAATATACATGTTGAAATTGGGGAACGTCTAGGTGGATGTAATGGGCAATGTAAAGAACAAGTGGATTCTCTAAAAGAGCAAGTATGTACTTTAGGCTCAGATGTATTGAGTGTTAAGATATCTGTAAATCAACTCAATGCTATTATGAAAAAGATGAGTCATATGTTAGAAGCCTGAGTAGTTGCCTAGAGATTTTGTGAGAGTAATGATGTTTTTACTCAAGGGACAAATTGTATTGCAACTTTCAAATTTGGCTCTCCATTTTGGTGATATTTATGAATTTTCTATTTTCTCAAATTCAATACTTCTCTCTTCTATTTTGTTATCTTGACTTTTTTTATTGTGTCTCAACTTCTATTTCATCTCCCTCTCTCTCTCACTATCTATCTATCTCTGTCATTGTATATGTTATTACCCTTTATCTCTGTAAGAGATGGATTGTATATGTTATGCTCACTTATCTATGTAGGAGATGGTTTGTATATGTTATAATCACGTATGTATTAAAAACTCCTCTAAGAATTACATTGTTATTGAGCTGAGTCTATCTGTGTGATAATGGCTGTTGAAGTAGAATGTTGAAGTAGAATATTATGTTGCTGTTTGAAGTTAAGAATGTTAAAAAGGGAAGTTAGTATTCGTTATTTTGTGGTTCAAAGGAGATTGAATATGGTTAGGAGATAGATATACTTGAGTTTGAACCAAGTTCGTCAGCATCAAGTTTTGGATGCAACACGTGTGTCTCGTCGTAAATAATCAATTAAGGACAACGGCTTACATTCGAAAACAAAATGTTGCTAATTTAATGGATTACTTTAATGAAAATAAAATTGAAACATTTGGAAGGGTGAGAAGGAACATAGAGGAATCCATGGTGGAAACCACTTACTTTACAAGAAACAGAGCAATTGTCAATGCTACGGTACTTCAAGAACCTATTGATAAACATCGAAATGCACAAGCACAGAGAGATATGGAACGGGGCTCTTTTTCATTTGATTTAAATGAGCTGCCTATGAATGATATGGAACAGGGCTCTTTTTTATTTGATTTAAATGAGCTGCCTATGAATGATATGGAACAGGGCTCTTTTTTATTTGATTTAAATGAGCTGCCTATGAATGATAATATTCATTCTATTTGTTGTGTCATTGTGGCTATGTGAAAGATATTAAATCCGAATGTCACTCTATAAGGCGTATGTTTTCCTTTCCTCGGAATGGTACGCACCCATTAACTTTGGTGGTGCATTCTGGAGATTGCACTCTTTACTCATTAGGAGCCCTTACTTATAAGTGCCATTTTTGTAATGCACTAATTTGGAAATGTGAGGCATCAAGAAAGCTAAGACAATACATGGGCAAACATTATTGTGGAAGTGGGAATGTGTCTTTACTACCTTTGGAAAATCTACCTCCTGCATTGGCTAAGTTGCTACTTGGTAAATGATAATGCAAGTAAGGATTACATAAAGAATATAATCTTACAATAATGCCTTGGCATTTGTTTCACTGGGTGCTCACTTGGATAATTATTTCACTAGGGGGAGAGGAGTATATAATTTTTGAATCCATGGTACTACCTATCATCATGTTGGTTCTGTAATACCTGATGAAACATGAGATGTGGCTCCTTGATTTGCCCAAGTATATGTATATGATACAGAGCATGAATTAGAGAATAGAATTCATGGGATGCCTAATGTACTAAAGAGGTTGCAAACAATGATGTATGGATATAATCCATATGCCTGTGCACTTTGTACAATGAGAGAAATGTTGTAGTCAAGCCCACATACAGATTTGAGAATGGTCATCATCACTGAAGTGCGATCAACTTCAAGGCAATACTTGGTTCCTATAGGAAGTGAGGTAGCACCTATCATGCTGGGTCAAGGACATGATTTACATGTGGGGCATAGAGATATTCAAGTAGTGTCCCGCACAGGTGCTATAAAAAAAATATCTAACCTACGCCGTTCGTATATGCCTCTATTATATGTTCTTCTATTTCCTAGAGGAGAGGATGGTTTGCATGTTGGAATTCCACTCAATGGTAGGAATAGACAAGGTTCAAATGAGGAGATAAAGACCGTAACTCAACAGCAATATTATGGATATAGATTACAGATAAGGGAAGATACAAATGCATGTCTTCTATGCGGTGATCGGCTATTGCAACAATACATTGTTGATGCATATAGTAGCATGGAAGAATCTAGATTAGTATGGATACGCAATAATCAAAAAGCATTGCGTGCTGAAATATACCAAGGTCTTGCAAATATGGTTAGTTCAAGTGATGGGGTCGATAGAGTCTTCTGGGAGCATTGCTAGACACAGGGTAGTTCTATCATCTTCATATACTGGGGGGCCTAGATATATGCATAATTATACCAGGATTCAATGGAAATTATTAGGAAGATATGTAAACCTGACTGTTTATTACCTTCACTTGCAATCCTAAGTGGGATGAAATAACCAATGCTTTACTGCCGGGTCAAGTTGCCCAAGATTGACTTGACTTGACAGCACGGGTCTTTTATGAGAAGCATAAGGACATGAGCACTTATTGGTTAAAAAAGAAATATTTGGAAGGGTGTTGAGATTTGTTTCTATTATTGAATTTCAAAAAAGAGGCTTGCCACATGCACATATATTATTGATAGTGGAAAGTGGATGTAAACCGGTTGAGATTGCTCACTATGATATGTTGGTATGTGCTGAACTTCCTGATAAGGTGATGTTTCTTGAGTTGCACCAACATAATTAGTCATTGTAATATCCATGGACCATGTGGGGAACTAAATATGTGCTCTCCTTGCATGGTTAACGGGAGGTGCAAACATCGGTACCCTCAGAATTTTTTCGAGACTACTAGCATTGATGACAATGGATATCCAACTTACATGTGAAGAGACGATGGTAGTTTCATAGAGGTAAAGGATCATAGGGTGGATAGTCGATGGGTTGTTCCATATAACCCTTTCCTCTCTATGAGGTACAAATCCTATATTAACATAGAAGTATGCTCTACCATACAGCCATAAAGTATTTCTATAAATATATATACAAAGGACGTGATAGAGCTACTATAGAGTTGCAAAACACAAACGGGGTTATTGATGAGGTTATTCAATATTTGGATGCACGGTACGTGTCTACATCAGAGGCATGCTGGCGCATATACCCGATATGATTTTTATGATAAAAAGCTTGATATACAAAGGTTGCATGTCCATCTCCCGATGCACAATAATGTGATATTCAATGATCAGGATGATTTGCATGATGTGATTAGTTGTGACAGAAACCAAAGAACATTTTCTCAATTGTATACGGATGCAAGTAGCTTGTTATATGTTGATTTCCCTTACAAGTGGCTATGGAATTCAGTTCTTCGATCATGGACTAAAAGGAAAAGAAGAAATATTATCGGACGTATGTATAATGTTAGTCCAAGTGCAGGTGAGCAATATTACTTATGCATGTTACTTACAGTGTGCAAAGGTTGTAAATCCTTTGAGGATTTATGAACAATGAATGGACATTTGTATCCTTGTTTTAAGGTTGCATGTGAAGCCAGAGAAAAGCTAGAGAGCGATGAGGAGTGGTATATGTATCTCCAAGAAGCTGCATTTCAAAAAATAGGAGTCCAGCTGCGTCGTCAATTATTTGTCATTATAATGGTTTTTTGTGAAGCCTATATGCCCTGGACACCTTTGGAATAAATTCTCCACCGAGCTTTCAGATGATTTTTTCCATTCCTTGCAGCAGAGAGGGTGTGTAGATGTTGGTGTTTGTCATTCTATAGCAAAGAATCAAGCTCTGTTGCAAATGCAAGACCTCTTACAACAGTATGGAAAGCAGCTGCATGATTTTGAAGGGCTGCCTATTCCTAATACATCAAGTGTTGCTAGTGTTAATAACGGTTTGATGATGGAAGAGATGCTGTTTGATTCTGTTCAATAGGCTGATTTGTCTGTTTCCATGGAAAGGAGTCTAAATAGTTGTCAATCAAGAGCATTTGATACTATCCTTGAGGTTGTTTCTTTAAACCAAGGTGGTGTTTTTCCTTAATGGACTAGGTGGATCAGGCAAAACCTATCTTTATAATGCCTTGCTGTCTCAATTACGTGGAGAGAATCAAGTTGCATTGGCATGTGCATCGTTTGGAATAGCTTCATTGTTACTTTCAAATGGTCATACAGAGTGCACTCACGTTTTAAAATCCCATTGGTACTCAATGCTTCTAGCACATGTAGTATCAAAGCTAACAGCCCATTGGCTGAGGTGTTGAAGCTTACAAGGTTAATCATTTGGGATGAGGCTCCAATGATGCATCGGTATGTATATGAAGCACTGGACAGGACATTGAAAGACATTATGCAAAGTGATACAGTGTTTGGGGGAAAGTTATGCTCTTTGGTGGTGACTTTAGGCAAGTCTTATCGGTTGTGCCAAAGGGATCACGTGAGGGATCGGTTGTGCCAAAGGAATCGCGTGAGGATATTGTTGATGCAACGTTATGCCAGTGGTCACATATTTGGAGACATGTGAATGTTTTAAAGCTCACCCAAAACATGCAGGTTAGACAGAGTGCTTATGATTGTACAGAACAAGAATTTGTCAAATGGACATTACAAATTGGAGATGGCTCTATAGGCCATCCAAACAATGAAGGCAGAGTGGTAATACTACCATGAATGTTGATCCATGGGAACTCCATTTTAAGTTTGGCAGAATGGGTATAGAGTGGAGGATTATGTATGCTTCTTTAAAGATCGTGCTATACTTACACCACAAAATCTAAAGGTTGATAAGGTTAATGAACTAGCCTTGAGTGCATTGTCCGGTCTTGAAAGAGAATACCTCATTGCCGATTTGGTTGCTTCTTCCAAGAATGACGAAATAATGTATCCAATTGAGTACTTGAATAGTTTGAACTTGGGTGGTGGTTACCCTCCTCATCACTTGATTCTAAAGGTTAATGCTCTTCTCCGTAATTTGGATCCTCGGCGGCGGGGACTTTGTAATGGTACCAAATTGATATGCAAGAAATTTCACTGAAAGGTGATAGAAGCAGAAATCATTACAGGTACAAACATTGGAGATAGAGTCTTTATTCCTAGGATAATATTCATACCGACTATGCTTCAATTGCCTTTTGACATGAGAAGGAGACAATTTCCTGTAAGGTTAGCTTTTGGTATGTCAATAAATAAGTCCCAAGGACAAACATTGAGTGTATTAGGACTTTATCTAGCCACACAAGTATTCACACATGGACAGTTGTATGTTGCTATGTCACGTGTTAAATCATCTAATGCAGTGAAAGTGTGTGTAAAGCATACTATGGAACATGAAAGTAGCATAGAAGGGTCAACCGAAGACTTCACAACCAATGTTGTCTACAAGGAGGTTTTCCAAATGGCATGCAACAGAATGTAAATTTATTCTATTCCCAAAAGGTAAAGAACAAGCTATTGATACAGCAGCTTACAAACGCTAGAGACTACATTCATAAATATCTCTGTATCAAAAATGAAGTAGGCATTTGAAAAGAGAATTTTTGCAATGATGTGACGTGTAATCTATGTTGTCTTTCTGTGAAATCTTTCACTTTGATGCTACTCTCTTTGGTAATATTGAATTCATGTGTATAAATCTACTTGCATTGAGTTAAAGCTACCATGTAGATCCACAAAAGGGAGTGCCTCGTCATTGCTCAAGAGGTAGTTCAAATTGTTGAGATGGCTGTGCAGGGTGTCGGTGAGTTCCTGTTTATTTTTTTTAACATTTGGATAAGCAAAGGTTTGCTTTTGACTTGCTTTTATATACAGTGGCATTATTTATTTTTCTTGCTTGGCATAAAATACTGAACACACACACACACACACACACACACACACACACACACATATATATATATATATATATATATATATATATATATATAGAGAGAGAGAGAGAGAGAGAGAGAGAGAGAGAGACCTTAAAGTGTTATGTAAATGATTAGTGTAGTGAGTGTTATACTTGATATCAGGGTATATTGCTTAGGATGGAGGTGGTAAGGAGATCATTTTCATTTGTTTATGGTGATGGACAAGATATTGAAGGTAATATTTTTTGAGATTTCTATAATATAGGTATTATTGTTTTCCATAATCTATTTAATATTCATGGCTCAATTATAGACCCTCCATTTTGGTAAGGACAAGCAACAGCATCTCTAATTATCGAACTATTAGAGAGCATTGGTGTTTTATAATATATATAGAAACTTGCTTTTTATGTAGCTTTTGCGTTTGATTTGATAAATTTATATTGCTACTATTGATACATTCTTTTTTTGCAACAAGGAATATTTTTATGTTTTAGAACCCAGATGATTGCTAGGTTTGTATGATCGAGACACTTACAACGAGAGCTTTGGGCTCCTTGGAATTTACAGTATAAGATTGCAAAAGATCGCGGATCAACTTCATGTACATGTAATGTTTGTGGACTATGAAAAGCCTGATAGGTTAGATTTTTGAGTCATAGGAACTGGACAATACATAATTTTTTGATTTGCTGTCTACAAACTTGCTCAAACCCAATTCGCCTCAAATATTGATCCACCAAATGAGTTTTGTAAGGTTTTGTCATTTTCCTTCCTTTTTTTCACGAAAATTATATCTGGCTATAGCTTTTTTTTTCCTTAAATTTATTTTTGCTAGATGGGGATGAGCAGTATAGGATTCCAAGGAGAGATAATCCAGTTGCCCAAAGATTATTTTAAAGCTTTGTTTAGGTGTGTTCAGATTGTTAACATTATATTGGGTTGGAATGCTACCTGTATATTTACGCCAAGTTTGGTGCTTTAGTTAAATAAATTAAGTGCTTTAGGAGCTTCTACATGGATATATATGGCAAGCATGGTGTGTTTATATATAGGTGGGCAAGTTAAGGACCATGGGGCCCATCATGGGCTTCAAATATGAGACTTATCTCTACGTACCCTTCAAGGATGAGCGATTCTTTTTTTTTTGGGGAATTGGCTGAAAGTAGAAAGTGCAACACAACACTCACACCCATGTGTGCCATCGCTTGCGCAATGAGGGCTTAAATCCGTGACCTTGGAAATCTAGAGAAACACCTCTCTCTACTGCACTAATTTGCGGTCGACAAGGATGCATGCAAGAATACTCTTGCCACTAGTTTTGATAAGGTTTAAAGAAAATATTTTTTTAATGAAAAGAACTTGGTAAGCCCTTGTTCATATGCCTTCTCTCTTTTGCCAAGGAAATTCAACCCACATCACACATTAGAACCCGTAGTTAGGATTTCTTTTTCCAATATTTGAATAAATCCCTTTTCTTCCAGAAATGAAATCCACACACATATTCATGTTTTGGGTGGAGATATTTATGATATATCATATGTGAGGGAGAGATTTCAAGAATAATATTTTGTTGGGAATTTTACCATGGTTGCATTGAGCTTCAATGAAGGTGGTTTTCATGCCTTCAATGAAGGTGGTTTTCATGCCTTCTATGCCGAGATTGTGGATGCACTTGTGGATATTTGGAGGGATTTTTTGCCTTGTTCTTTTCAAGTCAAATTGGCAAAAGTTTTTAGAAGTGTTGGTGATGATGAAGAAAAAGAAGTTGAGGTGTGAAGTGTGAAGTTTGTGAGAAGAAGAGTGTGCTGGGACAGTGCCGGTTGAGCTGGTTCCATGGTGGAGTATGGAGATCGTGGAGTTTTCAAGATGCAAAATTCTTCATCAACATTTTCAAGGTGCTTATTCCAATGCAAAGTGTTCTTTTTCAAAGTGTTCCCTAGGACAATTCACAATTAAGTGGAGGAGGAATGATAACCCCTATTTTGTGCATTATTTGGCACATTTTTATGGTCTACATCAACACTTTTTTAGTATTTTGGCTACTAAAATCATTTATTTGATGAGCTTTATTGTAAAAATCAAATGTAAATTGGCATGGCTATTTAGCAGGTCCACATAACATTTAAAATCCATGGTCAAATAATGTGTGTGTGAGTTTTCAAATTTTGGAAGGTTGTGGGATACTTTGCAAAAAAATGAAAGGTCTTTGAACCTTAGGCTCAAGATGTACTCAAATTTTTATAATATCAAGAAAAGTAGTTGGAGTTGGTTGAGCAAGTTATGCACAACTCCTTATGTGCATGCTTCTTCCACTTTTCTTACTCTCTTATTTTGGCACAACTCTCTCTCTTGTCTTTCTTGTTTCTTGTTCTTTCTTGATTATCTAGCTATGGAAGAAGAAGATGAGAGTGAGGATGATGATATCTTTTCTTACTCTCTTATTTTGGCACAACTCTCTCTCGTCTTTCTTGTTTCTTGTTCTTTCTTGATTATCTAGCTATGGAAGAAGATGAGAGTGAGGATGATGATATCTTTTGTGTGCCAAAAGTTTTTTGTGAGTGTGTGGGCTGTTTTTCTTGGTAAAAGAGCAGATTTTACAGGTTTCTTCATGGTGAGGGGCTAAGCCCTAAGCATATACTTTGTTGCCTGGTAACCCTGGTTTTGTGTCTATTTTGTGTGATGGGTGAGAGCTTATTCATGTGCCAATGGTGGAGTTAGGTCTTCTCAAGTGTTAGCTAGCGTCAATGTGGTGGCCTCTTCTCCAAGATGACAAGTGAGCATCTAAGTTTTCACATGACAAGAGAAAGGTAAGTGCACTCCACTTGGTTAGTCTTGTAATAGTGAGCGTGATGTGTTTGGGCTTTCCAATTCACCAAAGAAGAACTAGGAGAGAATATTGACTCTCTTAAAATAAGGAAAAGATTGGGGATTGATGGACTCCCCTTAGAATTATTCCCTTCTATTGGTTTAGCAAGAATCGATGAACTTTGGGTATGTATCCCTTCCATTCTCAATCAACGAGGGAGTAATAAAGCTAATCCAAGTATATGATCACCAACTAGAGTCCATGCTCAACACTACCTACAAAACATTTACTAAAACCTTGTTGAGAAGATTATCTGGTAGCCTGAAGGACTAGGTTAGAAAAGAACAAACAGAATTCATTAAAGGAAGATATATTTTAAATGCCATCATTGCCTTATAGGAGGAAGGAATAGAACATACCCAACAAACCAACCAGGACTTCATGTTCTTCAAGATAGACTTTGACAAAGCTTATGATAGAGTAGAATGAGACTTCATTTTACAATTCCTAAGGGATATGGGTACGGGGGACAAATTCATCAAATGGGTCAGTTTCCTATTTGATAGACTAGAATGAGACTTCAAGGCTTATGATCGACTAGAATGAGACTTCATTTTACAATTCCTAAGGGATATGGGTATGGGGGATAAATTCATCAAATGGGTCAATTTCCTAT
>NC_141058.1:54989114-55196614 GCF_041138505.1 Cibotium barometz | reverse complement strand
GGCTCCATTTCGGCTTCTTTCTCACAAACCATCCCTCCAAAGCTTTCACAGAGAAGCCAAACAGCTCTCTCAAAATGTCTCTCTCAGAAGATGAGCTGGCATGCGTTATTTGAGAAGAGAGAGTGGATGTCCCATTAAAGAGGTTGTTGGCAGTGAATTTGAATTTGAAAAGAGAAAGGACTCGTAGAGGCTAGTCTAGAAAAGTGGGATGAAGAAGGAGATGGCTAAAAAAGTTTCCATGTGGCAAGGAGAAAAATCAACAGTTGTTTGTGCTTTATATTATACTAGTGGAATGACCCATCTCCGCAAGCGACGAGCAAGAGTATTCTAGCCTTGTAGGAAGAGGAAAAAAAGGCCTTGTAGGAAGAGGAGAAAAAGGCCTTATATTTAGAGCCCACTTTTAGCCTCATGGTCGTCGACTTAACAACCTACATATATATATCCACACCATGCTTGCCACATCCCAAAACACTTAGTTTTCTTTGAATAAACACCAAAATTGGCATACATATGTATCTAGCATTCCAACCCAGGGTAGTGGTGGTGACAACCAAACACACGTGCGCAAACCATTAAAACAATCTTCAAGAGACTAGATTATCTCTCCTTGGAGAGTCCTTGGAAGCCTATGCTCCTTGCTGCCATCTATCAAAAAATTATATATAAGACAATAACATTGGCTATGGCAAGATATAATTTTAAAGAAAAAAAAAAGTTGAAATATAGAACCTTACAAAACTCATTCGGTGGATCAACATTTGAGATGAATGGCATTTTGAAACCCCAAAAAAGGAGATTTTTATATCGTAATACGCCTGTACACTCTAATAGTTTGATCATTAGAGATGTAGCTTGTTCTTTCCAAGATGGAGGGTATACAATTGAGCCATGAAAATTAAATAGATTACAGTAAACAATGATGACTATGTTATAGCAAAAGTCAAGACCAATACCTTCAATATCTTGTTCATCGCCATAAATAAATGAAAATGATATCCTTGCCACATCCATCCTATGTAGTATTACCTATGATATCAAATACAAAAATATGATATCCTTGCCACATCCATCCTACGTAGTATTACCTATGATATCAAATACAAAAATATCTCCACTAATCATTCATGCACGATTATGAGGTCAGTCTCTCTCTCAGTCTCTCTCTCTCTCTCTCTCTCTCTCTCTCTCTCTCTCTCTGTGTGTGTGGACATTAAGTATTTTGAACTAAGCAAGAAAATTTAATAATGCCATAGTAAAGGAAATCAAGTCAAAAACAAAACATTTTCTTATTTAAATGTTATAAAAACAAAGAACTCACCATGCCCCTATAGGCATCTCACGATTTTGAACCACCCCTTTGGGCCACTCCATACTTTTGGATCTGCATGGTGGCTTTACCTCAATGTTAACCATTTATTCTAGACAATGTAAGTATATTTATATATATCAATTCAATATTACCGGCAATGGAAATGCCAGTGTGGAAGATAACTTGAAGGAATTTTACCATCCAACTCCTATTTATCTTCATGTCTTCGCATCACAAAAATAAAAATGTCAATCTAAAAGAAACATCAATCAACTCGAAATCATGCACACATCCTAAAAGATAACATAAATTGTACATGCCCCATCTTTGTGAACATTCTCCTTCCAAATGTTTGCTTGATTGATACAACGATAGCTACAAATGTAGTCTCTAGCATTTTTAGGCTAACTTATGGGCATACATTACATTTACATTCTTCTAGATGCCATTTGTAGTACCTCTTTGTAGACAACATTAGTTGTGTAGACTTTATTTGTACCTTCATTGCTGCTTTCATGGTCCACAATATCTTTTACGCACACTTTCACTGCACCTGATGATCTAACACATGACATAGCAACATACAATTATCCATGTGTGAATACTTGCGTGGCCAAATAAAGTCCCAACACACTCAATGTTTGACCTTGGGACTTATTTATTGACATACCAAAAGCTAACCTCACAGGAAATTATCTCCTTCTCATCTCAAAAGGCAATTGAAGCATTGATGGAATGAATGTTATCCTCGGAATGAAAACCCTATCTCCTGCTGATGTCCTGACAGAGACGGAGCTCTCTAGTGGACTGTTTAAATATCTTAATGCCAAATTGAACACTATGGGTAAAATCCAGGCTGATTTAGTAAAACGATGCTACAGAGCATCTCCACACGGTTAGATGCACTGATAGCCGCCTCGGCTAGTACTCCGACTCCTCGTGGTAGCCAAGCTCCTACGGCACGGGTGAGCGTAGCCTCGCCAGTAATTGCAGGAGTACAGGCCGATGCGCCTGTGGGGCCGTCCGTAGAAGCGACAGCTTCGTCGTTGTTAAAAGACTTAAAGCCGCCTAGTTTTGGTGGCGAGGAAAAGGAGAGAAACAAGGACTCAGTCAATATGTTTCTAGCGAAGTGGTCAGATTTGCACGCGCTGTGACAGCAGCCTAGCCGTATACAGCCCGTAGAGGCTAGCCTCTCATTAACCGGCAAAGCGTACAAGTGGTGGATGAGTTTGACAACTCGCCCTACCACTTGGACGGAATTTGAAACGATGTTTCGAAAAGAATTTTTACCTGTTAATGAGGCAGAGAGAAGCTGGGAGTTATGGGACAAGTGCTCCATGGAGAACAAATCCCTAACTCAGTACATCTCAAACTACAGGGAGATAGTACTCAAGCTAAAGGGAATCGATGCATTCCAGACATTGCGAGGCTTTAAGAGAGGCCTCAAAGATGATTACCTTGAGTACGTAGAGCCCTTACAGCCTAAAGACTTAGCAAAGGCAATTCAATATGCACAGATATTTGATGACATCAAGCGCCGTAGTGCGCGTGGTGGTTCTAGCAGGGCCGAGAGTAGTGAAAAGAGGAGGTCAGGCCTTAAAAGAAAAGGGTTCCGCAGTGAGAAACAAGGGGATAGGGGACGGACCAGGAAGGACAGGGTAGTCATTGGTCTAAAAAACCGCGACCATCCAGGAAGAAAAGAGACACCGAAATCCAAAAGAAAGAGCAGTATATTAAAGCGCGAAAGGAAAATCGCTGCTTTAATTGCAATGAAGTAGGGCACACGAAGGCTGAGTGTCCAAAGCCTAAAGTCAGCACGAGTGGCAACGAGCCCAAAAAAGATGGTAAATCTTCTAGGCAGTTGCATACAGTGCAGAGACTCCCTCTCAGTTCCGCAGAGTTCAGAGAGGTGACAATGTGTCATTGTGATGAGCATCACGCTTGTTCAGTGACACCAGCGATGTGGCAGCCTACTGTAGGTCCGCATGACATGGTGCACATGTATGGCACCATAGGTGGCCATAGAGTCACAGTTTTTATTGATGACGGAGCTAGCCACAACTTCTTGAACTACTCGTTAGTCAAGAAGTTGGGGTTGACTGAGACCCGGAGTGATCATGAGTATACTGTTGGCCTAGCCAACGGATATGACAAAACAGTATGGAATACTGTAGTATTGGGGGTCCCATTATCTATGCAGGACTATGAGGCTTCGCTTGACTTTCAGGTCATGCACTTAGCCAGAGCAGAAGTATATCTAGGCAGGGAGTGGCTGTATGGCTTGGGCCCTAGTCTAGCTCGGAATTACTTACATAATACGCTATGTTTTGAGCACGGAGGTAGAGTCATCACCCTGCAGGGCGACCGTACTGTCCCTGCCACACCACTTATTTCCTCCATGGAGCTGTGTACAGCGGTCCGCAGAGACCAGATAGCAGAGGTATATGCTTGTTACCCTCTTTTAAATTTTGTTTTCGTAGATGAAACGATAAATGATGTTTGCGTAGACAAACAAGGGAAACAAAATAACCTTGGACGAGACCCACTGTTTGAAAACCCTGTTTGGCATGCATGTGATTCAAACAAGAAAAAATCCAAGGTGAATGAGACATTAAAGAAAAAGTACATAGATACTTTAATGAATTTATTAGAGGAATTTCAGGATGTTTTTCCTGATGATTTACCAGATGGTTTACCACCATCTAGAGAAGTACCATGGCATCGAAGTTATGCCAGGATCAAAACCTATAAGCAAACCTGCTTATAGACTAAGCCACTCCGAGGCACAGGAGGTGGAAAAACAATTGACGGAATATTTGAACAAAGGCTTCATTCGGCCTAGTTCAAGTCCGTGGGCATCGCCTATTCTTCCGGTAAGGAAGAAAGACGGATCTATGCGGATGTGGAAAAACAATTGACGCAATATTTAAACAAAGGCTTCATTCGAGGCACAGGAGGTGGAAAAACAATTGACGGAATATTTGAACAAAGGCTTCATTCGGCCTAGTTCAAGTCCGTGGGCATCGCCTATTCTTCCGGTAAGGAAGAAAGACGGATCTATGCGGATGTGCATAGACTATAGGGCTCTTAATCAGATAACGATTAAGAACAAGTATCCAATGCCAGGCATGGATGAGTTGTTTGATCAACTCTATAGATCGAGATACTTTACAAAAATATACCTGAGATCTGGGTATCATCAGGTTAGAATAAAAGCAGAAGATGTTGCGAAGACAGCATTTAGGACCCGTTTTGGGCATTTTGAGTTTTTGGTTATGCCATTTGGGCTAACCAATGCTCCAGCGATGTTTATGATGCTGATGGACAGTATTTTACGTCCATATCTGGAAAAATTCGTAGTAGTTTTCCTAGATGATATTATTGTGTACAGTAAGACACAGAAAGAACACATAGAGCATTTGCGTCTAGTGTTTGAGTTGTTGCGAAAGCACAAACTATTTGCGAAGAAGAGCAAATATGAATTTTTTGAAACAAAAATTCACTACCTTGGCCATATTATATCCGCCGATGGTACGCAGATGGAGCCAAAAAAGTAGAGGCTATTCTTAAATGGCCAGTGCCAAAGAATCTCGAGGAACTGCAGATTTTTCTTGGCATGTCGGGATTCTACCGACAGTATGTGAAGGACTACGCGAAGATCGCAGTCCCGTTGACTAACCAGTTACGGTCAAAAACTAAAAACATTAGTTGGGGGGATGCCCAACAATAAAGCTTTGATAAGCTCAGGGTGACCGTAGCAGCTGCACCTGTTTTGACTATTGTGAATCCAAATGAGCCGTTTGTTTTGGAAACAGACGCTAGTAATGAGGCCATTGGGGCCGTACTTATGCAAAGGGGACGCCCAATTGCATTTGAGAGTAAAAAGTTAGATCGTGCGCAGCGTAACTACTCGGCTTACGAGCGAGAGTTACTAGCGATAGTTCATGCACTGAAAAAGTGGAGACACTATTTATATGGTGCCACTTTTGAGGTCCGGACGGACCATGAAAGTCTGAAATGGCTTTCAAGTTGAAATGAACTGAAGGGTAGAAAAGCTCGGTGGGCGGAGATTCTACAAGAGTTTGACCTTGAGATACGTTACCAGAAAGGTAAGTATAACGTGGTGGCAGATGCACTTAGTCGCATGCCACAGATTAATGAACTTAGTTTCACAGTCTTCAAGAATGATTTCTTGGAGTCACTACGTGGTTTATGTGAGCACGATCCATCTTTTACAGAGGTCTGGCGTGCTGTACGCGTACGCACTTCTTCACAGACGTGACCACCTCCCTCGTTGGCACGTATTGCTAGTCCGGAGAGACTGGCCGAAGGTGCAACAAGAAGGAAAGCGAGAGTTAGTCCGGAGAGACTAGCCGTGTCTTTTGGGTATAGTTTGGAGCCGGAGAGTTCTGACGTAGGCCCTTCATCACCTTTGACTGTCACGGCTTCAAAGGGGAGTGATAAACTTCGTCGGGGGGAGAAATATGCTAATTACTCCATTGACGACGGGTACTTACTCTACAAGGGTAGAATATGTGTACCAACTATTGGTGACTTTCGGGCCCAAATTCTTAAAGAAAGTCATGATAGTCCAAGTGCGGGTCATCCTGGGATTCAGAAGACCTATGCACTAGTAAAAAGACAGTTTTATTGGCCTAGTTTGTTTAAGGACGTCCAGACTTATGTGCTGAAATGCAGTAAGTGCTAGGTCAATAAACATGAACGTCTTAAGGTTGGAGGACTACTCCATCCGCTGGAGATTCCTCAAGGGAAATGGGAAAGCATTTCCATGGATTTCATTACCGGTTTACCCAAGACGAGTCGAGGGAATGACTCGGTGTGGGTGGTAGTGGATAGGTTAACTAAAATGGCAAAGTTTATCGCCACGAAGAAAACTGTTAAAACGCCAGAGTTGGCAAAACTCTTTATTGAACATCTCTACAAGCTATATGGCCTGCCCGTAGATATAGCGTCGGATAGAGATAGAAAGTTCAACAGTCATTTTTGGAGGGAAGTCTTCAAAAAGCTGGATACTACTCTAAGTATGAGTACGGCAGATCATCCGGAGTCTGATGGTCAAACTGAAAGAGTTAACCAAATTCTAGAGGATATGTTGCGTTCTTATGTTAGTAAGAAGCAATCTAATTGGGAAGAGTACTTGCCCTTATTGGAGTTTGCCTATAATAGCTCCAAACACTCAGCGACTGGATTTACACCATTCATGTTAATGTATGGATTCCAGCCGAGATCTCCAATGGTTGTAGGCCTAGAAAAGGAGAAAATTCAATCTGTCAAGGACTTCCTTGAAGATATGAATGATATTGTTTGGGACATCATAGCATAGCGGAGGCTACACTCCAACCCACACACTTTGTCAATCCGTGAATGCAACCCGGTTAGCGCATAGAGGCTATCCCGAATGGGAGAAGATGAGTTAACCACACACTAATGACTTCTAGTCCTACTCAATCCTTCTTCATCACTCAAGCAATCAATCTTACATAATCAAAGCATCAAGATTAGGCTACACTTAAGCATAAAAATGCAACTTATGCAAAGAATCTAACATGCAAAGAGCTATCACACAAGCCTCAACTACACATCATTTCATGCACAAGCTTCATCACATGCACTCTACAAATCAGATTTTAGCATCAAAACATCATTAAGAAATCTAGATTAGCAAGTGTGTAGACCATAACCTCATATCATTGAAAATGTAGAGAATAGAGAGTACAAGATTGAAGCATGAATGGAGATGGAGAGCCTTGGGAGAGCACATGAGAAGGAGCTATGGAGCAAGCTCTCTCCATGAGCCTCTCAACCAAATGACCAAAGAGTCCTCACTAGCTCTCAAATGGGCCACCTTTTATACAAAAACTCTAGAACTCCCAAAAGTTCCCATGTGGGATTATTGTCAAGCCCTCTCCCACATTCATCTACAACTTGGAACTCTTTTCAACAGTCCTAAGTGTCTTTTTTTTTGCATCCTTGTATTGATCTTCATTTGTCATGCAACAGATATGCTCAGAGCCGCACGTGAGAGCATTCGTAGCGCTCAGAATCACGCTAAAACTTATGCGGATAAAGGACGAAGAAAGGTGACCTTTGCAGAAGGTGACTTTGTATTCCTCAAGGTTCCTGCGCAGTCAGAAACCATGAAAACGGGAAAGTGTGATAAACTTTCTCCGAGATATTGTGGTCCTTTTAAAATCCTTAAGAAGATTGGGGACGTAGCATATAAACTTGAGTTACCGGAGAGTTCTCAAGTCCATCCTGTCTTCCATGTCAGTAAACTGAAGAAATCAGTTCACGGGCTAGAGAACGCAGTTTCTCCAGAGATTTTGGTGGACTTGATAGAGCCACCAAAGATACCACATGAACCTGAAAAGATTCTAGAGTATCATGACAGACAAACCCGACATAAAGTGTACCAGGAGGTACTTGTTAAATGGACAGATAGGGATGAGGAGGTGGCAACCTGGGAACGCCGTAGTGCAATTTCCAAAAGGTTTCCCCAGTTTGTTTTCGAGGACGAAAACTCTTCTTAAGGGTGGGGTAATGTCACATAGGTTGTAATGCCTATGACCGACGGCAGACCGGATGGCCATGTCCGGGGTTCAGTGGGAGAGGACGCCCATGCGGAGTCATGGGCGGCCAGGCTAGTGTGGACGGCAGGCCACACACTATATAGCCTGGGGGATGAGGGGCAATCCTCATTCTTCCTCTATGGCTGGGTGGTGAGCCAGAGGCCGTCCCCTCTTGTGGTAACGCCCGTAGCGGCATTACGAGTATCTAACACAATTAGTCAGTGTAATGTTCATGGACCATGTGGAGAACTAAATATGAACTCTCCTTACATGGTTAACGGGAGTTACAAACATCATTATCCTCACAAGTTTTTTGAGACTACTATCGTTGATGACAATGGGTATCCAACTTACATGCGGCGAGATGATGTTAGTTTCATCATCCAAGTAAAGAATCACAGGGTGGATAGTCAATGGGTTGTTCCATATATAACCCTTGTCTCTCTATGAGATAAAAAGCCCATATTAATATAGAAGCATACCATTACAGCAGTGAAATATTTGTATAAGTATGTATATAAGGGACATGATAGAGCTACTATACAGTTGCAACACACACATGGGGTTATTGATGAGGTTAGTCAATATCTGGATGCATGGTACGTGTCTGATATCAGAGGCAAGTTGGCGCTACTAGTATGATCTGCATGATGAAAAGCCAGATATACAAAGGTTGCATGTTCATCTCCCCTTGCAAAATCCTGTTATATTTAATGACCGTGATGATTTGCGTGATGTAATTAGTTGTGATAGGAACCGAAGAACTATTGAATGTATGCAAAAGCAAATAGCTTGCTGTATGTTGATTTCCCTTGCAACTGGGTGTGGAATTCAGCTCTTTGGTCATGGACTAAAAGAAAAAAGGGAAATGGGATTGGACGTATGTATAATGTTAGCTTGAGTGCAAGTGAGAAATACTATCTACGCATGCTACTCATAGTGTGTAAAGGTTGCAAATCTTTTGAGGAAGTATGGATAGTGAATGGGTAGTTGTATCCTTGTTTTAAGGCTGTATGTGAAGTGAGAGGAATGCTAGAGAGTGATGATGTGAGTGGTATACGTGTCTTAAAGAAGCTACATTTCAAAAAATAAGATTTTAGTTGCGTCAAATTTTTGTCATCCTTTGGTTTTTTGTGAGCCTGTTTCTCCTAACAACTTTGGGTCAAATTTTGTGCCGAACTTTCAGATGATTTTTTTCATGGCTTGCAAATAAGGTGTGTTGACGTTGGTGTTTGTCAATCTATAGTTAAGAATCAAGCTTTGTTACTCATGCAAGACCTCTTATAACAATATGAAAAACGTCTACATGATTTTGAAGGGTTTCCTCTTCCTGATAGATCAACTGTTGCTAGTATCAACAATGGGTTGTTGATGGAAGAGATGATGTTTGATACTATTCAACAGGCTGATTTGGCTCTTTCCATGGAAAGGAGTCTTAGTAGTTGTTAATCTAGAGCATTCCATACCATCCTTGAGGCCATTAATTTGAACGATAGTGGTGTTTTTTCCCTTAATCAAGTTGCTTTGGCATGTGCATCTTCAGGGGAATAGATTGTTACTTTCAAATGGATGCACTGCACACTCAATTTTCAGAATCCCATTGGTTTTGAATGCTTCTAACACATGTAATCTTAAAGCTAATATCCCATTGGCCGAGATGTTGAAGCTTGCAAGATTGATCATTTGGGATGAGGCTCCAATGATGCATACGTATGCATATGAAGCATTGGTGGACAGGACATTAAAAGATATCATGCAGAGCGATATAGTGATTGGTGGCAAAATTATTCTCTTTGGTGGTGACTTTAGGCAAATCTTACTTGTTGTTGCAAAGAGATCACGTGAGAATATGCAACGTTATGCCGGTCATATATTTGGAGACATGTGAATGTTTTAAAGCTCACCCAAAACCTACGGGTCATTCAGAGTGATTATGATTGTACAGAACTAAAATTTGTCAATTGGATTTTACAAATTGGGGATGTCTCTATATAGACCATCCAAACAATAAAGGTAGAGTGTTAATTCCACTACAAATATTGATCCATGGGAACTCCTTGCTGTGTTTGGTAGAATGGGTGTACAGAGATCTTCAAAGAGTGGAGGATTATGCATGCTTCTTTAGAGACCATGCTATTCTTACACCACGAAATCAAGAGGTGGATGAGATTAATGAACTAGCCTTGACTGCATTACCTAGTCTTAAAAGAGAATACCTCAGTGCAAATTCGGTTGTTTCTTCTCAGAGTGACATAATATTGTATGCAGTTGAGTACTTGAATAGTTTGAACATGGGTGGTGGTTACCCTCCTCACCGCTTGCTTTTAAATATGAATGCTCCTATCATGCTCCTCCGTAATTTGGATCCTTGACGGTGGGGACTTTGTAATGGTACTAGACTAATATGTAGGCAATTTCACTCAAAGGTGATATAAGCATAAATTATTACAGGTACAATATGGTTAAATCCTTCTTGGAAGGATAGATCTTAGTTCTAATCTCATTATCTTACCCCAAAACTCTAGGCCTAACAAGCTAGAGATGGAGATTAAGCATTTTTATAATTTTTAATCTATTTAAAAATGAGGTTAATTCATTTATGGTTGTTTTGATGTTACAAAAATTCATATTTATTCATTTTAAAATGAAAGAGAGCTTACGCTAACATTCTTGTATTTATTTTCATATGGAAAGTGATATTGAGTATTTTTTCTTAAAATAAACAAAATGCTTAGATGCAAATTATACTTAGGTTTATGCATGAAGAATTTTTATATTAAAAGAGGAAGTCTCACCATATTTTTGTGTAATTATGTTTATGCATAATTTTAAGAATGCAAAAAGAGAAATTTTCATGATATTCTATGCATAAAACATTTTAAATGCTAAAGTTAGTCCTTCTTCATGGGGCTGGAGCTGGTGCCTATTGGGGTAAGATAGATGAGGGAGTTGGGCCAGGCGGATAATATACCATTGGGGGTCCTTGTCTTAAGGCAGGACTAGTTATTCTTCATAAGGTCCCATATGGTATTCAGGGTATGCCCTATGAGGCAGGTACTATTGGTACATTGGTGCAGCTGGTTGTGATAAGATTGTGCAGCATAAGATCTCTCCCTTTGATAGGATGTTTCAAGGCCCTGGAGAGTTGGTTCCTGACCTAGGTTAGGCACTGGCCTATGGTCTTGGTATGAGTCGGCCCCCCAGACTGGTGGATTAGTCTAGGTTGGGTTACTTTCGCTTTGCCTCATTTTCGGTCTATGGTCTAGAGGCAGCGTGGGCTCTCTTTCAGGCTGGTGTTCCATGCCTTGGGATGCGGATTTTTCGATTGTGCATTTCCCAGGATGAAGTTACAGAGTCTCAAAGTAAGACTTCTTTGTGAATGTGCAGGGAACTCTGGGTCTTACTCCAAGGTAGGTGGTGTGTCCATGTATTGGGCCACTAGTCCTCCTATCTCTAAGTCAGGGGTAGTGCACCCCATGCTAGGATGCTCCTCACTCTCACTGGTGTGCTGTCAAAGACCAACACCATTTGGCTCCATGATGTGTTGACTGAAGGGTCTAATCTTACAAGTGAAGGAGCATCCAGAGGATTTATGTAGTCGAACAAAGTGTTTTTTTGCACAAATTTCCCCGAACATAAGTGCATGAATGTGAGAAGTGGTAGTGTTGGACCCCCCTCGGGACATTCTCTATTTTTTGGGGGGTAATGGTATGGTTGTACGCTGGTTGAGGAACAGGCATTCCTTTCTAGCCGGTACGGGCGTGGCTGATCAAGACACGGGTGTGTGCTTGTTAAAGACACGAATGTGCGCATGACACAAAGGGTATAGGCGTACACTTCCAGGAGGGCATAGGCATGCGCTTGTGAAAGGCATGAACATGCACTTGGCAGAGGGTACGAGCATATGCTTCGAGGAGGATTATGCATATGCTTTGAGAAGGAACAAGCGTGCTCAAGGAATGGTACGAGCATAACCCTATTTGTACCCCTTTTTAATGCCCTTTATACCTTGTAAATGCAATTTATTCTCCTTAGTTGCTCCTTTCTCATATTAGTAAAATAGGTTCTAAAAGATTTACCTAAAAGGAAGGTATGAGCATGGCAAAGGAAGACACAGGCATGGCTCTAAGAAGCATATATGGCCATACTCTTCTCAGAAGATAGATAAAGTCGAAAATGCGCCTATCCTCCTCCCTTGATTTTTGAGGTTCTTGGATTACCTAAGATTAATTCAGGGATTTTTTGTGTTTTTCTTTTTGTGAATGGCTAGAGCTAGTATTCAACTATTTGTGCAAAATTTGATAGATGTTGAACAAAACAAAAATTCATGAACTTCAAGAGTAAAGTTTAGGCACTTGTGTCTCTAGCTTCCGATGAAGACTCCCAAGCTACTTATGCTCCATTGAACTCCATGGTTGAAGTAGACAAGATCAAAAAACAAACAAAAACATACAACCACCGGTGGCTTTCACTCCAAATCGGCTATGCAATGACTCTAGCAAGTGATAGAGTATGGAGGAACCTAAGCTAAATGCCATTCCCCGGCAATGGTGCCAAAGATGTTAACCAAACCAACATGCTACCTTGCACAAGAGAGTGATAGAAGAAGACTGTGCAAGGGTCACTTCGGAGACTACCATTTAGCCAACCCTAATGAGGGTTGAATCCCCGATGTTAGGCCGGTTGGGACTCACTCCACCTCTACTTGTGTCACTCAAATGGAGCTTCCATAAGCTAGGTAGAGAGCAAAGAGAGGAAGGGAGCTATGGAAAGCTCTATCTCTACTCAATGCCTATGCGTATGAAAGAGTGATCTCAAAGAGAAGACAAGAAGAGGGAGAAGAGAGGGCAAGACAAGAATTATCACCTACATGCACACACCATAATCAAGCAAGCATGCATAAACCAATACACACCTACCACCATAACTACAAAAGAGTGAGAGAGGGAGATAAGACAAGACTCAATTGTGATAATGGGATTGTTCCTTTTCATATTTTATAAATCACTTATATACATGAGCTCACTTTTTACACTGGTCGACCACCCATTTACAATTGGGGGCCCAAATTTGACTTCCTAGCTCTATGTACATCTAGGGTCATTCCTGTGAGATGACTGGCATTACACAAGTTGTAAGCTCGGTCATCCTATATATCTTTTTAAGGAGCACTTAGCATGGTTACATAATAATGGATTACAAGTTCTAAGTGTAACCACACTTGAAAAATTATGTTAACGAGTGTGGTAAACAGACTTCTCTTCAAAGCCAACCCCTGAATAAACTTGCATTTGCTGCGTTGCCATTGAAATTGTTATTCAAAAATAATTTACAATGCTTTGTTTTGTTATTCAAATAAAATACAGTGCTTTGTATATATCAGGAAGAAAAGGGAAGTAATTATTACGTACTTTTATCACGGGAGATCAGAATACATGAACTCTTAGCCTTAGAGGAAGAAAGGCAAATCACCTCTCTAAAGGTGGAGATAGTGCAGTGAAGAAGAAAGACTTGGATTGATAGGCATCCAAGCACATGATTTTTGAGAAAGGAGATCTTGTATTGGTCTACAATTCCAAGCTGGGTAGATGCTTAGATAATGTAAACTCTATAAATTGAGGCATTGGCCTAATGAGAATTTGTTAGTTTTTGATTATCCATGCCTACATTAAGCTATCAGTTAATTGCTTACTAATCTCCTCTTAATCATCATCTAATCTCTTTTTTAATGATGTTGATTCTTGCATTTGATCCACCATAGCTCATCACATTGCTGCAAATTTAACATGTGTGTGTGTGTGTGTGTGTGTGAAAGATTGTGTCTGTCTGTGCATGCATGTTTGTGTGTCTGTGTATCTGAGTGTGTGTGTGTGTGTGTGTGTGTGTGTGTGTGTGTGAAAGATTGTGTCTATCTATGCATGCATGTCTATGTGTCTACATATCTGAGTGTGTGTGTGTGTGTGTGTGTGTGTGTGTGTGTGTGTGTGAGAGAGAGAGAGAGAGAGAGAGAGAGAGAGGAGCAAGCAAACTTACCTGTTGCCATTTGCTTTCTGGTTATGTGGGCATGGATGTTGGACTCTCTTTTTGTCTGTCTCACTGGAATCTCTCTCTGTCTGTGGGTTCCTGAAAAATTGGGATGCTCTCTCTCTCTCTCTCTCTCTCTCTCTCTCTCTCTCTCTCTCTCTCTCTCTCTCTCAAATACGAGAATTGGGATGCTCTCTCTCTCTCTCTCTCTCTCTCTCTCTCTCTCTCTCTCTCTCTCTCTCTCTCTCTCTCTCTCAAATACGAGGACCGTTAATAGTGGCGTGAGGATTAAATAACTTTAAACGAGCCCACATGTGTAGTAATAACAGACATGTGTGATGTTGACAATTGACATGTGGGGTTTGTGAATATTAAAAATGACTCTCTTTTTATTCTATTTGTAAACGGTGCACCTGAGAGAGAGAGAGAGAGAGAGACAGAGACAGAAATAGATCCATCGAGCACGACAACGATCCATCAAGCCACCGATAGCTTTGGTATGTGTTTCTCTTGCACACACTCCTGCACGCACACACACACACACACACACACACACACACACACACTCCTGCATGCACACACACACACTCATGCAAGAACACACAAAGACACACACACACTCATGTATCCACACAATGGGACACACACACACACAAGGAGAAACACATACAACACAGACATACACATCCAGTAATGCTAGAGCAAAGGCACTGTTACATTGACCCATGTGTTTTTCATCCCAACAAACCTGGGGTGCCCTTACTTATGAAGTGCTATGTGGATATCCAACACCCATATTATCCCACAAATACATTATTAATTGATGATACCCCTAAGAAGGCTATGTACAATCCCATGGGAGCATGGATATCACCCTTTCCTTTTGAAGGTAATGCAAATGAGTTTATTTGGAAGAACAATTGATTCCATATTTAGATGGATTGTACGAATCAAAAGACTTTGTACAAGATTATGTAATGAGAAATCCTTTTTTGTGATGTAATGTTTTCAACTGTTCTATTCTCACTCAAGTAATGTGTCTTGGAAAATAGTATACATTATATTGTTTTTTGAAAGTACTGCATCGAACAAAAAGCTCTTGATTAATTATGTTAAAAGAGTACATTCAAATTTGTAATATCAAGTAGGAGTGTCACGGGACGACAATCATCATGTTGTGGCATGGATGGAGGAGATTAGTAAATGTGAATCATCTTAAATTGTTTACTTTTTCTATGTAGTGTTAAGTTTTTTAAAAAAATTTGGAACTAATTAGATTCACACTGACTGTAGCATTCAAGAATGTTATATCAAGACAACCATATATTGATGCTATCCTTATTAAATTCAATGAGGATAGTGAGGGGGAGGTCCTCATAGTCGTAGCTTTCTTAAAGAGGTAACGCAACGTAAACATTATGAGAATATATGTCTTAAGTCTCTTTGACATGGGATGGTCCAAGTGCAGCACGTTTTATCTTTCATCATAACTCATAACTCATAACTCATAATTTTTTTGCTATAGGATGAATGAAGTGGGATATATTTCTTCATCTCTTGTGGACAAAGTGTGTCTCATTAGGGCACTTGGATTAGCAAATAAAGAAATAATTATGATGCACACTAGAGCGATGAATAAGGAATGGATGGCATGCCTCGTCGACGTAGAGAAAAAAAGGATCGCCCATCCTAGTACAACTGCGAGCTTTCAAAACTTTACCAAATAGTATTCTAGGTAAACCTTCAATTTTCTAACACATGCAATATATGATTAACATTTATATATTGTCAAACTAATGTTGTAACATGTGAATAATAGGATGAGTACCTTGCACAGCCACCCGAGATATTGACCCCCTAGTAGATAGCTTGCCTACAACTGAGTTTGAAGAGAAATGGAGAACTTCATTTTATAACGATGAAAAAAAGTGGAGGCATGCTACAAAGCAGCTAGGTGGTGATTGCAAACCCTACACAAGAAGATGGTCTCTTTGAGTAACAAAGCCTACAATCTTCCCTCTTTGTGTATTTAGTAGGCAATGACATTTTATGGTTTTAACGTTACGATTTAATTTTGGTGTTGTCTTACAGACGACTAGTGTAAGTTGATTGGATTGTTTGACATAGAATAGGCTATACAGCTTGGCATCTAGCTCAGTGTTAAATGACCAAAGGCAGCTTCTCTTGAATGGCCACTCTTAGACTGGGTACCACGAATTCCATGGGCATAACTGCTTCCAACCCATAGGCCAGCTTAAATGGTGTTTTCCCAGTTGAGACTTTGTAGGATGTGTGGAATGCCCATATCCAGCTTCTGGTCCTAACATTTTTGTTAGCATTTACAATTACTTTAGAATCTTGGTCAGTACCTTATTGGTTGATTCCGCCTGGCCGTTGCACTTTGGGTAGTAGGGTGAGGACTTCTTGTGATTGATTAGGTATCTCTCCATCAGCCCTTTCATTAATTTGTTCATGAAATGCGTGCCCTGGTCACTGACTATTTCCAACGGCAATCCATGCCTAGCAATGATATCCTTGAAGAGGAACTTCACCACCTCTTCTATGGAGTTTCTCTTTACAGCTCTAGCTTTTGGCCACTTGGTGAAATAGTCAGTTGTTAATTGGTCCAACAAAATCCAATCCCCACTTCATGAATGGATAGTGGCAGTATAGGTGAGATGGGCAATCTATCGGAATCTTCGGGTAGACCCATTTGCTGATAGACATCACAGTTCTTTACTTCACTGTTGGCATCCCTTATGACAGTTGGCCACTAAGGCCTGCTTCCAAAAAATTTTGGGCTGTTATCTCTCCACCCATGTGTCCTCTGGTGATCCCACAGTGTGCTTCTCTTAACACAGCTTACTGCTTATGATCTGGGACACATCTACGTACTATGCCTCTTTTATACAACAACTGCCCAATAATCATGGTGAAATTTTTGCTTCTTAAGGCAATTCTTTTTTTCTTATCATCAGCGGTGTATCCTTCCGAAAAAGTCCCATCTTCCAGAAACTGCACATGTCATAATACTAGTTTTCTTCCACTTCAGCTGCTTTTGCTACTGTGAATAAGTTGGTGTCTGGGAGTTAATCTTCTACACCCCCCAAGGCAGGTTCTCCGGAATCTAGTTTGGACAAAAAATCTGCCCACTGCATTTCTTTTCCAGTTGTGTGCTCAATGGTGAACTCAAATTCTTGAAGTAGGAGCATCCATCTTGCCATTTTTCCCACCAGAAAAGCTTTGTTCACCAGATAAATGAGTTCTTGATGGTCCACATGGAAAACAAATTTGTTTCCCAAGAGAGTGCCGGAACTTGTTCATAGCATAAATCATTGAAAGGGCTTCTTGTTCTGTTGTGTTGTAGTTCCTTTCCGCCCTTGTGAGGGCTTTGCTGGCATAATGGATGGGTTGCATATAACCTTTTTGTTTTTCCTGCATCAGTGCACTGCCTAGTGCTTTGTATGAAGCATCTACATAAACATGGAACATTAAATTCCATTCCGGGTTGATCATCACCGGTATACATGACACCATGCTTTTCAGCCAATGGAATACCTTCTGACATTTTGGACTCCATTCATACTTTGCATCCTTCTTGGTAAGTGCATATAATGGGTACACTACATGTGCTAGATACTTCAAAAATCTCACATGTGCATACACTACATGTGCTAGATACTTCAAAAATCTCACATGCCACTTCACCTTGCCAAGGAATCTTTCAAGTTGCTTAATGTTATGGGGAGCACACATCTTGGATATGGCCTCTGCCTTAGACGGAATTATAGCCAATCCCTGGGCTGACACAATGTGTCCTACCAATGTTCCAGATTTTACTATAAAGCACACTTGGTCGGATTCAACTTCAGCCTTGTATCTCGGCACCTCTGCAAACATAGCCTTAAATGATAGATGTGCTTTGCGTTATCTCCGGTCACGCTGAAATAATCCACAAAAGCTTTCATGAAGTCTGTCAGATAGTCATAGAAAATCTCCTACACCATTCTCTAGAGGGTGGCACGTGCATTTTTTAAGCCAAACATCATAGCAATTGCCACAGACACCCCATTTGGTGATGAATGTGGTCTTCTCTCTATCTTTAAGAGCCATCTTGACCTGGTTGTATCTACTGAAGCCATCTAAAAAGGAGTACATCTCCTTTCCGAGGCTACCTCATCCAACAAGGAGTCTGTGAATGGAAGTGGAATGGATCTAACTTAGTTGTGGCATTCAGCTTCTTGCGCTAGTCTGCACAGATTTTGATTTTCATATTGTTTTTGGGGACTACCACGATCGGGGATATCCAGGCAGCTGTTTCCACACTGGCACTATGAAACCCACTCTCAGTAATCTATCAATTTCTTCTTTGACTTGTTTTGCATAGTTTGGGTTCTGTACCTCTATTGTCTAACAAGAATAGCTCCCTCTTTCAAGTTGATGTTGTGCTGGAAGAATTAAAGGTCAATGCCCTCCATGTCTTCGTATGACCAAGCAAAGACATCTTGGTATTCCTTTAACAAGGATACCAACTCATGTTTGAATTCATCTTCTAGTTTCGAGGCTAATCTTTACAAGTGTTTCTTCTTTTCCATCCCCTAGATTTACCTCATGTAGTTTGTCCAGGCTTACTTTTCTGGCATTGTTTTCCTAGTTATCCTTTTTCTTTTGCACCCAGTCCCGCATCTCTTGGATCTGTTCTTCTTGTTCCAGATTCCATGCCCATTTGATTTCTTTCGAGGCTTTTCCCTGTAAGGTTTTGCTCAATTTTGAGCCCTCTATCTTTTTAGAATTTGTTTTTTTATTCATTTGATTGTCTAGTGCCTCCTTATTTTCACTCTTTTCTTCTCCATAATGCCTTATTACTTCATCCACATTCAACATGTACAAGGGCACAAGGTCCGGGTGTTCATGGAGTATTATGTTCTCTTCGTCGTCGTCGTCATCAAAGCCTTCTGACATGTTGAATGTTTCTACATATGAACTGGTCTCTAGGCAGGCTTCACTGATCCCCTTGCATCATCAGAGAGATCAACCTCCACTTTCCGCTTTCCTTTTCTAATGGTGATTCTTTTCTTGCCCCAATCCTGCTTCACCTTGCCATGTCTGAACCAGGGCCTTCCCAATAATACCTGGTAAGACCTGGTGTGGTTTTTGTGGTAATAACCACCACGTTGACTTTGAAGTCAACTTGTTTGATTTTCATTGGGACATTCTTGATGATTCCTTTAGGTGTACTACTACCCTGTTATTTGCCATTCTTATGATGGAATGGGTTCCCACTTGAGACCCAAACCCAATGCACTTTCCTCGGGTGGTGATGACATTCACTTCGGATCCTCCATCCAGCATTGCATCATTAATGAGTACATTGTTCAGTTGAATTGTGACTTTGGCCACTTTATCATCTCTGGATATTGGCGGTTCTTCAGCTTGGTGCATTCTGAGGTTTCTTCTTCTATTGAGTTCTTTAGTTCCTTACTCAATCCTTCAATGTCTTCCATCAAGATTTTGGCCTTGAATCTTGGACATAAGTCCGACACTCTCAGCTAAACCTGTCTATCCAGCATCATTTATTTTTCTGGCTTTCTTCCAGGCATTCCTTACTGAAGCGCTCTACATGCTTGCTTCCACTTTTGTTTTCAAGAAATTCATAATGATTTCGAGTGAGCCATCCTCTTTTTGCTTTCCTTGCCTTTTCTCGATTTCCTTAGTAGTTTGAATTCTCACCTTTTCTTGCTAATCCTAGTCCATAGCTGCCTTCTTTGGGGGCTTGGGGTGAGTTTTGGTTATGAAGCTTATTACTACACCAGATTCATTAGCTTTAGCCCTTGTGATTTCTTGCATCATGTTGGTGCGTGGTAGATTTTCTTTGAGCTGCATCAATTCTGCTTGTCTTTCTTCATCATGCTTTTTCTTCATGGCACATTCTACTTTAGTGTGTCCAGGCTGTTGACAATAATAGCACGTGAAGGTTGTAGAACCATCGGCTCATCCTTGGTTTCTCCTTCCTGAATAATTCATGCGGCCTCTGTTTCCATAGCTTCCCATTCTTGGGGGTCTTCTTTCTGCTCCTTCCATGTTGTTCACCGTGGGAGCTCTATTTTTCATGTTGTACCTGTAGTTCTATGTGCTATGATTGTACATATTACAAATGGTGCAAGTTGGTGGCACATTGCATTCCTCCTTGAGGTGCCCTTCCTGCTCTTGCATTTGGAAAGTAACACATTCTTGCGGAAATCTGTGCCCGTGCTCTTTTTCATTTCTTGCATCAGCTGCTTAACCTGCAGCATCAATTCTCTGGAGCTTGTTTGTTCCTTTCGATTTTCTTCTTTTTGTCTTTCTTCTTTTTCATTGCCACTAGAGAGTCCTACGAGGAGTCGCTTGAATCGTCCTCTTCACTAGTGACACTCTTCCTGGACTTCTTCTTTTGTCTCCTTTCTCGACTTCTTTTTTCAACCATTTTGGCCAGCTCCACCAATTCCTCGAACTCCTCTTCAGTTTCTTCTTGTTTTGTGCTGACTATTGCGTGGATATCCGTCTTAAGCCCTTTGACAAACGAATCAGCAGAGCAATAGTTTTCATGGAGAGTCGGGTTTGTTTCGCCACTCTCTGCCTCAAGCTTAGCAACTTTGTTGCATAAACTTCCACATCCATATCTAGTTGTCGGAACTCTCTCATTTGATCACAGAGTTGAATTGCTGACTTTATTCTACGGAATCTTCCCAGAAAAGTAGTTTGAACTCCTCATAGGTGTGGAAATGGTTGTCCTAATATCTTAACACCCACTCCACGGCTCTGCCTGTCAAGGTATTCATCATGAAAGCATCTTTGCAAATTTCACTCAGCTCTGGCTCTTCCACATCCTGAGGTCTCGTCACTTTCCAGTATTGCTCAAACCTCCTCACATGCAGGTCTACATCTTCCCCTTTTTCTCGTGCAAACATCGGGAAATTTTTGGCTAATGACTCCATGGCTGCCTTGAACCTTTTCCAAGGGTTTTGTTGTGGTTGTTCTTCCTAGTTTTGATGCTCCACCCTTCTTGGGCTTTCCGGACTTGGACTGTGCCCGGATTCTCGCTCTTGGCACTCCTTTGCATGATGGTCCAAGTTGTGCCTGAATTCTGACACTTCTTCTTGCTTGTGTAGGGTTACATAAGTTCCAGCACTCTCCTCTTGATTGTAACGGTGCGAGGCACTCCCAACCGTGAGCTTCCTAGAGGGTCTCTTGGAAGGCATTACTTTCCACCATCCTTAGATCCAACAACATGCATGAAGCTGGCTGAGTTGTGTGGTGTGAAGCTCTCCGCACTGTCTTCTTCCGAAAGTTCCTTCAATGCTATGGTTTCTCCTCAAACTTGTTCTAAGCGGTCCTACACTAATGATGGTGCAAAATGCCACTCCATGGATGTTTTCCCTGGCAGTATGTTTGTTGTTTCCCCAGCATGATTGCCAAGTGTTTCTCATTGATTTCCCTCTCAGCAGAATGGCAAGATAGCAGTCTATGGTGACAGACCAATCAGGAAATGCCGTGGGAGACGTACAGTCACCCACCAGAGTTTTCGGGTACAAACACCAACTCTCATATGGTCATGGGGACACATAGAACACCAAACTACTGAGTAAACCTTCACTTTCACTCTCTTAGTTCTCACTCTGCATCGATTCACTCACTCTCTCATACATAGACAACATGTTCAGTAGAATAGAGATATTGCAGACTCAATCCACACAATGTAGAGAACAATTTAGAACAACAATGAGATAACAAGGTTGCTCTTAATTATATTTCGGAAGCATTTCAGACTAATACTATAGAGCAATTGCCCATTACAGTCTAACATTCCCATTGTAACAAGCTTCAAGACACAACTGTCAACTATTTATGGAGAGCTTATGGAGAGCATACAACTATTGCACCCTTCATACATTCCTTCTATCTGAGCATTCATCTCTACTCTTGCCTAACACAGTGTTAACCCCCATCACCATTTGCACAGACCAGTTGCCCTTTTATGCTGAGTCTTCTTGTTCTTGACAACGCCTCTCCGGTGGTTACAGCTTGCCACCTCCACACATGTGATACCGAGGTGGTGCTCATGACGTGTGGGGAGTGGGTTGTCGGCGCCTTCTGCCACCCATTGAGTTGCTAGGTGTAACAAAAAGGTTTGCTAAAATTTGGAGACGTAATAAGACTAGTTACCATAGCAACTTTCAATTTGTCAAAGCACTTTGACACATAGGGGTCTATTGATAACTTCTTTTAATGTTTTTGGTTTTGGCCAATCTATGACTGCTTGAACCTTGACAAGGTTTGTAAAAATTCCATCCTTGGACACCATGAAACCCAAGTAAACACAATCTATAGAGAGAAGGTGAACTTACTCTTTTTAGAAAAAAGCTTATGTTTTCTTAGAATCTCTAGGACTTTTTGTATATGCATTTCATGACTAGAAACATTCTTGAAATATACCATAGTATCATAAAAAAGAAAACAAGGACAATCATGTAAGTGATCCCTGAGTATCTCTTGCACCAAACGGTTGAATGTGGTAGGGGCATTAGTTAACCCAAAAGGCATAATTGTGAATCCATAGTGTGGAGTATTGAATGCTACCTTTGCAACATCCTTCTCCTTAATTATTCTGAGTCTTTAAATCTATTTTTGGAAAGACCCAAGACCCATTTAGTCTATCTAAGGATTCATCAATTTTGGGGATATGATACTTATTCTTGATGGTCAATTGATTCAGACCTTTATTACATAGCCTAAGTGTCCCATCTTTCTTCTAATAGATGCACACTAGTCATACAAACCCTTGTTCAACAGTTACCTCAACTGTTCTTTAGTTCTATTACGTCTAGAATTGCTATTTTGTATACATGGGGCTAGGCTCTAGGAATTAATTCTATCTCATGGTCTAATTCTCGATAGAGGCATCTTAGTCAACTCTTCTGGGAACACATCAGCATATTCACTTAACCACTTCGATTCCTTAGAGCTTGACTCTTCTTCTATGGGTTCATTTTGACGACATAAATGGTTTGTCTCTTTCTAAGCCCTTTTGGTAGTTTGGAGGCATTTACTGACTCTAAGGATGGAGATCCAAAGGTTCCACTCTCTTTAACCTTATTTCCTTGAAGATCTAAAAAAGAGATGGTTCCTTTATAACAATAAATATCAACCTGATTTTATTTGAGCTAATCCATTCCTACCATTTTATCATAGGTTCTTAAAAAGGTAAGACTTTGAATATACACTCGGTTAAAATCCCATTTAAAAGAAACTGAATAAGATTTATCTTATGGTGAGTGAAAAGAAGCTCCCCATCGGCCAATTCTACTTGTCTAACTTTTTTTAAATTTTTATTCTAGGATGTTACACACACATCATGGGGAAATAAATGAATGAGCACTACTTGAATCTATTAAAAGCTTAAATTTTTACCGTGATATTCATCATGTCCTTGGAGTACATAAATTTATCGATTTTGACCTTGTTTCTCTTGACATTTGAAACATCTATTCTCTTGGCAAAATTGGTCACATTGTCTATTTGTTAAGAAAGGCACTTCTGAAGCTGAACTTTGGGGATGAGGTTTCTTCTCAGCTCTAAACCATCATGTCTCTTGGTCTTGACTAAAGTTTGACCCACAATTACGCTTCGGAGAAGGGTCGGAGACATTTCCCAAAACTAAGGATCTCTTAGGAAATGACGACACAATCTATGAGTTTTGACTGAAAATGTCTTGGCAAAATCTTCAGTCAAAATATTCAACCATTGATATTCCTTCTAAAATGGAAGAGGTCTTTATATTTTTTACTAGGTTGTTAAGAGGTTGATTGAGCTTCCAAATAAACCTATATAGTAAGATTACATCATCTACGCAGTAGGGGAAAACTTGAGGAGATTGATGAAGGCTTGAAGGGTTGGTGATACTCCTCTATGGTTGGTCCTTCTTGGGATAGCTCTAAGAATTCATTCATCTTATCTTCTTGGAACCCTGGGGGATAAAATCTTTGGTGGAGGTATGTTTTCATGTCACCCCATCTTAACTTTCCCTACTCTAGTTGATTAGACACAGTAATTCTTTTATCCCAAGAGCTACCGAGAGGACCTTAAGTCTACCACGTGCCATCTTACTCCTTTCATGTACCCGGCTACTTGAAAGTATTTGTCCATAGAATTAATCTAGCCTATATAATTTCTCCTAAGTTTTATTCTTCACCTTTGATGAAAGGACCGAGTTGGGACCTATGAAATGCATCCCTGATATCCTTATCAAGTTCTTTCTATAAAGGTAGTGTAGCTTGTTTACCTTGACAAATCATGACATCTTGATTTAAAAAATCATTGGTTTTTAACAAATTCTACTGCTGACATCTTTCTGTATATATGGTTAACTAATTTATTTATAGCACTTTGCTTACTAAACCCCATCCCACATTTTTAAGATCTAGGTGGAAATCATGCTTATCTATTGTTGTAATAAAATTCATGTGTATGCACTAATGCAGTTTACTTGAGGATAATAACATTATAATTGTCATCCTACCAACACTAATGTAGGTCAATTGCTTCAGGACAATAACATTACGGTTATCATCCTACCAGTATAGGCATGCTTTCCTATTCTCTTATTCTTCCTTAAGAGAATTTCTCAAAAAGCAATAAGCTCTATGAACTTTCCACATTTCCATTTCTAGTGCCACAAAAAATTATCATAATGGCACAGAGTTGAGATGACCATGTTACGTGGTGCTAGGTGCAAGTCATATGTATAGCCTTGCACCTAGATTTATTCAGCCATGTCTGCCCGAAGAGCCACCCATCGTTCGTGGCTTACCAATGTCCATACTAGACAGGGTGTCCTTGATTCTTCTGTTCTCATGGGCAACCCAACCTCAGTCACTCACAGCCACCTTAACACAGATTCGTCACACATCAGCCCATCAATTCCCTATCTCAAACCAAGTCAAAGAAAGTAGAATGAAAACTGTTGAAGGAAGTAGAGTGTTGGAGTTTTCATCAGAGAAGATTATACATATGGGCCCACCTTTTTCCCAATGCCCATTCACACCACCTGTAATATCCGTAGGCTTTGTATGTAATAGACACATAGGCATTGTTCATGAATCTGCATTGAGCCTCATCATTGAGACAACGGTCTACATACATTTTTGGATGGAGGGACCATGGCAAGTGCAAGCCTGGCCAATGGTATGACCCATCACCTGGACCTTCCCCAAATCAGCATGAACCTTCCATGGCCTCGTATTTGACTACACCACCCTGCCTCTAGCCGACATGCTCAATAACGCAAAGTCCGTCCGAGTCACAAATGTCACCTAGCTTCATTACAGTTATGGACACAACCTTGCATAAAGACCACTGTTATGCCTTTAACACTCTATTTTAATCTTGACTCTCCAAGAAAGGGATGTTAAGTAAATGTTAAAGAAAGCAACAAAAAGAGAGTTGAAGAAAGCATTTGTGTTGGAGAAGGTTTTGAAGAAGTGCACCCACATCTACCCATTGCCCATGCATGTCACCTATATATTTCACGGCGAGCGCGTCATAATTTCACGGCGGGCGCGTCATAATTTTTCACTTCTCACATCTCATGGCACTCTCAAACACATGCACCTACAATGAACCTCATCAACACTAACATCTCTGGATGGTGGGACTTGGTAGGTGTGTAAGCATGGCGGCCCATGTGGTATGACCCATTGCTGAAGGGAGAATCCTCAACCTTATAGGTACCTCCCTCAAGCTTCCATGCCTATGTCCTCTACTTTGACTCCAATTCATAAAGCCACACCTTGGCCAACGTATTCATCAAGAAAATGCCCCATCTCTAGGCATCACGCTATGAGATCTGGGCATAATACCTTGTCGCACACCATCTACCCATGCTCATCATTCCATGGGATCCTGGCACTCATTTTGCCAAACACAGGGTGCATACCACTTCTACCCACTACCTCATGGGGTGAAGGGTTCACACCACTTCTAAAACTAACGAAGGCCCAGCATGAATGACCTCTACATCACCTATCACTTTTCATGTCGCCTTGACAAGCTACCTGCCCCATCAGGGCTACCCAAAGCTACACATCGGTCCTAAACTAACGACTTAACCTAAGCCCCGCTAACTCCATAGCGTATCCTCGACCATCCAATTCTCTATAGTAGCAGCTTCACCACCACTAACTTGGGTGACACAAGGACACAATCACTAATTAGGGAGGGTTTATGTTAACCACTCCGTTGATTAACATGGTTTCACGTGCCCACGACCGACTGTAAGGTGCTTTGCCATCTTACTTGCACGAGAACAAACACTTTTAACTATTGTAAGGTGGTGCTAGAATATATAAACCAACCTTAATATACACTTAATGTCAGATTAGGAAAGTCTATGGACTTAGTATACATAGTTGCTTTTAAGACTAGTAATAGAGGCCAAACCATTTTTAAGTTTGGTTGGCCTAGTGTGAAAACTAGTTATTTTTAACACCAAGTAGTACACAATCATTACCTTGTAATAGTTTTCTTATGAGCTCTCCCTCTTTTTTCTTGCTTGCATGCTATAATGTTCTTACTTGCTTGATGGATGCTTGTTTTGATAGGCGTGATTGTAGGTCTCCCTCTTGCATTAGCTTCTTATTTTCTCGCCTTTTGTGAGAGAAAGCCGTCACAAAGGACCATCTCTTCTTGCCTCTATCTAGGCATTGAGAGCTCTCCCTTCACCCCTTTGGAAAAGGAGCATTTTGATGTGATAATGGAGTGAGGACACAACCCATGAACTAGGACACCCACATGGGAAGTTACATTTATAGCTCGAAGGCAAGACCTAATGGCACATGCTTCAACAAGGCTAAGGTAAGCTCTTGGCTTGCACAATTGGTTTTTGATAGGTTTATGAAACAATGGTATAATCTTACTCATGAGATTTATGAAGCTTTCCATGTACGTGGAAGGGCTTAATGAAGGCATTTAGATTGAGGAAATTCATTCATGAGTTGGATCCTCTTATCAAAGCAGATGTGTTAGCTCAAACACCACCGTCTCTGAAGGAAGCAATGAGACTTGTGGAGTTATATAAGCCCAAGTACAAGAGGCTTCAACAAATTTCAGCTAACAAGAGCTTCCAAAAGTCATCCCACTACCACATGGAACAATGGGAAGAATTATCTTCCCACACCATCCTCTTCCATACCCAAATTTCCAACTGTATATGGGATTGGATAGCCAAGGTTTGGTAACTCTCATGCTCAAATTGATGGCAAAAATAATCAGATTCTTCAAATATTCAAGAATTCAGGAGCAAGGGGTTTTGCTTCACATGTGTGGAAATGTGGAGTAAGGAGAATGTATGTAAGGGCAAGAAGGAAAATGTGAGCATCATTGTTATGGATGAGGATGAGGATGACATAGCTAAAAATAATGATGTGGTAGAGGATGCAGGTTGTGGAAGAGTCTCCTTCTATGGATAACCACCATGAGTTTCCATTTGATTTGGGTAAGAAGGCAAATGTGAACATGATTGTTATGGATGAGGATGACATAGCTAAAAATGATGATGTGGTGGAGGATGTTTATGTGGATTTCCATGAGGAGGTGGTACAAGAGTCTCCTTCTATGGATAACCATGAGTTTCCATTTGATCCGTGTGTGGCAAATCAACCTCCCATGTATGTGTTATATCACATGATTTGCTTGCAGGATGTAAGGGAGCCACTACCTTGAGGCTTCAAGGCACTATCAATGGAAGGGTGACCCATATTCTGGTGGAATTGGGGAGCACATATAGCTTTATCAACTCTAAATCTATCCAAAATGTGAGAGTAGAGCCCATATAGCTTTCACATGCATTGAGAGTTTAAGTGACAAATGGGGAGAATGAAGTTACTTCTATGTATTATCCTTCTACTACCATAGTCCTTACACCTGAATGCTCTATGCAAGACAATTTTATCATGTTGGAATTGTGGCTTATTGATTTGATATTGGGATGTGATTGGTTGAGCACTTTATTAGAATTAGGTCACATGTATATGAGGTTTATGCATGGTGGGGACAGTCTGTGGTGTAAGATTCCTCCCCAAGCCTAAATGTAAAAATTCTTACATTTTGTCCATTGAAAAGCTAGAGAATGAAAATTATTCTAGAGAGAGAATGATGAGTTTTAAAAGTATGTTGAATGGGATTCTCTCTTTTGATTTTGAGAACTCATATGCTCAGCCAAAATTAAATTAGGTTGGATTAGGGATTCTCCTAAGGTCCACAAGGAATAATTGGATTTCCTAGATAGATAAATAATATATGGATAAATGCACCTAAGAAATGATTAAAATAAGCCAAAATTAAAACATGAAAGAATATGAGACTAAGGGAGTCTTAGTACCAACCAATGTGGGTTTTAAATAAAAAACATGAAAGTGTATGAGAGTTGACTAAGGGAGTTTTATTATCATCTATGAAGACTTCAATATTCAAGTAAAATGTTTAGATTTGGTATGATATGTTTTGCTTAGCATTTATCAACTATTATCATCTATAGAAACTTCAATATTCAAGTAACATTTTTAGATTTGCTATGATACTTTTTAATTAGCATTTATTGTCTGTGTAAATTTAGTTATTTGGTATGATATGTTTTAATTAGCATTTATTGTTTGTGTAAATATAATTATTGTTCACAATCAATCATCAAGCAAAGCAAGGGTGGAGCTTTATTTTGTATCTTTTGTTTTTTAATATTTTAGTATTGTGTAGGTGTGTTTTCATTATTGTTTTGTGTGAGTATAGCTATTTTTTACAATATATACACTTTTGCATGACATTCTTTTGTAAATGGGTATTATCTCTTATAAAAACCAAGTACGAAAGGTTTCTCTCGACAAGACTACTAATCTAAGTTTGTGAAGTCCCTCTTCCCAATGCTTCTCACATCAATCCAAGAGGCCACAAAAGCTATCTATTAAAGGCAAGGTGATGAAGAAACTCACCATGATTTCATTTCTCTTCATAGAATTGAAGGTCGAGACTCAAGTAGTTAGTTAGTTTGTAAGCATGTTTATAAGAAGTAGTGTAGTTATAGCTGAGTAGGGCACCCCAGCCTGCTCGTCATTTGTTGTACCTTGTTTAACTAAAGTGTAGTCTTGCTAGTTGGAGAGTATGCTTCTCTATATATTTTCTTAACGAAGAGTTTCACAAAGTTGCCACGTGGCAAGAATTTGGAGGTTCGAGAAAGGGAGGAAGAGGTATGAGGAGGTATGGGTAGAATTTGAATTTGGAGTCTCAAAAGACGTGCGAAGCACTGGTTGCCCACTCGGAAAGCCTTGTGTAATGGATAGGTGACCTCTTCCTCTCTCTCTCTCTCTCTCTCTCTCTCACACACACACACACACACACACACGCGCGCACGTGCATAGAATATAGCTTTGGTGGGTGGAACATGCGAATGTAGGAGGGCAAGAAAAAGCTGAATTATTGTGTGGGCATCGTGAGTAAAAGAAAAAAAAAGAGGTCAATCCAGATGCAAATTATACAATCTAAAGGTGAGAGACCTTGTCAATAGGTAGGGCACTCGGTTTACTACAATTTTAATATTCCCTCTATACCATATCTATCACGCCTTCCCACCAGAGCCTTGAAGAAGGAACCAATGCTGGATAAAAACAAAATTTTTAAGCAATGAAAATAAAGACAACCTACCCGATTTTAATTCCCAAAATGTATATCCTTTTAAGGGCAATGAAAAATCGTAGGCGTTTTTCTTCATAATCCTAGCCGGTAAAAATACATATTAAGTTGAGTGGTGGCTCGAACTTCCACGTAGGACCTATAGGGGCGGCGGAGCCAACAAATTATCAAACTTTTGACTGCGAGATTTTACTGGCCTTTAAATATTTTAAGTTGGCAAACAAGTTAGTTAATGAGCGCTTGACTAGTTATAACTCTCACTTTAAGTTACTACCTTCCTAGTAACTTGTAGTTCAGCTGTAAATGCACTGACAGCGACAACAGTGCAGCAGATTCAGCACTGTAAAACATGCAGTCAGGCGACTTACAGTAAGATACAGCTAAGCTGTAAAGGAGTTATGAAACCCTCGAATCTTCTATCTCATCCTACGGCTGCGACAAGACGTAGAAAAGTAAGAATTTGCCGTACCACCTGTACCGGTTTACCGGTTCTCAAACGTTGCCCGATAAGGATGTAACCAGTCGCTTTCACACAGGCCTTTGCAAATTGCACCTTCACTTCTAGAGATCTAAATATGGCCCCAAAATGTTTTCTTGGGCACATCAATGTGCGCTTCCAAGTGATATATTTTAAATTTTTGTAAGAGTTTCAAAACCTTTCAAATTGTCCCGTATTAGTAAGCTTCTTTATTTGTGTGGTCTGACCTGTCTTGCATGCACCTCCATCTCAAACGTTCACAGTGTTGTCTCTTTGTCTCTCTCTGAGATCGACGTCTGTTTTGCTATGTTTGTGCTTCGCAGGAGCCCAATTTCTCAACTTAGAACTTGCTTCTCTCTCTCTCTCTCTCTCTCTCTCTCTCTCTCTCTCTTTCCCATGCCCCACTCTCTTTGTTGAGTATGCAAGCGTCCACACAAGAAGAGGAGGTGAGGGGGCAGACATGTGACGAGGAGGCGCAAGGAGTAGGCTAGAGGAGGACACATCGGCAAGAAGGGGAGGAGAGAGGGTAGACATGTGAGGAGGAGGCGCAGGCGAGTAGGCTGGAGGAGGAGGCATAGGCGAGTAGATGTGAGGAGGCGGCGGCGCAAGCGAGTAGGCTAGAGGAAGCCGACGAGCGACGAGTAGGACGTATACCTCATTGAAGGTATGCAACGCATATTTATTAATGCCATGTGAGTGGCATTAATAACTGTGCATACAAAACGTTTAGTTGAATATTATTGGGTGCCCAATTTCATTTCTGTATTAATTAGTGAGGGGAAGGTTTGAAATTGTGTGAGCCTTAGGAAACAAGTCATTTGAAAACCTTAGGGGAGGCTTTTGAAAAAAATCAAAATTTCCACCGTCTTCAAGGGAATCCTCGTGCTCGCATGTTGCTAGCACAAGGGTGGGTTCTCTCTCTCTCTCTCTCTCTCTCTCTCTCTCTCTCTCTCGCAGTCATGTGTAGGCCAAGCCTGTGTTGGTCGTGTAGGGCAGACCAAGCTGCTTTAAGCACTATAGCATGCTCGGAGACGGGAGACGTTGTCCTGAACTATGCTTCGTCTAGCTTTGTCAAACGATTGCTTGCTATCGCACGAGCGAGCTCTCGTGACGAATGAGCTCCTTGATCGCGCGCTCTCATAGCACCAACCATGCTAAAGTGAGCACTCCCATTGGTTGGAGGGCTCCTTACCCATCCATATCCAGGGGAAAATGGTTGCCCATACTTTTTAAACAACCTTACGTTGTGTGTAAAAAGAGTTGGGCGTCCAAAAAGTGATGGATGGATGAGTAGCTTGTCTATAATGGACCTAAGTGTCCCTCGACTTTTTCTTTACTTTTACCCAACATTGTACAATTGATCAAGCTATACGAGCACTCTCATTGGTTGGAGGGCTCCTTACCCATCCATATCTAGGGGAAAATGGTTGCCCATACTTTTTAAACAACCTTACGTTGTGTGTAAAGAGTTGGGTGTCCAAAAAGTGATGGATGGACGAGTAGCTTGTTTGTAAAGGACCTAAGTGTCCCTTGACTTTCGCTTTACTTTTTCCCAACATTGTACAACTAATCAAGCTATACCCTAGTCGTTTGAAGGGGGGAAAGAGTTTTGGTAACTCAATGCAATTGTATTTACAGCTTTCCCAAGAGAAATGCATGCCTTAATAGCATTTTAAGGGAGACAAAGTTGATTGTTCAAATATAGATATAGTCAATATAAAAGTACTCATAAATAGAGGCTTAGTTGAGAAAGATCTCGAGAGGATTTCAAAACCAAAAAACAACTAGGCACAATGACAATTATCACCTCATACAACAAAGAGGTATCACTCAAAAGGGTCCCAAAAGGATTTTGTTAGATGACATTATGGTTTACGAAAAAGTAGTTGGGTAGGCGAAGAAACAAGTAGGTTTTTAATAATCACCTAAAAAAAGCAATAAACCATCATGAACGTAGAACCCCTTAAGGCTAACATGCTATCATCCATAGCAGCCTCAAATTAATCCAAGATAGGTAACCTTATTTTGTGCATGAAACCCACTAAGGCCTTCCTTATACAAAGGCGGGCCAAAAATCAATCCCGAATTTCGCATGTCCGCAAATCCTCATTGAAACCCTTGAGAGTTAGTTGGATATGCATATGCAATACCACCATTTCCTCTTCTTTCGGTCTCTGTCGTATATTAGCTCCTCAAGACCCAGTCTCTTATTTTGTGCGTGCGTGATTGAGAGAGAGAGAGGAGGAGAGTGTGCGCCCATGATCTACCATGAAAACCTTGTTTAAGAGGAAATACAAAATTATTCACATATGAAGGAGGCATCTCAGTCACATTACAAGGAAAGGGTCTTAATGATGTGTGCAAATCCTTCACTCCACAAATTCACCTTCTTTAGGATCATCATCCTATACAAGAGCTGAGCTGTGAGCAAAGTTTGCACATACATCATACCATGTGCTCTCACAACGCTTTCCGGTTGCAATTATGAATAAAAGAACCCACATAAAGAGAAACAGCTTAGGACAGTCTATACAACTGTGGAAAAAATTCCCAAATCACCCTTGATAGCTAGACATACGATGTTGTTTTATATCACCGAGATGCTTTGGTTCTTGAAAAGAATCTACTGAACCCCGTTGTCTGCTGCTTTTCCGATGATGATCGATCAGGCTTGGAGTCCCATGTTTTCCCTTTTAAAAATCTGGCGGGAGACTGGCGGGCTGGAGATGTTAAGGCTAGATCCTTTGGGGTCGACGATGCCTCGTGGTAGACAGGAGATACAATGCTACTGCCTCGGGATGTGTCGGGCGGCGATAAAAGGGGACCATATGAAGCCCCCACATGTCTACCATCAGCAAGCCCCCCATATGACCCATGTCTGCCATCAGTGTGCCCACTCTGTGATCCATGTACAGTGTTCGTATGCAGTCTTCCATGATCAACACTGCTATCTTCCTCCCCTATCGGCTGGCGAAACCCAACGGGGCTCGTGCTTGGACTCTGCATGCCCCTTGCATACAATGAACCATTGGTTCCCCTCTCACTTGGCAGCTGATCACTCGAACTGTGGGATCTATGCTCGTTCACTGGGGATCTGTATGAAGAGAGTCTAAAAGCCGGAGTCCCAGCACCTTCTTTTGACGCTCCTAGATCATGTAGCTGCTTTCCTAATGCAAGAATGGTCTGCTGGCATTCTGCAAGCTTTTCCGCCGCAGCAGTGATCTCTTGTTCCTGTCACAAAAGCACGAGAAGTAAGGGTATTGAAATTTTTATTTGCAGACAAAGAATCGTGCTTCAGGACCAGTAATAAGCCTATGAAAAAATAATAATAATGAAAAATATCATGCACATTAAAATTACACTAACAAATGATTTTTGTCAGCATATGTTTGCTTGGTGGCAGTCTAAGAATATTGAAGCAGCAAGCAGAACAGGATAAATTATAGCAAAAAGAAACTCTTGGCTGACCCAAATACACCAATCTTAATCGACTTAATAACAGTGCTCAAGTGATCCCCGTCCGTCTCTTTGAAGTACTATAATGCTAGAGACTTGAGAATCCTCAGAAGAGAGCCTTGTAACAAAAGGCTTTCTTTACTCTTGTGATAGCGTCTGTTGGGTCTTTGCTGTCAGAAGGTTTGTACTTCTGGATTCATCAGTTTGAAGCCTATTTTGCTGCTTGTAGAAAGTCAGTTATGTCGTGTTAGCTAGTTGCTACATAAAAGGGGAAGCCATCTCTTTGTGGACACATTGGGACTAGGAAAATTCCAATTATGGGTTTGCTACCTACGAATGGGACCAATTTGTCACGGACCTCAAGAAACGATTCCTACTGCCTCACCATCTCGAGTGGCTTGAGGTCCGAGGATGAGTAACGAGGATGACACCAGAACACGTAGCCAATCCTCCAGTTTGCCAATAAAGTCACTCACCTGGCTATATAGTTGCAAAAATCAAACGAGGACAAGAGAGGTCAATTCATGTAAGGTTTATACACGCAATCCAATGGGATGTGCGTATGTTTGAGCCATAGACTTTTGATCGGGCACTTTGGCTTGCACAAAGTGCCGAGATGAAATACAAAGAGCCATAGACCTCTCAGCCCGAAGTAGCCAAGGCAACCATTGAATGGCAAGGGCTAGAACCAAACCCAATCAAGATCTACCCCGGGAGCCTCTGGCTCTAAGGACTTGAACAATGGACCTCGTCTTACTCCAAAACAAAGGCTCAGGCCAGCAAGACAGGTGGTAAGCTCAATCCCGAGGGGCACGAACAATGTAAAAAGGAGGGGCGATGTTTCTTTTGTCATACAAAAGGACAATATTTTTAAGGCATACCCTAAGAAGACCCCTACATAGACCACCACCCCGGCCTCGACAGCTTCTGTGGTGAGCCAATCTTCCACACCGACCCCCTAGGTTGTCGCTAGTCCTCCAGCTCCTACTCCTATGATTGGTGCCATTGTCAGCCTGGAGCTCGAAGATAAGCAAAAGGGCAACTATGGCTATGAGTATGGGCAAAATGAGTTGCTCAAGACATTTGACTACAAAGGTGGCCAAAAAGAAGTTGTTCTATTTGACAATGGCAACAAAGAGGACGTGGTTATGGAATAGGCCACTCGGTGAGCTCGTTTCCTGTTGACCTTGGTAGATAAGCAAGTGGAGAGATCTAGCACAGGCATGACAATGAGCATCAAGTTTGAAGCTCGTCATGCTAAATTAGTCATCCAAGACAGAGAATTTGTGTGAGATTTCATGGTTTCCCCTCTTGTAGGTGCAGACATTATCTTAGGGGTCCAGTGGTTCACAAGTTTACCCCATATGTTGACTGGGAGAGCACACGCTTTGGATTACCCGGAATTTGTCCAAGGCTCCTAGGATTATTAAATGTGAGCCAGGGATACCTAGCTTTTTGGTCCTTAGCAATATCTAGGCTAAACGAGAGATTTAGAAAGGTGCACAGTGTGCAGTGATCTATGTCCAAACCACCCAAATGGTTACTAGTTCTTCTGAGAAGTACAAGGCCATGAATGAGTCCTTCCTCCTATGTTCTCCACATCTAGACTAGAGGACCACAAAATTGAACTCCCAGGTTCGGAACGCCCGAGCAAGTTTCCACATCGCCTTAGCAAGGCCGTGGACGGTGTTGGACCGTCAACTCCACGAGCTGCTACAATATGTTCATACAATCTAGTGTGTGTCCATTCGCAGGCCCGATACTCTGTTAAAAAGAAGGATGGATTGTCTTGACTTTGCGTGGACTATCGTGCTCTAAACGAGCTGACAATCAAAATTAAGTTCCCAAGCCTTGGGTTGACTACATATTAGAGAGGCTGAATGGAGCTAGGGTGTTTTCTAAGATTGACCTAAAAAGTGGGTACCATCTAGTACGAATTGTGGATGGGGACATCCCCAACTGCATTCCGAATTGAACAGGTCCTGATAAAGGTCCCCGCTATATTTTGTTGGAATATATCATCTCCAGAGGGTCTACGTACACCTTTTCATGCTTGTACTGGAAATTTTATGAGACCCTGCATGTGCATATTTTAGTAGATATTATTTGGGTTTTTTCTACCATTTTTTAGGCATTTTATAGCATTTTTATGCTACATATTAGCTATCGGCCTACTACAGCTGGCCGACCAGTTCTCATGAGGGATTTTTTAAGGGTTCTCACCCTTTCCCTCACTTTTCATCTCATTCTTGCATATCTACTAGAGGTCATTGGCTGTAGCAATAGTCTCTTATGCTTGTAAGCACCTACAGGCTTCCCTCATGCTCATTTTCAGCAATAATCAACTGTTTCCAGGCTTCTACAGTTTGTGCTTTGGGCCTACAACCTGTGATGCTCTTTCTTTCATGGTATCAAAGCCAAACGATGATCTACAGGCAGGATAGTGTTGCATTTTCTCTCTAGGAGCAAAGGTTTCTAGGAGTTGCTGCGGTTTCTGCATTTTGGCTGCATCTTCTGCATCTATAGCTTGGGACTGTTGCGTTTTTGCTGTTGGAGAGTGAAGCTCTCTTCTAGGTGCTGTGAGGATAGGGTTCTCGAGAGATTTGCTTTCTCTATTTCTCTTTTCCCGCCCTCCCTCCCTTTCTTCTTTCTCTTCTCTTGCTGTGCCCAGCTTGAGAGGAGGCTATTCTTTTTTGCAGCCCTCTTGCTTCAGATGAGGTTTATTGTCAGAGGACAGGGCTCTCAGAGATTTCTTTGCTACCGTTTCTTCTCCACACTCTTACGCATTGCAGCGGTGGTGCTTAGCAAGTTGTCAACGGACTACCCGAGTCAAAGGAGGATTATCTGTCAGTAGACATGACTTACAGAGATTTATCTACAGTTGTTTCTTCTCCAAATTCTACCCCAGGGCCTTCTAGGCCTGAATCCTACCTTCTCTTCTCTATCGAGGCACTCTGGATTCATCATATCATGAAGTGTTTGTGATGTGCCGATACTTCCCCAGTTACAATCTTCTCGGATTCTCAGAGTGCTATTGCTCTAGCTCAGAATCCCGTGATGCGGGGACGATCCAAGCATATTGAAGTGCATTATCATTTTGTACGTGATTGGATCGAGTTAGGACTTCTTCGGCTGGCCTTCTGTTCTACCAAGGACAATGTGGTTGATCTCTTCACCAAACCACTTCTCAGAGCTACTTTGTAGGTGTTTCTTCAACATGCTGGTATTGGACCGCCCCTCTGGCGCTGAAGAGGAGGTGTTGGAATATGTCATCTCCACAAGGTCTACATACACCTTTTCATGCTTGTACTGGTCATTTTATGAGACCCTGCATGTGAATATATTTTAGCAAATATTATTTGGGTTTTTTCTACCATTTTTTAGGGGAGGTCATTGGCTGTAGCAAGTCTCTTATGCTTGTAAGCACCTACGGGCTTCCCTCATGCTCATTTTCAGCAATAATCAGCTATTTCCAGCCTTCTACAGTTTGTGCTTTGGGCCTACAACTTGTGATGCTCTTTCTTACACATTTAACCGTATCATGATGCGTGTGTTTCGGGACTTGAAGTGTGTCTTCATCTTCTTGGATGACATACTGATTTTTTCAGCTACGGAAGGACAGCATGACATTGACGTAGAAAAAGTGATGAAATTACTGGAAAGCAATGAGTTGTATGTTGTCACAAAATTCCTCACAGCTTCTGTTTTCTATTGTTCATGTGTGGCATATGGAGCCTAACATGACATACATGTATGGCTGGTGGAGCTTGACATGGTGTGTATGTATGGCATATGGAGCCGCACATGACAGTACATGTCTGGCTCATGGAGCTTAACATGATAGTACATGTATGGCTCATGGAGCCTTACATGATGTGATTCCCTCGGATTAGCTATCCTCGAGATCTTCTGTATTTATGTTCTGGGAAGGTTCCGGAAGGATCATGAGCCCTGGACATTTTAGCTGATACAATTGAGTAGATGGGTGTTTCTTCCAGTCTAGCTACACTCATGTGTGTGCATGCCTTTAATTTTATATTTGGATGACTTGTCTTTGTTTGGCCTCCATTGTCCATGGGCTGAGGACACCTCGGCACCTTGTGGACATGTATGTGCACACCTGTTTGGGACTGACAGGTGGTCTACATGTGTTTTGCAAGTGGTAAGTGTCCCCTAAAAACCCAATTTACAGCTTTATGATTTCACATACTAATAATTATGGGTGCAAGTTCACACACACTTATAAGTGACCGGGCAACTTATAAGTTGTACACACTAGACATGACTTATTTAATACATGTGGCAGCCATAAGGCAGGCACTGGACTTGTTTTGTACCAACTACTTGTAGGCGCCCCCTTCTGGACCAAAAAAGCACACGATTAAGCTATTTTCAGCGCGGAGAGGCTCTATTATTGGAGAAAAACTCAGATTCGGAGGATGCGCATGCTTTTCGGTGTGCATGGGAGCTGGTCGACCAGCTTTACAGGCTGCTATACAGCCATCTACCATGACAGAAACCCACCAGTGTATGGGGGAGGCTGGCCAACTCCTTCTGGATGCTTCCCTACTATTGGCCGACTGTTTTACAGCCCTAAAAAGCGGCTGGTCATTAAACAAGGGAGAAGATCTGGTCGATTCATCTGGGATAAATTCTCTACTATTCATAGACCTGGCTTGTGTTCTGCTACTGGTCGACTTCCCCTGTGGCTACTGAGAGCTGGTCGATTGCTGATATCTCCACCTTCTAGGTATGTTCCTGCTCCTAGAGTTCCATCCAGAGTGGAGGGTGTTGCATGGGAAATCAACCCTAGACCTGGCCACCGTCACCATCGTAGACATGACGAAGAGGATGATGTTTTAGAGCGTCAGGATGCTCGTCACAGCAAGAAGGCCAAAGAGTTCAAATCAGGGGACAAGGACATCAAATTCGAGAGCTATAATGGAAAGCTGGATACCACCAAGGCACTTGCTTTCACAAGGCAATTTGAAATAGCCTTTTGCACTAAGGACTTCACCAAGAAATCTATGCTCAGGCATGTGGGTATGCATCTTATAGAGATTGCAAGTGATTGGTGGATGGCAAAGCTTTTGGATAGGATAGCTGCTCGTACATTGAGTGCTTCAAAGAGCAATTCTATGATCAGTTCCTTCCTCCTCACTTCGAAAAGGATGTATGAAAGGAATGGGATTGGCTAACTCAGTATGAAGGTGAGTCTGTTCCCTCTTATGTCTCGAAGTTTTGGCGGTTCTTCTCAAGGTCACACCTTTCATGACGATTAGTGAGGACGAGAAGAAAAGAAAGTTCGAGTCACGGCTGCAAAGAATCATTCAGAAGAGCCTTGCACTGTATCCCCGCAACACTCTACAAGAGCTCATATATTCAGCTACTATTTTTGAGAAGCTACATGGCAAGGGAGCATCAAAAAGACACGAATTCAGCTCATACAAGGGAAAATTTAGAGCTGGAAATGAGCAGAAAAAAGGGTGGACAGCCACCCAAATTTATGCCCAATGAGTCCAAAGATGCAAAAGGGGCCTTGGCGGAAAAGAAGCCCAGGGGGTAAAAAGGATGATCCAAAGTTGTCCACATAGTACATTTTTTATTGCATGGGAGAGGGGAAGTGTTTCTTATGTGGGAGCAAGGATCACATGAAATCCCAATGCCCCCAGAATCCCAAAAGGAATAATGTGCAGGATGCAAAATCTAGTGTGAATGTTATACCCGATGTTCAGGGTAAAACTGCACATGAACCAAAGAGCATAATTTTATGTAAAGCTTGAGACAAGTTAAAGGATCAAACAGCTTTATTCCTTTTTTGATAATGCCTCCACAGATAACTTTATATCCATTCAGATGGCCACTACTCTTGGGCTAAAGCTCGAGGAATTGGGCATAGACTTTCATGCAGATGCTGCCTTTAAGGGCAAGGAAGTCAAGGTTACTCCCATCATCGGGAAGCTTCGCATAAGGTGTTTGCCTAGGACCAAGAGGTCCACGTTCAAAACTCCCCTTGGTGCTTCCTCGGTGGCATCGCTGTTAGAAGTCATCTCTTGTCCATATTTATACACCAGGGCCTGTGTTGTGGGTGTGCCCGCCCTAATGAGGTGTTTTATCATTTTTCCTCACTCCCTGTATTTTTTCCCTATTTTTTCCCATTTTCCAGTGGTGTGGCCAGAGGTTGGCAGGAGCACTGAGTGGCTGGCCGACTGGCCCATCAGCAGACATGTGACTGGCCAACTGCCCAACAGCAGTCGTGGACCTCTATACTACTGGCCGACTGGATGTATGCAGTCGTGGGCCTCATTTATTGCTGGCCGACTGCTCATGCAGTCGTGGATGGCCACCAGTGCTGGCTGACTGCTCACATGGAGCATATAAATAGGCCCCATGCCCCCACCACTTCCTCATTCAGTCTTTTGCGGGATCTTGTGTATAGAGAAGAGTTTACACACCTATCTCTCTGTGTTTCTTGTGCTGTCTATTTTCAGCATTCTACTTGCTCTTGTCTACCCAAGTTTGGTTATCATTTCCGCTGCATATTCTGACATGGTATCAGAGCCCTAGGCTCGAGATAGATCTTGGGAGTTTTTCTGAGCAAGAGAGGGAGCGTTAGGTTGCTGATTGGTGGACTGTTTTGGACTGTACGGGAAGAGAAGGTGCAAGAGAAAGGCAGGCCAAAGGTGCTGGACAGCCACTTGCAGGTTTTACACATTTTTTTCCCACCCACCCACCCACCCTTTCACTTTTCTCCCTGCGAGATGGCAGATTTACTAGAGATGGCTAAGAAGCACGTGAAGATTCTGACTCTCCCCACGTTCCCAGTGGATCGTCAATTGGACGGGTCCAATTACGGCATCTGGAAGGTCATGATGGAGTCGGTGCTGGAGTCATATGACCTTGCTGATTTTATCATCATCAGGGTTCCACGGCCGGAAGCAGAGGAAGGGGAGTTACTGTCGACGAGAAAGGACCGAGAGGCACAGGCACACATGTGGGATCGTGTCAACGCCAGGGTCCGGTCGTTTATTTTCCTCAACTGCACACCACAAGTGATCAATCATGTAAAGCACATGACGCTGGCGAGAGGCATATGGGAGCACTTGGCGTCTTTGTATAACACGATATCACCCATGAAACGGATCTCCTTGGAAGTGCAGATGCGGGTTATGAACCCTGCAAAGTCCTCGACGATGCGGGAACACATTAACAAGCTGCAGGCCCTTCAGCAGGAAGTCCTACAAGCTGGGAAAGAGATATCATCTGAAGACATGGCCATCACTTTGCTGTCCCACTTGCCTGCTCAGTATTCTGCTTTCTATTCCTCATTGATTACGAGTGGCAGGCTCAGCACCATTACATGGGAGGAGCTTGTGCCAATGGTCTTGGACCAGGAGGAACGTTTCACGAACCCTCCTCACAGCGGAGGTTCGGAGGCCTTAACTGGCCAACGGTCGAAAGGCCGGAATAACAACAAGGGCAAGGGGAAGGCTTCACCGGAGAAGTCTTCTAAGAAGAAGCCTGATTCAGAATGAGAGAAGCTGAAGGCCGAAAGATCTTGTAATGATTGTGGCGAGAAAGGCCACTATTGGAGGAAGTGCCCTAAGCGGACAGGGAAGAGTGCTGATTCCTCAGCCTCAGCTGCAAAGACTCCGGCATTTGTGCACTTAGAGATGGTGGACTCCGACGATTCATCATCTTCAAGCGAGGAGGCAGTTGGCTTCACCGCCGCGAAGGATACCCGGGAAAGGATTCTCGACAGTGGTGCTTCCAGGCACATGATTCCATCCTGTGACTTCTTTTTGCATCTGAAACGGCAGTCAGGTCGCATCTTTATTGGCGACAACTCCACTATTCCAATACATAGTGAGGGCCGGATGGAGATTATTACCGACGGCAAGGGGGGCAAGCATGCTTCCCGTGTTCTTTATGTCCCTGCTCTGGGTTTTCATCTTCTGTCAGTGCATGAAGTATGCAAGACTGGCTTTCGGGTGGAATTTGAGGAACATTCAGTTGCTCTAAGGGACCGTGAGACTAGCCAGGTTGTTTGGGAAGGCGGTGTGGAGAATGGTATCTACAAGCTCTCATTGACAGGTTCTCAGGTCGGAGATTTGTGGCACTTTCGTTTTGGCCACTTAAATGTGGATGCATTGAGGCGAGCTTTCCGAGACCAGATGGTGGTTGGCTTGCCAGATGTTGGTAGTAGGCAAGGGCGCTGCAGTTCTTGCATACGTGGTAAGCAGCATAGGGAATCCTTTCCGAAGCAGGCTTCCAGGCGGGCTTCGAAACCATTGGAGTTGATTCACACTGACTTGTGTGGACCTCCACAGACACCATCTTTGGGAGGATCTCTCTACTTTATGCTGCTTGTTGATGATTGTACCAGATTCACGTGGGTCTACTTTCTTTCCCAAAAGGACCAAGCTTTTGCACGGTTCAAGGATTGGCACGTGATGGTGGAGAAAGAGTCTGGATTTCAGGTCAAGACTCTCAGGGCTGATAAAGGAGGTGAATTCTCCTCGACTGTATTTCTCAGATTTTGTGCAGATCATGGCATCAAAAGGGAACTGGCCAATACTAGATCGCCTTCGGAGAATGGAGTTGTTGAACGCAAGAACAGGACTGTGGTGGAGATGGCAAGGACCATGCTGGAGCATCGTGATCTTCCTCGTCCACTTTGGGGAGAGGCTGTGGCAACGGCTGTCCATACCCTCAACCGATCTCCGACGACTTCAGTACCCCATATGACTCCATTTGAGGCATACTTTGGCAGGAAACCTGATGTCTCACACTTCCGTGTCTTTGGGAGTGACGCGTATGTACATATTCCGAAGAAGCAGAGGGGGAAGCTTGACTCCAAGTCCCGCAAGCTTGTATTTGTGGGGTATAACTCTCTTTCCAAGGGATACAGGTTGTATGATCCAGACAGGAACGAGATTGTTGTCAGCCGGGATGTGGTCTTTGACGAGCATGTTCCAGTAGGAGCCGCCACTTCTTGGAGATCCAGAGGAGCCTGATGATGATTCCCAGACCATTATTCCAGTTGATCAACCTCAGTCAGTACAGGAGGTTGAGCCCGCAGTACCTAGGTGGTTGTTAGACACCCTTCGGGAGTCAGGTGTCACGGAGCTATCCTCCGAGTGGACCACAGAGGACGGTCCTCGAAGATCACATAGAGTCCGAGATAAAAGCAACATAGCGGAGCTTCTTCAGGTGAACTATGCTTTGATGTCTCGTATCATGCGGGACAAAGAGCCCACTTCCGTAAAGGAAGCCCTTTCACAGGATACTTGGAGGAAAGCCATGCAGGTGGAACTTGATGCCATCGAGAAGAACAACACTTGGGAGTTGGTACCGAGGCCGTCGAAGCGGTCAGTCATTGGTGTCAAATGGGTCTTTAAGACCAAATATGTGTCTGATGGGTCGGTGGACAAACACAAAGCCAGACTTGTGGCTAAAGGTTATGCTCAGCGGCCAGGCATCGACTACGAGGATACCTTTGCACCAACAGCACGGATGTCCACGATTCGGACCGTTCTTGCTCTTGCTTCTTCTCAGAGGTGTCCGTGTATCAAATGGATGTAAAATCTGCGTTCCTTAATGGTGACCTGCAGGAGGAGGCGTATGTTGAGCAGCCTCCAGGCTTTATTGTTCCAGGATCTGAAGGGATGGTTTACAGGTTACGTAAGGCCTTGTATGGTCTTAAGCAGGCTCCCAGGGCTTGGAATCAGAAGATTGATTCCTTCTTTATTCGGACTGGATTTCAGAGATCGGTTGTTGCAGATCCGAACCTGTATCTCTTTCCGGAACGCGGCATGGTCACACTTACGGCGGTCATGTGGAGCACATTAGATTGACGAAGGCTGACTTGTCAAAGGAGTTTGAGATGACCGACTTAGGCTTACTCCACTTCTTTTTGGGATTGGAGATCTGGCAGACCCAGAGGGGGTTTTTCGTCTCTCAGCAGCGGGTATGTTCATGAGTTGCTTGAGGCCTTTGGGATGGAGAACTGCAAGCCTATTACTTCGCCGATGGACCCAAACACAAAGTTAACCGTTACTGATCCTTGTGAGCCAGTTGATGCCTCACAGTTCCAGAAGTTGGTTGGTTCATTGATCTGGTTGCTGAACACCAGATTGGACTTGAGCTTCTCCGTGGGGCTGTTGAGCTCTTTTATGCAGACGCCATTGAAGACTCATTGGGACGCAGGATTGCAGATCTTGCGAGCGGTATCTGCATAGTACGAAGGATCTGGGACTCTTTTACACAGGAGGGAATGGAGTCGGGCTCCAAGGTTGGAGTGACTCAGATTGGGGAGGAGATCTAGACATGAGGAGATCCACTTCAGGATACAGTTTTACCCTCGGCTTAGGAGCAGTTTCTTGGAGCAGCAAGAGGCAGCCAACTATTGCCCTTTCTTCGACAGAGGCAGAGTACCGGGCTACTTGTGGTGCTGCCTTGTGAGGTTGTATGGCTGTGGAGGCTGCTAGGCGAGATTGGGTTTCCATAGAAGGAGCCCACAGTCATCCAGTGCGATAACTAGAGTTGTATAGCTATTGCTCGGAACCCGGTCTTCCATGCCCGGACCAAGCATATAGAGATACAGTATCACTTTGCACGTGAGAAGACCTTGGCTGGTGATATCTTGCTACTTTATTGTTCGACGGAGGACAATGCGGCGGACCTCTTCACGAAGTCTCTACCTCAAGCTACGCTCAGGCGGCACTCCAGCTCCCTTGGGTTGGTTTCACAGCCAGGAGCTGAGAGGGGGTGTTAGAAGTCATGTCATGTCCATATTTATACACCAGGGCCTTTGTTGTGGGTGTGCCCGCCCTTATGAGGTGTTTTATCATTTTTCCTCACTCCCCGTATTTATACACCAGGGCCTTTGTTGTGGGTGTGCCCGCCCTTATGAGGTGTTTTATCATTTTTCTTCACTCCCTGTATTTTTTTCCTATTTTTTCCCATTTTCCAGTGGTGTGGAGGGATGCCAGAGGTTGGCAGGAGCACTGAGTGGCTGGCCGACTGGCCCATCAGCAGACATGTAACTAGCCGACTACCCAACAGCAGTCGTGGACCTCTGTACTGCTGGCCGACTGGATGTATGCAGTCGTGGGCCTCATTTTTGCTGGCCGACTGCTCATGCAGTCGTGGATGGCCACCAGTGCTGGCCGACTGCTCACATGGGGCATATAAATAGGCCCATGCCCCCACCACTTCCTCATTCAGTCTTTTGCGGGATCTTGTGTATAGAGAAGAGTTTACACACCTATCTGTGTTTCTTGTGCTGTCTATTTTCTGCATTCTACTTGCTCTTGTCTACCCAAGTTTGGTTATCATTTCCGCTGCATATTCTGACAATCGCCTCTACGGGTGGATAAATAAGCGCCTATGGGCGGCCTACGGACGGTGAAAAATTGGTAACTATGTGAGTACTGCCCAACAGGAGGAAATTATGACTCAAGTGGATGATTTGCTTGAAAAAGGGTTGATAAGGCCAAGTTCTTCACCTTATTGTTCTCCAGTTGTGCAGAAAAAGGATGGGTGTCATGTGCATGAAATGCCATGGGCTTCTAGAGCTAGTCCAAAAGCGGCAGCCAGAAAAAGAGCAATAGAACCAGAAGATGGAGCATAAGGTGCAGAAGAGGCTAGTGTGGACTTGGAGCAAGGCATGGAAGGCTGTCGGCTGGACCAAGGTTGCTGTCGGCTGCACATAACAGAGTCGGCTGTACCAGATCAGAGGCGGGCTGCAAGTGCTGCGTTTTATGGAGAAACTGCCTGGTCGGCTGGCCGACCAGCAATCGGCCAGCTCTCCTTGTGTCCAAAGGGCCTATAAAAGGCACATCAGCTCATTGTTATAGTCATTCAACTCCATATGAGTTGGATCCTTAGTGTAGGACAGATTTTGGAGTTTACCACCTTTTATGCAAGGCAACCTATGGCTGTAGATTAGGTATCTTTTTGTACCATATGAATATACTCAATTTCCAGCATATCTCTCTCTCTCTCTACTCTCCCTTCTGTCTGCGTTTTTGCATCAGCATGTTCTCAGTGGTGTTTAGGGCTGAAAGAAGACCCCCAGAGCTTCTGCGTGTTACGTTGGTATCAGAGCATCAAGCTCAGCAAAGCTAAACACTGATTCAGTCCCATATGATGGTGTACAGGTCGAAGGTACAGGAAAGCATACGGATACGAAGCCCAAGACAAGGAACACAGGAACGGGAAGAGCTCCTGGGAGGTTTGTTGGTGGTGTTCCACAAAGCCAGAGGGGATGGCAGTCCTGTGAGCCAGATAGGTTCTCGGGCAACGGTCCCAAGGGAGGATTATCCTCCAAGGGGTGATGTGAGAGTGCTAGACTCATTTCTCAAGAATGAAGACCAAGACAGTGTTCAGAGTCAAGGCAGGAATGGATTGGGGACTGGAGGGAACAGATGCATAGATTTTATTCAGAGTCAGAGTGGTTTTGGAGACCACGCCGGGTTTTCAGAGAAAAGGGTTGCCAGAGATGGATGGATGACAGAGGGATTCAGGGAACAGAATGGAATGATGACAGTCATCCAAGAACAAGTTGGAATCCCATCATCAAGTTTAGCAGAGGGGGATGTCATGTGCATGAAATGCCATGGACATTCTCTGGAGCTAGTCCAGAAGGGGCAGCCAGAAAAAGAGCAGTAGAACCAGAAGATGGAGCATAAGGTGCATAAGGGGCTAGTGTGGACTTGGAGCAAGGCATGGAAGGCTGTCGGCTGCACATAACAGAGTCGGCTGTACCAGATCAGAGGCGGGCTGCAAGCGCTGCATTTTATGGAGAGATTGAAAGGTCGGCTGGCCGACCAGCAATCGGCCAGCTCTCCTTGTGTCCAAAGGGCCTATAAAAGGCACATGAGCTCATTGTTATAGTCATTCAACTCCATATGAGTTGGGCCCTTAGAGTAGGACAGATTTTGGTGTTTACCACTTCAACTTCACTACCAATGCTAGGATAGTGCAAATGGCATCATCAATCTAGCTGTCCGAGCAATGGTGGGTTGGAAGCTACATCCCTACCCATATGCAAAATCTTAGCAACGAGTCTGCCCCTGTATGTGACCAACATGCAAGTCCTAAACTTTAGTTTGAGAATCCACTTGGTGCTAGTGACCTTTGTGGTGCTTTTGGTGTTCAATAAGAAAAGTTCCTCATAGTAAAGCCTTACTCCATCTTCGTGGCTGCCATCCAATACAGGGTGGCCTATGCATCAGCAAGCATTGCAGGCTTCTGATCTTCCAATACCTCGGTCATAAGACCATTTTTCTGTCATCTACTGCAGTTGCATTGCTGATGAAGCCAAAGAGGCAAGAACAGTTGTGAATCATGATATGAAGCCAGTGAGACACCTTGCCGGTAGAAAAGCACATAATGCAGGGAGGGAAATATTGGGACAGAACCAACAAACATGGGCTTGCACTAGCCAAGAATACCACAAATCTTTTCTCTTTCTATTGCACTCAAACCTCATTGAAAATAAAGACCTTTGACAAACCAACATGGAGTAGACACATGAAATGTACCTTTCTTATTTTTGCATCCAATTCATCTTTTTCACACAGTTCAGGTATGTTTGGTTCATCATCTGCCATCGCAGCCTGTTTCCCTTCCCTATATAAAGTGATGGAAGGACACCACTCCGTTAAGGCATCATAGCAGAACTCAGGCCTCAGTTGACTAGCACATGCACAGCATGATGTTTAAACACACAATGTGCTAACACACAGCGATTTTAACACTTCTACTTACCTTTTGGAGCAAGATTGTCTCTCCAGAAGATCTTGGTACATTGCTTCGATATCCTTGCGACACTGTGTCTCATCCTGGAGCTGCACTTCCAAAGAGAGAGCCCTTTCTTCAAGTTTCTTCACATCGTCTTTAGCATCCAAAAGCTGGGACTCAAGTAAGCTCTTCGAAGAAACAAGGTCTGCCACATCAGTCATAAGGGACCCTTTGCTCTCCAGAGCTGATATAAGACTGCATTGTAGCTCAGATGCATTGAGTGTCGACTCCTCCAACTGAGACTTCAAAGCTGCCAGCTCCTCTGTTAGTAGTTTCAACTTATCGTTGGCTTCATCTTTCTCTGATTTCAGCTGGCTTAGCTGCTCTACAAGGCTCTGAATCTTCTCCATATGCATATTCAAGCTTCTAGAGAGACTCTCTGGCTCTGAGTTTCTGGTAGATTCTTCAGCAGCAATGGGAAGGGCTTCTGTTGTGATACCGTTAAAGCAACCCCATTGGCACACCGAAGAAGAAAGCCCTGTTACAGTATCTACTGTGTGAGAGCCATTTGGATTGACTGATCCTTTATCCCGGTCAAGCCGCCTTCGTATAACATTAGTTTCAAGTAGCTTATATGAGAATATATGACTCACCAACCAATCCAAGGCAGATGCCATTTCTGCAAGAAAATCGATTATGTCCACTTTGCCATGCAGAAGACCATTACATAGTGTGACAAGGCTTTGGACACAAGAGTCGAACTCCGAGCTTCTCCGCTGCTTCAGAACATCAGCAGGCCCCAAAGAATCAATGCTGTCTCCAGCAGTATCGGCATCTGCATTTCGCACATCATAGTCTACTTGAGATAGCCCTTCAACAAGGCAAACCACCTTGTGCATTGCTGTGGCTAGCTCAGAACCTACACTGTTAATGTTTATTGTAACCAGTGGAATATCCTGTTTAGAGGTACTTTCTTCTGATTGACAGCTAGAGAGACCACTAGGTGACCAGACCCTTGTGTCCCTCACTTCTGCGGAATCCATATCAAGACATGATCTGTCAAGGCATGCAGCGGGGTCCAGTGTGTTTCTATTTTCTGAACCTCTTTCTTGATTCAAGGCAGCTCTGACTTCATCTAGGACGTCACTTAGACTTGTAGCATCTCCAGATTGCAATATCGTTACCAGATGCTTCTCTGTGCTCAACAGAGCAGCTTTTGCTGCCAATTTTTGAAGTCTAATGGTATTCAACTCATCGTCAGCTCTGCTAAGCTTTCTCTGGAGGTCATCACATAACCTGCTCATTGACTGCATTTTATCATTTAATGCTGGAAGAGCTGCATACGAGTCAATTTGAGCTTCGATTACTCCCAGGTGCTCCTGACCAGCACTTGGAGCTAAGCCATTAGTGGCATGGCTATCAGGAGGCATTGAAGCTAGCTTCTCCATCTCAGCAAAATCATCCATCAAGTCACAGCTGGACAAATCCACCATTGTGTCCGAAACTGAGCTTCCCTTCTCCTTCTTACCGAACTGAGCTAGCTCTGAGATCAGAGCAGTAGCCCATGATTCTGCACAATTGCTTTCATCCTCTGGAGCTCCATCCTCAGATACAGAGGCAACACTAGGCTCTTGGCTTGATCCAACATGGGCAGAGCCCATGAACCCATCAATGGCAGAGCGTTTAGACCTGGGCAACCCGTGATACCTTGACACGGATGATGCATTCTCCAATTGCTCTTCCACTGATGAAAGCTTGCTGGCAGTGCGGGCACAAAGCAATCTGGCAGCTTGAAGCTCACTGTTACTCTTGCTGAGGGCCTCTTTCAGCACCTTGTTTTCGTCTGCCATAGCCAGGAGCTGCAGCCCATCTGCATCACCACCCATCATCCATGGAGTTCCCCCCCTGTCTGGCTTCCAAGCATTAGTCTGACGTTTGCGTGAAGGTGACATCCGTCGTCCGTGCTCAATGGGCATGCTCGGCACCATGCCAAGGGCCTCGACCTCCATTCTCATCTGGGCTACGGCAGCCGGCCCTGGCAACTTCTTCCGCACGAGCAGGCGCAAGCGTTGGCATTCAGTCTCTAGCTTAGCAACCTTCTTCACATTCTCGAGATGCTGCTTGTTTGCAACCTCTGATGCCTTCTTGTTGTATTCAAGCTCCTCATTCCTGATCTGCAGCTCTTTGCTCAGCACATGCAACTCATACTTCCACTTAGTCTGCTCCTTTTCTGTCATTTCTGACCTCACTTGCAGTAGTTTGACCTCCTCTTCAGCTCTACTTCTGCCCTCTTTAGCCTCCTTGATAGCTTTAGCCCTCTCTTGCAGTGATTTTCCCATTGCAACCTTCTCCGCCTCTGCCTCTAGCAGTTCATTTGCCATCTTAGTCATCCTTGCCTCCATTTCCTCGCGCTTTCCCTCCCATTCCTTCGTCTTCTTTACCATTATTTCATGGATCTTCTGCTCCTGCTGCTCCCGCACATGCCTCAGCTGCCTCGTGCACTCCTTCAATGCACCATCCAGGTGAGACACCCGATCCTCTGTCGCAAGCCTCTTCTGGGTTTCTACATCCAACTGTTGCTTCATGCTTGCAGTCTCGGATTCTGCTTTCTCCCAGCCTGGCAGATCAAAAGCAGGGTAAAAAATAAGGAACCATTGCCAAGGTTAAAGTATCAATCACTTGGCGAATGCATTCCACTAGTGAGCTTGGAACTATAGAAAATTGACCGAATCTTTCAATTTCTCCATCTTTTATGGTACGTGATAGTGTAATTTTGGCGAATTTATCTCCCTACCTCACTCAAAATTAGAAAAAATTGGCTAGTTTCCTAAATGAAATCTTTGATAAAATAGTTCGGCACTTGCAAGGAACCCTTTAAAATAGCCATTGGGCTATAAATAGCCCCTGATTTTTTCCATGATCAAAAGCTAGATGTAGTCAGGGCTCAATCAACACTGCATTACTACTAGAAACTTAATCCACATGAGTCAAAAAACAGATGCAAAGCACCAAACGTTCTACATTATCAGCAGTACAGAAAGGAACACAATTCAATCTCATCATAAATCAAGATTATGCGACCTCAATTTTCTTCTTGATTAGACTTCGTGATATAAACAACATAAATACAGGCCCAAACCTTTCATTTTCACAGGGTGATAAAAACCTTGGGAGTTGCAATTCACAGCTTATTAAAAGCCGAAACCTGCATGTTAGCCTCGACGTAATCAACTAGATAAGCTAGAGCTCGGGTGATTAAGCAGAAATTGAGTGTAATTAAGAGGGGGTAGGGGGCAGCTGTACGATTGAGAGGCTAAAAATTACTAGCGAGCCCATCTTGCAGGCACAGCCGAGCCCTATAATGCCTGTCAATCAAAATTAATTACCTGATACAGCCTCTTCTGCGACCTTGGCGTGCTGTAAAACCATTTCGTCTTTAGAAGCAAGCTGTTCAGTGAGAATCTTGAGCTTTGCCTCAGCTTGTTGCAGAGGGGTCATGCCATCGGGCTGGTCTTTGAGATCCATGCGTGAGTCCTGCAGAGGTTGAAAAAGAGATCAAGAAGAAGAAAAAGAAGCACAAGACTCACCTTAATCTCAAGAGGGTGACTTATGAGCTGCCTAAATGCACTCTATTTTTCATGAAAATGCACTTAATTTTTCAAGTGAGCAGCCAGAAACTGTCCTAAAGGAAGTTAAGTGTACCCCGATCTTAATGTGGGCGATTACGAACAGAGCAGAATGCAGTTAAGTATACCCTAATCTCGATAAGGGCAATTATGGATTGCGCAAAAAGCAGTTGAGTAATACCGTAATCTCGATGTGGACTGCGAAGTATTCCTGTACCCTAATCTCGATGTGGGCGACTATGAACTGAGCAGAATGCAGTTAAATTTACCCTAATCTCGATGTTGGCGATTATGAAGTGCGCAGAGCGCAGTTAATCATCCCATTGATCTCGATCAGGGAGATTAGGGGTGCCCAAAATGCAGGTAAGATGCCCAATGGTAAACTGCTCAAAATACAGCGAACTGAGCCCTAATCTCAATTTGGGCGGTGGTTAACTGTTCAAAAGGCTGCCCTAAATGCAGCTAAATATGGATAAGCAAAGCCTTTTACCAGCTGCTCGTTGCTCTGCTTGAATTCCAGGGCAGCAGATGCAATCTTTTCAGTGATCTTCTTCTTCCATGGCCAGCCTCTCCGCTCCATTGTGTGCAGGGATGGAGCTCCTCTGCAAGCAATCAAGCAATTTATTTAAAAAAATGGAAGTAGCTTCTGTGTGAGCGAGAAAATAAGAAAGCAAGCTTTGTTTAGAAAGGCGAGAGTGATAGCTGGAAAGTTAGTTCAGCTGGGCTGATTAAAGCGGGAAACCCTATTTGTCAAATTCCAAGGGCACTTCTTTCTGAAACTCGAGGATTACCTCGAGATTTAGAGCGTTTCTGTATTGTGATCAGCGCTGCTTAATCGTGCTCTCCTTTCGCTAAGCTATGTGAATTAATGCTACGCTAGGAATGATTGCGCCTCAATTCATTATGGCAGGGTGCGAAGATGAGAGATGCGAGGAGGGCTGAGTCATGAGAGACCCATTTGTGGAAAGAAGACTCTGAGGCACCCCACTAGCTTTTTCTTCACCAAAATTATGATCCCAATGATGATTTTGCCTGCCTCAAGTTAGGGCTTTCCAGCACAAAAGAACAGCAGGAATCAAGCTAAAGCAGAAAAGCAGAGCTGCAGCAAAGGGAACTTGGAAGCGTTTACTGAGTGCACAAGACAGGCTTTTTCTGGGAGGTTGGCTTGGATAATGCCCAATGCCCATTGCCCACTAAAAAGCCCACTTGCGGCCTGGAAGAACAGGGCGTGAATGGATGCAGAGCTAGGTGGAAGGAAAGCATTGAAGGTTGTTAACCTTAGGGGGGAAATAGTGTAATAATGTAGTAATTAATGGGAAGTGAAAAATTTCAGCACATTTAAATTAATTAAGCTTGATGCTGAACATGATTATGGAGAAACGTAAGGTGTCAGAGTTGAGCTGCCTGAAGGCTGATACGTAAAGCAATGGGAAGAGGTGGAAGCAGTAGAAGCAAGCAAAGCAAAGGACTGGTGCTGCCACCGTGCTGGAATGAGGGACAGGTGGTTAGGTAGAGAAGGGGCGCGATCAAAACTTGGAACTTGGAAGGACTGCCAGTTGCCGCCGCTGCAGCCATTTTGTTGCTGCTGCTGCCTTCTGTTGATTACGCGGCACGTCTTGCGTGCGAAAACAATAATGCCCTACTAGTGAGAAAAGGTCCAAAGGTCTTGGCGGACCAATTGACTTTTTTTAGTGTTTTTATTGTAAACAATAACCTTTTCATTAATTAGAATTTAACCTCGGCTCTAACCTCTAGAGGTTTGAACAACACATGTGCCGTTGCTTTTTGACGGACGCGGGGGGGGGGGGGGGGGGGGGGGGGGGCCATCATGCTAGTTTTTGGGCATCTTGGCTAAACAGCCACCACCTTTTTTTTGTCTATTAAACCCCTAATTTTGAAGGTTGACCCCCAACCCATCAAAATTCATTCTTGCTTGTGGCTTTCCCATGTGCTCCTGGCTTATGGCTTTCCCATCCCTCATCTATAAATCCTTTAAAGTAAAAAACCAATGATTTTAAAGCAGAATGCTTTAGTGTTAACTTAAAATCAAAGACTAGATTAATAACTCATTTAATTGTTGTGTAAGTCGCATCAATAAATATACTGGATTAATAACCCATTCGACTATTTAATCACATCAATAGCCATGGCTCATCACTTCAAAAGAAGGCAAATAATATGCAATAAATGCTAATCAAGACACATCTACACCAAATCCGAAAACTTCAAAGACAAAAATGCAACAACAAAAAAAACACCTTGAGATTCCTTGATTCCTAACCCCAAACTTTGACTTAACCTCTTTGTCATGACTCGCATTGTCTTACTTCTTGAGGCACAACCAAAAAAGGGGGGCCTAAATAAGTACTTAAAAATGGTCTCACTGACCTTCATCCCCACGTGCCCTCTCTAGCAAGTAATATGGCATTGTCAAATACTACGTACCCCCTATTTGTAAATGCACCCTTCTATACACAAAACCCTTACAAAGCGGTCATCCCATCCCCTTCTAGAATGTTGGTCTTGCTGCCAAAGCCCAAACCAAGGGGAATGACTAACTCTAAGGATGGTCTTTGGAGATAAACAAAGAGTTATTAAAACTCTCTCTCTCTCTCTCTCTCTCTCTCTCTCTCTCTCTCTCTCTCTCTCTCTCTCTCTCTCTCTCTCTCTCTCTCTCTCTCTCTCTCTCTCTCTCTCTCTCTATTTTCTTACACTACACCCTATGTGCTTAAGACTTCTTTTTCCTCTCCTTGCAGTGATCCCTACTCAATAATGTTCTTTGTAGTGCTCCTCCCCTTTCCCTTATCCTCCCACAACTCTAGCTTGTGTCACAAGCTTGAGGAACTTGGTCCTCAAGCTCCCCAGTTTCTCTTGAGCTATGAATTTGTAGCATGCATTATGTGCTCCATAACGTATTTTTTGTAGAGCATAGTTTCAAATTCAATGAAGAGCCTTCATCCCTTGGCCAAGGTTAACTAATTGAAGAAATGCCCTCATATCCTGAGGGGCATAATTGGGTCAACCATGTAATTAGGATAGTGGAGAATGCTAGTCCATTTCTTCCCCATTCTTGCTTGTCATCCTCCTCAACTTCAATTATGGATAGATGTGTAAAGTTCCCTAAAGATAGCTACACACCTAAAGATAGCTATAATACAAAACATGGTAGTGATTTGAATGCATGTGTATCACACCTCACACAACACAATGCTAACACGCCTCATGCTAGCAAGGAGTACTAATTATGTGTTGACTCATGGACCTCCACTTATGAGAAGAAGTTTTTTAGCGAACATCTTCAAATGTAATTTATTAATCATTTCCTTGTCAAAGGAGCCAACTACCACACCATGTGATCAAGCCATAGATGTTGTGGGAAAAATGTTAATGTCTTTGTAAACTATATTGGTACAAACAACGTTAGTGATTAGGAAAGGTTTAAAACCTTGTCTACATGGTCCTCTTAGTCCCTCAATTAAAGGGTTCTAGATAAGTATCAATGCAATAATGTTTTAATGTTTCAATTAAAGGGTTCTAGATAAGTATCAATGCAATAATGTTTTAATTAGAGGGGAAAAGATGCTCTGTGTGAATAACAACAGTAGCTAAAATGTTTTTATGAATGAAAAATGGGAGGCTAATGTGTCAAGCATTCTCTCTCATGTTACACATTTTTTATATTTTACACTTATCAGTGTGTCTAATTGCATCAAGCTCACTATTTGTAGTTTACACTTATCAGTGTGTCTAATTGCATCAAGCTCACTATTTGTAGTTTAACATTGATCATAGGCTCTTGCTTTGAAATGCTATGTACTTCCATGCTTGGCAATGATTTCCATCTATTAATAGAAAGAACGTTGCCTCCTATGTTTACATAGCTCAAGCATGCTTTCTTGCACACTGAAGCATTGTAGTCCTCATAGCAACTACGTGAGTAACCAACTCTATGTGAGCCCCAATCAGGTCTCTTTGTGCATACAATAGAGTCTTGGGTGATTTAAAGAATAAGTTGCACTCCATCATGAAACAATTGCATTTAAAGGTGATCGTTATATGTAAAAAATCTCATGCATACAAGCTCCAATGGAAGTACTATATATAGTAACATTTATACCAGTGCTTAATCACTAGATTCCCATGCATAGTTGAATCTCCAAATTCTTAGGAGATTTTCTTTCCTTTGGAATGCCTTGTGGGAGATAAAATCAACATTTATACCAACTCATATAGACGAATTTATATTAATGCTTAAGAGATTCCCATGCATGGTTGTTAAATCTCCAATTTCTAAAGATATTTCCTTTCCATATAGCTGATAAAAGTTGATGTGTGTTGGAGTATAGCTACAATATCTCTTGACTTGAGTGTGTTTATAAAGCAACCAACTATGTGAAGAGTATTCAATGTGAGACATTATGTTATCCATCCCTTTGTTTAATAAGCATGACTCATTTTATGGGTCAAGGTACCATGCATGGAAGGTCAAGATGCAAATGGGCCTTCTTGAGAGATATATATGATGTATTGGGATTGAAATGGAAAAGTAATAGCTAAGTCAACCAATTTTATGTTAACACTCATTGCTTAAGTTTTTGCTCTGCTACATGATTTCATGCTTAGCAATTACTTGCATCCATCACTAGTAACAATGTTGTCTCCTATGTTTGCATAGCTCAAGCAATAGAATCTTGAGTGATCTTCTACACCACGCTCTTCTTTGTGTAATTATTGTGCATGAAGCCATAACTCCATGCATCTCTAATGGTAAGAGTTGTGACCAGCTTGCTTAGATTCTCAAGACTACCAATGCATATTCACTACACTACCATTCATAATTGAATCTCCAATTTCACTCTAGCCCAACTTAAAGTAATTTATTGTACCCATGCTAATACTGATTAGTTATTCCTTTCATTTCCTTTACTTGTATTTTACTAACATCCCAGATAAGTTTTCTCACACACTTGTAAAGCATCATTCTACTTAAGTCATCATATTAGAGGTTAGGCAATAACCACTGTTGGCAATATCTAAAAAGAGCAATTACAAAAGAAGAAAACAAGTGTGATTAGTTTGCTTATGATGTTTAAGAAATCCCATTCTAAGTACCAAGAAAAATTCACTTTAGTTTGAGTCTTGTTATACTATTATGTCTACATCTTGAAAAAATTTCATGTTTCCATATAGCCAATGCAAAGAATCAGGTATTTTTGGGCTACCATAAATAAGAAATTGTAGCACATCATCTTTCACACTAGCTATATGGCATCTTGCTTTTACACTTGTGCATATAATGCACCTAAATGGTCCCTACCAATTTGTGTCCCAAGTTATTCTTACAATGCCTTCTTGTATTGGCAACCCACCACACTGAAATCATTTGTGTCCAAGTTACACCTCATACACAAATTTATTCTACAAACATTGATGGAATGGGCTCAATCCAATTGGCATCCACTTGGTTTGACCCCATTCCCATGCTTATGAAAGAAGCCATTATCATGCGATGTCACAGAGGCCATGCACCACACAAATGACATCCCTCATCTCTCTCTCTCTCTCTCTCTCTCTCTCTCTCTCTCTCTCTCTCTCTCTCTCTCTCTCTCTCTCTCTCTCTCTCTCTCTCTCTCTCTCTCTCTCTCTCTCTCTCTCTCTCTCTCTCTCTCTCTCTCTCTCCAGCCCTTAGCCTACTGACTAGGAACACTAACGCAATAAAGCAATGATTAGATAACAAAGCGAATAAAGAGATGAATTATGTTTTCAGTATATTGATGTAATACAAAAATATGTCTATGTTTGTATAATTATTGTGGCCTTTGGCCTTCCAAAATGGACTGACTTCTGACCTGCCCTCATTTGTGGATCATATGCCTTATGATGACTGAACTAAACTTGCTATTTATAGGCTCTTAGAATTATCCCTACAACCATCTGATTGTTGTTGGCCAGTAATAAAGGACAAGTAAAATATTAATTAAATATCATTTAAGAATATCGACTTTCTGTATAGTGCTTATGACCTAGCCAACTGGTGAGCTTCTTCTTTGCCTATTAGAGCTTGTTAGGTACATACCCTAATCCTAAACCTAAACTTGCTGCCAAAACAGGGATTAGCCATGTCCACGTGTGTGCACATGCCATTCCTTAGATTCTAACTTTTGACCTTTGTTTGGATAACTGCCATCATCCCTTATCGGCACATGGACGCATTTATCATCCTTCCTTCCTTTTTTCCTTCCTTCATAGCAACCTGAAAACCCTGAATTTTGACTAAAACCCTAACCATCCTCAAGTTCCACTCCAAGTCTAATGGTCAGAACTGTGCATTTTTCCCCTTGCCTGCAATCCCTATCCCTTAACACAACCATGGTCATCTTTTTGAGGATGATCATGCCTTTTCTCCACCCTTGAAACTGTTCCTAAGAGCCACTAGTATGCCCCTTTGAGCATACAACTCCCAGGGCCGCCTTTCTGTGATTTTGCTACTTGCAATGGATTTTGTGCACCTTCCTAGGACTTCTAGTGCTTAGCTTGGCTGAGAGTGAAGCTCTGATACCAATGTGACATGCAAAAGCCTTCACTAACTTGATCCAACCCTAAGTCTATTGATTAAGAACACTAATACAATAGCAATGATTAGACAATAAAGAGAAGAGAGAAATGAACTATGTTTTCAGTATATTGATATGATACTAAAAGATGTCTATGATTGTACAACTATTGTGGCCTTTGCAAAGTATTCCAAAATGGACTAATTCTAGACCTACCCCAATCTAGGGATCAAATACCTTATGACTCAACTAAACTTGCTATTTATAGGCTCTTAGAATTATCCTTGTAGCCATCCGACTGCTGTCGACCAGCAAAGGAAAAGCAAAAATATCAATTAAATATCATTTAAGACTGTTGACTTTATATGTATGGTGCTTATGACCTGGCCCTTTGGTGGGCTTCTTCTTTACCTATAAAATCTTTTCAGATACATTACCCTAATCCTAACATAAACTTGTAGCTAGGAGATTAGCCACGTCCATGTGTGTGCATGTGACAAGAGAACATACACACACACACACACACACACACACACACACACACACACACACACACACAATACTTGGTTGGGCAATTGTACCACTTTGGACGGAGACTTTGAAAGAAATTTGCATGCCCACTATTATAGCAAAAATATATAACAATGGAAAGTTCAAGTTGTCCATACTTAACAAAACCAAAGTGCGATGAGAGTCTACTCACAATGCTTCAAATCATCACTTGCATCATGTATAGCACAGACTACATGGCACCATCTATGACACCCCCACTCATGTCATCAGTGCAAGTGGGAGTGTTGGAAACCTTCTAATCAAGCCCTAGATGTTGTGGGAAACCTTAGTGTAGGTGTAAACTCTCTTGGTGAAAACAGCCTTAGTGATTAGTAAAGGTTGAATCCTTGTCTAGCTGAGTTTTCTTAGTATCCTCAATAATAGGCTTATAAATTAGTATCCTAAATGAATGCAAACAATTCCTTCATTAGAGAAAAAAAGATGCTACGTAGTAGGAGTCCATAACACCAACATTGTATATCACTTAGCGATCTTAGTGGAGACCATCCATGTATTCTCTCTTGTGCTACAGATTTCTGAGAAAACTATGCATATTAGTGTCTAATTGCATCAAGCTCACTAATTTTAATTTCATGTTAACACTCATTTCTCAAGCTCTTTCTTTGCTACATAATTTCATGCTTAGCAATTACATGCATCCATCAAGTAAAAATGTTCTCTCTCCTATGTTTGCATAACTCAAGCAATGCTTTCCAACATAGTCCATGTAGCACCACAATTATGTGAGTACCCAATTATGTGTGGGTCTCTTTATGCGTAGCAATAGAATCTTGAGTGATCTTCTACCAGGTACTTCTTTGTGTAATTATTATGCATGAAGCCATAATTCCATGCATCTCTGATGGTGGTAAGAGTTGTGTGATCAGCTTGCTTAGATTCTCAATACTACCAATGCATATTCACTACACTGCCATGCATAATTGAATCTCCAATTTCTTAAGTTGGTGCACTCTAGCCCAACTTAAAGTAATTTATTGTACCCATGCTAATACCGATTAGCTAGTCCTTTCATTTCCTTTACTTGTATTTTACTAACATCCCAGATAAGTTTTCTCACACACTTGTAAAGTATCATTCTACTTAAGTCATCATATTAGAGGTTAGGCAATAGCCACAATATCTAAAAAAAGCAATTACAAAAGAAGCAAACAAGTGTGATTAGTTTGCACATGATGTTTAAGAAATCCCATTCTAAGTACCAAGAAAATTTCACTTTAGTTTGATTCTTCTTATACTATTATGTCTACATCTTGAAAAATATTCATGTTTCCATATAGCCAATATTTTTGGGCTACCATAAATAAGAAATTGTAGCACATCATCTTTCACACTAGCTATATGGCATCTTGTTTTTACACTTATGCATATAATGCACCTAAATGGTCCCTACCAATTTGTGTCCCAAGTTATTCTTACAATGCCTTCTTGCATTGGCAACCCACCACACTCAAATCATTTGTGTCCATAAGAAAGGTTTGGTGGAATTCAAAATTATCGTATTTTGAGGCCCTATAAAATTAGGAAATTTTTAGAAAAAATTATGATAATTCTTTTTCTTGAGAATTTAATATTTTTTAGGGTTATTTAATGTTGAAGTACGTTTTCTTGTGCTGACATTAGATAGATGCGAGTTATTCGCATATTATTAATACGATTGTACCTCGTATTAGCAGTTATTTCTATTTGGATCTATTCTAAACGATGTTTTCATGATTTTTTTACCATTGTTTAGCCATTCTTTTTGGACATGTTCTTTAATTACTTTTGATGGCTATAATCTGTGTTCAAAGTGTGTTTCACCTTTGACACTTTTTCATGATAATTTATTTTGCATTTATTTAAGTGTGGTTTATGCTTAATTTCCTAAGCCTAAGACAAATTCTATCATGGGTTAGTTGATCGGTTAGTTTTGGTGGATTTTATTGGATGTTTTTCAAGTTTTATATGGACTCATCAGGTTTTACCTAGATCACTTGTGTCTAGGGGTTTTTTATTGAGTGCTACACACATGTGTTTCACTTGCTTACTTTAGAGTTTTGCTTGAGCAACAACATGTTCATATACTCCAGATTGATGAGTTGGCCACCAATTTTAATGCTTCTTTTGGCATGATTAATGTCCATTAGATGGCATGCATTGATTTTTATAATCAACTATGGTTTTCATGGATTCAAGGAGCTTTTATGCTTTTATCCATGGTTTATAATAAGGAGCTTTTGATCTTTTGGATAATATCATGTGCTTTGAAGGTAGCATTTACCTTCATTTTTTTGCACGTAATTTTGGACTTTTTTGCACGTAATTTTGGACTATGTTCCTTGTACTCTTGTACATATTCCAACTCGGTTACCTAGTTGCTTATGTATCTAGGTGAGCTATTTTTCTACCCTAGCTTTATTGTGTTTATTGGGGGTAGTATCATTAGAAAGGCGCCAATAATTCAATTTCTTTTTTAATGATGTACTCGGAAAGAGTTATTCCTTGATGTAGTCTCGGGTATATAGAGATAGATTTTAGTATGTGAAAGTCTAGGATAATGCCATTTTATTCCTTTTATACAGGATTTTATTCATATTTCCTAGACAACATACTAGTAGTAGGGAGTTTTCAAATTGTTAAGGTATGTATGGGTGGTATCATGGTGGTATGGGACGCTAGTGATCCCTCACAAATATTATCTTATGGGATAATTTGGGCTCAAGATTGTTGCTTTGCTTACATCACTTAGCATGTTGACCTCAACATTCAAAGATAATCTCATTTTCTAAATTCACTAGAAGTTATTATGTATGGGTGGTATCATGGTGGTATGGGTGGTATCATGGTGGTATGGGACGCTAGTGATCCCTCACATATACTGGTTCTCAAATTTTTATTCATATACATATCCTTTTATGTAGAAGCAAATGTATGCATCACCTTTTTGAACATGCTTTTAAAGCTATCGCTACTTGCAAAATGTTCAGACATCCATACAATTGAATTTCAACTCTCCCAAATATGGCATAGCCATGTAAGCTTGTAATAAATTTTTTACAAAGTCTCTTCCATGAAAATGTCTTTTATGGGGTTGTTCATATAGCATGCAATACCATTGGTGTGACTGATTAGTGGTATTGTGAATGGACATCCCTTATTGCTACTGCTCAAATATCACCAAAGAAAAATATGTGTCAAAGTTTGCCTTTTCTTGCACACCCTCAGAGATGTGTGAAGCTTTTCCATGGAAATTTTTTTCTTCTTCTTTAACTTACTACTTTTTCCACTCATAATAGAGCATGTTTATTCCTTTGAATCATCATTTTTGTAGAGCATGATAATATTTTGCACAAACACAACGACATTTACCATGAATATACTTTATGTATGTAGGAAAGAAGTTCGTTTATCAATGAATTTTCATCACAACATTCATGCTTATTAACTCACACAATTATTGCCAATAACACATTGAGAAGTGTAAATTTTTGCTACATTCAAATATCCCACTTGCTCTCTAAACAAAGTAATTGCACACACATCTCTACTGTGTTAACACCATCCATCACTTGGAGTAAGAATCCATCTACATTTACTCTTGTGCTAGATTACCCAACCCACCAAAGTAGCATCTTATTAGCCCTTATCATCAAATTTGTGTAAATTTGGGAAATGGTATTTGATGGTCCAAAATGCTTCTTCTATTTCTAAGGCAAGCCATGAGCCTGAAGGAAAATATATGTTCCCCAACTAGAAGCCATGTTTACTTCTTTTGTTTCTAAGGGAAGCCATGAGCCTAAAGGAAAATCTATGTCCTCAACTCGAAGCCATTTTTACTTTCATTTGCCTTCTTGTTATTTTGCAGAGTTACCTTACCCCACCAAGTAGCACCTTGATGACCTCATACAAGTACATGGCATCATTGTTTCTAGGTGAAGGACCAAGTTTGCCATTGCTTTACATTATCTAGTTGTTCTTACTGCAAGCTTGATACTACACACAATTGAAACCACCCTTTACCATTGGTAGCTAAGAAGCATCAAATTTGAAAAAAATTACAATCTAACCCATGTGCCTTCCTTACACTAGCCCCATATTAGTTTCTACATAGTTAACCCCACCACTATGATACTTAAACCATTATGTAAGCATACAAGCTCTTCTAATTTTCCCTAGTTTTGATTATGTTTTTCTAGCGCAAGGCAACCTTACAACCTTTTCCCCATATCTCTTCTCTTCCTCACCCATGTGCTCAAGGGGTTCAAATTATAGAAAACCCATATATTACGTGTGTTCAAGAGGTATTTGTTATATAGGAGTATTTAAAATGACCCCTTCTTTTCCTATACAAACTTACAACCTTTTTCAAAATCCATTAAAAAAACCCCTTATGAAAGTACATTTCTTTAAAGTTATCCCAAAAAATGAATTAAAAAACTCCTTATATGAATTCACGTGATACTTACATATTTTTAAGTGAACCCTTCGAGCTCGTGTGTATGTTTTCTAACTGTGTTTTTTTTACAAAAGAAGCACAAAATATGACTTTTAAGAGACAATTTCAATGATCAATACTAGAAGTGCTTTAATATGACCTTTAAGAGACGGTTTCAATGATCAATACTAGAATTGCTAGAATTTAGTGTAAATTTTCTCGACTAAATTTGAGACATCCCAGCAATAAAAATGATTGTATTTATTCAATGAGATTGAATAAATGCAGCAATAAAAATGGTTGAATTTATTTAATGGAATTGAATAAATGGAACAATAAAAATACTTGCATTTATTCAATGGATTTGATTTTTCTTATAAAAAAGTTAGAATCCCAAGAAATAGTACCATTCTAGTTATTTTTATAGAAGGTCGATTACTTTTAAGTCTTGTCTTTATTTTATTTGGTTGAAAGAAACTTTTAGAAAACAAGTAAAGCACTTTATAACGTGCATGTGTGTGCATGTGTGCATGTGTGTGTGTGTGTGTGTGCGCGCGCGTGCGCGCACATGTGAGAGAGAGAGAGAGAGAGAGAGAGAGAGAGAGGTTAAATTGTAAAAGGGGAGAGGTAAAATCATAACATAGGCACAAGAGAAGGTATGTAGGAGGGATATTGAGAGGAGGCCATTTTAGTAGACTTTTGATTATGTAAGAATCATCTACATATATGTATTACAAGTTGTCACCAAGATTAAGAATCATCTACGTATATGCATTACAAAATGACACAGATCTTGCCCATAAAAAGTTTCAATTCCATTACATATATGCATTACAAGTTGTCAACAAGATTAAGAATCATGTACATGTATGTGTTACAAAATAACACAGATCTTTTCGATACAAAGTGTCAATTCCAAAATTCAAGAGTAAATTTGACAAATACATAGCCACCTAGATGGCACACCAAAAACATTTTGTTTTTCTTGCTCTCTGTGGGGCTAGTTTTCCTACTAGTACAATGCATGAACTAGCTTGATTGCTAATGGTAGGGAGACACATTGCACAATATTCACATTGCACATGTTTTCTAAAACTAGAGCAAAAGTGCTAGTGTGGAAAAAGAACTAGGGTTTAATGTATTTTCAACCTCTAGTTTTTTTTAATAGCACAATGCAAGGACTAGCTTGATTGTGGTTCGCAAAAAGTAAAGCAAAAAAAGTCATGGGCTACTAGGGCTTACTGTATTTTCAATCTCTAAAATTTAAAAAATCACCTACAAAAACTTTATTTGAAGGTTTTAAAATTCTTATATGTTAAAGGGTTTTAGTTCTAACCACCCTCAAATGTTTAAATTTACTGATGGACACCGTCCTGAACCGGCTATATCCCGTCCCGTGAACTGCCGACCACAGGTCAAACTGTCCACGTGTCACACACGACGTTTCCTATAACTTTTCTAGGGTACGTCTTATCGCAGCCGTAGAATAGAAGATCTTGGCTGCTCCTAGTAAGTACTACCCAGTGTTCGAAAAAAACTATTTTCTCAAAAAGTAAAAAACCTTCATCTAAAAATTGTGAAAATATTTATAAAGAAAATTTTCAAAATTTGAAGGTTTTTGTTCTACAACCCCTCAAAATCTGCAGGTTTTTATACCCTTAAGTTTCAAATTTGAAGGTAGTTTTAAAAATCTGCAAGTGCAAATTACACTATACTCGGGTTTTTTTCGAACACTGGTACTACCTAGAGTAGTCAAAGACTAGTTTGTTTATGCACGATTCACAAGACAAAAACCTCCAATTTCCTTCTTTCACATGTGCTCCTCATACATGTACTCTCCACTCTTCTTTGAGTGAACGTTACGTGTATCCTTCTCACGAGTATTTGGTAAAATTTTGAGCAAGATTTTCTCACACATTTTTATCCTTCTATATATCTATATCTACCATGGACAACCAAGGCACAAGCAAAGGAGAGTTTCTGAGGATAAAAATGTTTTGTAAAGTTCAGTAGTTTAGTAATGTCTACCTTAGTTCAAGTGACTAGTAAATATTAAATACAAGAGACCTTAGCAAATTAGCCTTAGTCATGCTTGTAGCAAATTTTTAGGGGTCTTATACCGTCAATAATTGTAAGATTTTTATCTTGTTGTCCTAATAATTCTTCCTCCAAATCAAATTTTTAGAAGAACTTTAGGCTAAGTTAAAAGAGTCATTATGTCTAGATTAATGCTCAAATTAAGGGTTATTACGCCTAGTTATGTACAAAGTATATGTTCAGTTTCCCATAGAAGAGGCTTCGTTTTTAAACACTAAACTTCCTTAGCTTTAACTTAATAGAGCAAATTATACTAGTATGGATGCACCTAGTTTACACAAAAATGTGCAAATTATATTAGTATGGATGCACCTAGTTTGCACAATAGAAATCTTGGATTTCTAGAAAATAAAAGGAAAAAATCCCTTCCATTGACCCTTTGTATTCAGATTGACCCTGTGTATTCGATTGACCTTTTGTATTCTATCTGTCTATTTACCATGGACAACCAAGGCACAAGGAGAGGAGAGAAAAAAGAAATCTTGGATTTCTAAAAAATAAGCGAAAAAAATCCCTTCTATTGAACCTTTGTATTCCATTCTTGCGTTTCGTTTCTTAATGTCTTTTATATACCGCAGCAACGCGTGGGCTGAGTACTATCTATTTATAAGATAACGGCCGGATCCCTCTATGCCACGTGTCACAAAAGTTTTTTTTGTGGCCCTCCACGGTGTCCGTTGCATGCAGTCATCACTGCCAAAAATGAAAGCCTTTGTTTTAAGTAGGCGCAGGAATTTGCTAGGTCGTCCTCCCGTGCCAGGCTGCCACACCGGCCCCATCAACAATGAAGGATGCAACGCAGCGACCGTCCCAGGGACAAAGAGGGATTGGGGGTAGTAGATATTCTCGCTTGGGCTGACCATCTTGTTGTTAAATCCATTATTAGAGCTGTCTCTCACCTTGAGGAATGCTCTTCCCTTCTGCTATTCAGAAACTTTGACCAATTCTCCTTAGAAAATTTCTCAAGTTGGAAGGATCTGCCTTGGATTACTATCTTGCTAGGACATGAAACTGTCAAACCTAAAGGGTCTGAACTTCTTCGTTCTTTATGGAAAGCTTGGAACAAATACCGTGACAAGGTAGGGGTTGTGTGTGGGAAAGCAGACACAGCTACTCTATCAGAGCTTCGGACTCTCTGTGGTTTCCTCTTAGACCAGTTCCTCCGGTGCCCAGCATGTCAATACGTACTGCTCTACGTATTCACAAGAAGGGCATCAGAGTATGGGCAGATGTGTGGCAATTTCCCTCCCATAGGTGGATGACCAATGATGAACTACTGTTAAAATTCTCGCTCCTTCCTTGGGAAGTGAAGCTGGTGCGGGATCGTATCAGCATCTTTCCTGAAAATGAGGCATGGCAGATATCCGTCTCCGAGCCCGTTTCCCTCAAAGGCTTATGCTGGAGAGGAGGAACAGCTTTCTGTCACCCCCCTCGTGTGCAAGCAGTACCGGCTACCCCTGTACATGTGGCTCTCAACAAGAGATGGTCAGTCCTTTATGACAGACGCCAATGGAACTTCAAATTTCGCTCAATTTGGTCTAAAATGATTCAGCCTAAGAAATCTGTTTTATTGTGGTTGATTATGCATAAAGCCATTTGGACAGGTGACAAGTGTAGGAAATGTGGGCTCTCAGATGGAGTATGTGCTAGATGTAAACTTAGCATTGAAGATATTGGGCATTTGTTCAGAAACTGTCAGAGATCTGTGGCCGTATTTTGGTTTGCTTTGGGCTGCCTGTCCTCTGCTAAACAACTACTTCTAGGGATACGGTTGGGGTGCTCTCTCGGTGTTGGGCCAGAGTCAGAGCTGAATTCCTCTGGTTGATTTGGAAAGATAGATGTGCGACTGCTTTTGAGGCTGCTTACCAGGTTCCAAATCTGAGAAGTTTGTTTGCTGATTTTCATGTGCAGATCTACGACTTTCAGTTGGTACAGATGAGACTGTATACCACGCAAGATGCAGTACTTAGAGAACCTTCAATTCAACCAAGCAATCCGATCCAGGTTCAGCAGCTTGCGCTCCAAATGAAGACGGAGGAGGCCATCCGTTTTGTGTCTCTTCTGCATTCCAGAATTGAAGCTATACGATAAGATATTTGTAATTATGTTTGTGGTGCTGTTTCCCAGCCAGACTTTGTAATTTTTGCCTCTCTTAATTAATTCTTGCGCTTGTTGGTAAAAAAAGAAGAAGAAGAATGTAGTCGCAGAGCAAGTTTGCTTCTTCATCTCCTCATCATCGTCGTCGTGCTCCAACCTGCTCCTCAATCGTTTTTCAGCTCGCTGATGGGTTTCTCTCTCTCTCTCTCTCTCTCTCTCAAATAGCATGTGGCCCTGTGTGTAGGTTTCGTCCATGGCTCTATGTGCAAGTTGGCGCCAGCTCCTCAATAACGATCCATTAATCTTCATGATTATTAACTCCATATGCAATCCTCTCCTTTGGGTATTTACGAAACCAAGCTTTGCACATTCAGGTTAATTCTGCGTGGTAGACTCGACATTGAAGTTATTGATGTCGAGAACCCTTATCTCCACCAGCCCGTCCAGCCAGCACTTGAGCACGATATTAGCGGCGCCGCACACTCTGCAGGTGATGAATATCCATCAACAACTGAGCGACCATTACAGCAACGGATGTCCGATGTCTCACGAAGCTGCACGCCCTACACTTGACGATAATTTCATCTTGTAAGACAACATGGTTAGCTCATGGACAACATGGTGTCGCCCTCCGTCAACTAATGGTTAGCTCATGGACAACATTGTGTCGCCCAGTTGACGGCTACAGTGCGCAGGCGGGTGACGAATCCCCCGACGCTCACACAAAGAAGCTTCTTCCTCCCCACGCGGTCTAGTACGTATGTGGCCACGAACACGAAGCGGACCTTCACCACACCCATGCCCACTATGGCCCGTGGACGGCAGGTTGCGCAACAGCTCGTATGCATTGGTGTATTTTGCAATGTACTCTTTGCTCGCCTGTTGAGCCGGGCCCCTCACCCGTAGTGGCAGGCCCTTGGGGACCTGGTAGTCACTGATTGTCGTAGAGAGACGGGTAAGCAGCAGTCCACCGACGGAGCCCCGTTGCCTGGATCTATTGGGGTGCTACATTGCTTCAAATTCGGCGATTGCACGGGCACCCCGAAGGCTGCATTATGGCCAATAAATGGCAGCTCGGCCGCCCCGAGCGTGGACGCTAGCAGCCAGCTGCCGACGGTCCACTGCAGAGGGGTGACTCTCCTCCTCGCTAGAGCATCTTGGTGTGTCAAAACGGCGCGCAATTGTATTGTTGCCGGGTAGCCCTACCACCGCCAAGCTGCTTGCGAGAGCCAGAAAAAAAGAAAGCTTGAGAGCTTGAATGCAATGAGCAAGAGGCAGGAGGGGCTGGTGATGAGGTCGCCTACAGGAATGATGCTTCCCCAACATCGTCTTCTGCGCCCACCCTCCCTTGCCCACCCCCCATCTAAATCTAGCCCCTCTCCAGGTCCTTCATCCTCAACCCCTTCCTCCCCGTCTTCCTCGCCATCAGGGTCTTCGGTCTCTTCACCAGCTCCTGCATCGTTGGACAACACAGCACCTTCGAGTTTTTTGACCTTACCATCTACCTCAGCTCCATCGTTCCCTCCGCAAGCTTACTGCCCTTTCAAGGTGCGCTCAATCATGCAAGTGTCCCACATTCCACACGGCCATCCCTCCTCGTTCATTCACAGCTACAGAGAACCCTGCTTATAATGCTCTTCTCTGTCTTGCTCCCGCACGTAGCCGCTTTGGCAAAGGCCGCTTTGGTGATGGTGAAATAGAAGCTACTTGTGGGCCTGTGGCTATGGTGATGATTTGAAGCTTGGCGCTGCTGATAGAGAGGGGGGTAGCCACCTATGGGGGCGCCCTAGTGAGCCAGAGGCCCAACATCTCTGCATTAAATAAACTTGGGCAACAACTCTGCAAATGTCTCTGCAAAAATTTGAAAAAAATGAAGAGGCATTGCAGGCCTACAAAATAGCACCCAAGGCTTAAAAAACTCTCCACGTGGCAGAACCCACCAAGCCCTGTAAAGAATATATAGAAGGCTTATTAACATAAGCTTTAAGTAAAGCTTCCCGTGAGAGAAACCTGTGGAGGAGGGGGGACGGCTGTTTTGGCTAATTCTTGGATGAGTGTGTGTGTGTGAGAGAGAGAGAGAGAGAGAGCACACACACATGTAGAGCACACATGGATGCACACCCACAAACACTCCCACACACACACACATGGATGCCCTTGCATGTTTGTTGCCTTTGAATGAGTTTTTTGTAAAGTGATAAAAGGTTACGTGGATGAGAGTGTGTGTGTGTGTGTGTGTGAGAGAGAGAGAGAGAGAGAGAGAGTGGGTGTGTATGCATACACTTGTTTATCTAGTTAGGTTGTACATCAAGTCCGGTTGTACATGACTTACATGGCATGCATTAAGTGAACAAAATAATTTTGTTTGTATAAGGGGTGTGGGCCTGTTTTTGTAAATGGGGTGTGCTTTTTGTGTTTGGGGGTGGGCATTTTTGTAAATGCAATTTTAAATTATAGAAATATAAAAAAGAATGCCACATGTTATGTTTTTTGCCTTCATACATATACACATATGGTCACACACACACACACACACACACACACACACACACAAACACTCCCACACACACACATGGATGCCCTTGCATGTTAGTTGCCTTTGAATGAGTTTATTGTAAAGTGATAAAAGGTTATGTGGATGAACGTGTGTGTGTGTGTGTGCGTGTGTGTGTGATAAAAGGTTATGTGGATGAATGTGTGTGTGTGTGTGTGTGTGTGTGTGTGTGTGTGAGAGAGAGAGAGAGAGAGAGAGAGAGTGGGTGTGTATGCATACATTTGTTTATCAAGTCGGGTTGTACATCAAGTTAGGTTGTACAACAAGTCGGGTTGTACATGACTTACATGGCATGCATTAAGCATGGCATGCATTAAGTGAACAAAATAATTTTGTCTGTATAAGGGGTGTGGGCATGTTTTTGTAAATGGGGTGTGCTTTTTATGTTTGGGGGTGGGCAGTTTTTGTAAATGCAGTTTTAAATTATAGAAATATAAAAAAGAATGCCACATGTTATGTTTTTTGCCTACATACATATACACATATGGTGTCACATACACACACACACACAAAGAAAAAAACACTTCCACACACACACATGGATGCCCTTGCATGTTTGTTGCCTTTGAATGAGTTTATTGTAAAGTGATAAAAGGTTATGTGGATGAGCGCGCGCGTGTGTACGAGAGAGAGAGTGTGGGTGCGTATGCATACACACACACCTACACACACACACCCACAAACACTCCCACACACACACATGGATGCCCTTGCATGTTTGTTGCCTTTGAATGAGTTTGTTGTAAAGTGATAAAAGGTTATGTGGATGAGAGAGAGAGAGAGAGAGAGAGAGAGAGAGAGAGAGTGAGAGTGAGAGTGAGAGAGAGAGAGAGAGAGAGAGAGAGAGAGAGCGAGTGTGTGTGGGTGTGTATGCATACATTTGTTTTTATCAAGTCGAGTTGTACATGACTTACGTGGCATGCATTAATTGAACAAAAGAATTTTGTTTGTATAAGGGGTGTTGGCAGGTTTTGTAAATGGGGTGATACTCACACTCACACCCACACACACACACACATGGATGCACACCCACAAACATGACTTACATGGCATGCATTAAGTGAACAAAAGAATTTTGTTTGTATAAGGGGTGTGGGCATGTTTTGTAAATGGGGTGTGCTTTTTGTGTTCGGGGGTGGGCAGTTTTGTAAAAATGCACCCACAAACACCCACACACACACACACACATGGATGCCATTGCATGTTTGTTGCCTTTGAATGAGTTTGTTGTAAAGTGATAAAAGGTTATGTGGATGAGTGTGTGTGAGTGAGAGAGAGAGAGAGAGAGAGAGAGAGAGAGTGGGTGCGTATGCATACATTTGTTTTTCAAGTCGGGTTGTACATCAATTTGTTGTACATCAAGTCGGGTTGTACATGACTTACATGGCATGCATTAAGTGAACAAAATAATTTTGTTTATATAAGGGGTGTGGGCATGTTTTTGTACATGGGGTGTGCTTTTTGTGTTTGGGGGTGGGCATTTTTTGTAAATGTAGTTTTAAATTATAGAAATATGAAAAGAATGCCACATGTTATGTTTTTTTTGCCTACATACATATACACATATGGTGACACACACACACACACACATGGATGCCCTTGCATGTTTGTTACCTTTGAATGAGTTTATTGTAAAGTGATAAAAGGTTATGTGGATGAGTACGCACGCACGTGTGTGTGTGTGTGTGTGTGTGAGAGAGAGAGAGAGAGGGGTGTGTATGCATACACACACACCCACACACATACACACCCACAAACACTCACACATGGATGCCCTTGCATGTTTGTTGCCTTTGAATGAGTTTGTTGTAAAGTGATAAAAGGTTATGTGGATGAGTGGGTGTGTGTGTGTGTGTGTGTGTGTGTGTGTGAGAGAGAGAGAGAGAGAGAGAGAGAGAGAGAGATGTGTGTGGGTGTGTATGCATACATTTGTTTATCAAGTCGGGTTGTACATGACTTACATGGCATGCATTAATTGAACAAAAGAATTTTGTTTGTATAAGGGGTGTGGGCATGTTTTGTAAATGGGGTAACACTCACACACACACACACACGCGCGCGCGCGCACACCCACACACATGTAGAGCACACATGGATGCACACCCACAAACATGAATTACATGGCATGCATTAAGTGAACAAAAGAATTTTGTTGTATAAGGGGTGTGGGCATGTTTTGTAAATGGGGTGTGCTTTTTGTGTTGGGGGGTGGGCAGTTTTGTAAATGCCCGCACAAACACTCCCACACACACACACATGGATGCCCTTGCATGTTTGTTGCCTTTGAACATTTGAGTTTGTTGTAAAGTGATAAAAGGTTATGTTTTATAAATGGGGTGACACATTCACACACCCACACACACCCACACACACCCACACACATGTAGAGCACACATGGATGCATGTACATATTACAAAAGTTTGTATAGTGTTATGTATTTTAAATTAGAGAGCAAGTTCAAGATGTATGTTGCCCATGTTATGTTTTTTGCCTACATACATATACACATATGGTGACACTCACACACACACACACACACCCACCCACACACACACACCCACCCCACAAACACTCCCACAAACACACACGAATGCACGTACATATTACAAAAGTTGTATAGTATAATGTATTTTTTGTAGAGAGCAAGTTCAAGATGAGACTATTTTCAAGATGAGCAACACACACACACACACACACACACACACACACACACACACACACATGTAGAGCACACATGGATGCATGTATAATTAGAGAGAGAGAGAGAGAGAGAGAGAGAGAGAGAGAGAGAGATTATGTGTTTTTTGTGTTTAGGGGTGGGTAGTTTTGTAAATGCAGTTTTAGTATAAAAAAGAATGCCACATATTTTGTACAAACATGAGAGGGAGAGAGTTAGTGTGTTAGTGCAACAAAAGTTAATAAGTTGTATTTATTTCCATGTATCTATAAGATTAATGTATGTATGTATATATGTGTATACATACGTACATACATACATACATATATAGATAAATCTAAAAATATTCCTTTCTTTGCTACACTCTTCACTGTAGGAGTACTCTTCATGTTTTTTGTGCAATATGCTTTTTAATTTTCATGGTGATCTTTATAATTAGATGTGTTTATTTATATATCACATCTTTGTATATGTTACACATCTTTGTATATCTTTGCACATAGTAGCTACAATTTTTATTTATATACACATGCACACAATAATCATGCATCTACTTACCTATATGTATGTATGTATAATTGACAGAGATGGAAGAGGTGACACACATTTTTTTTGAGCACATGAGGAGTACTCTTTCCTTTGAGGAAAGGGTGAATTTGGCTACATAATTTGAGCGTTGCTTTTTTTATAGTCCAAGCTAGCTCGGGCCATGGGTGGTTCATGCTATTGGATGGAACGATGTTTTTAAAATTATTGTACATTTAGGTTTAAAAAAATTAGATGAAAGTATTGTGCTAATGAATATTAATGAAAGGCTAAGCTTGCTTGATCGTTATGGAATAGACTATAATGTCTCTGGCCCAAGAGATCAAGTACGTCAAGTATTAGACGAAGTTATCAAATGTATCCCAAAGCATAAGTTCATTCAAAAATAAATATGGTTGTGTTCTTCTTCTATGACCATTGGTATTTGAATAGCCTTTAATTTTTTTATATAAATACCATCTTTGTCTCTCTCCTAATTTTCTTATGCTCTCTCTCTCTCTCTCTCTCTCTCTCTCTCTCTCTCTCTCTCTGTTGCTAACTATAAGATGATGATTGTTATTGATGTGAAATTTGATTTTGTTTTACGTAGAAAAATGGCATTAGACATTTTGAAGTTGACCTATGACAATAATAAATTGTCAGATATGATCTTCTTTGAGGAGATGCCTCGGTTGGGTTTTTTTGGGTGCCAGCCTAGCCCAAAATAGGAACTTCTTGGGTTTGATGGATGGGATGATGTTGACCCACGGTATATGTATATAGTCTTAGACCCTTACAGGCTAGATGACAATCTGAAGATCCTCTTAATCAAAGAGGCATTGGGATTACTAGATGGCTTTAACATTGTGGGTAGCAGATATAAGAGCATTGAGGAAACACACTTCATTTATTAAGGAAATATTGAAGTGCATTCCAAGAAGGAAATTGATGAAGTTAATGATGTAATTATCTTTGAGGTTATTGATCATTCTCTCTCTCTCTCTCTCTCTCTCTCTCTCTCACACACACACACACACACACACACACACACGCACGCACGCACATGCATGCACGTGTACACACACACACACACACACACTCTTAGACACATGTAACACACACGCACGCACACACACTCTTAGACACATGTAACACACAAATAGTTACCCTTGCCCCTTTGAGAAATCGAGAGAGAGGGAGAGAAAGAGAGAAATCATAAGTTTTTTGTTGTTTCGTAGAGGTAAGGCACAAGATTTCTAGCCAGCAAAGCTGGTGGTTTGAATATCATTCTCTCTTCAACTTGAGGTAGGTCTTATTGTTGCCCTTTGTTCTCTATCTATTTGTATATTTGCAGTTTGAGAGAGAGAGAGAGAGAGAGAGAGAGAGAGAGAGAGAGAGAGAGAGAGAGAGAGAGAGAGAGAGAGAGAGAGAAGAACACACCACACATTAAAACACTTTGTATATCTCTTACTGTCTCATTGAATGCTTCAAAATTGATGATTGGAATGGCAAATGTGAATGTTGTGAGTTTTTTTGTGTGTGCACATAAATAGTATTTAATACCTTAGTGGCAAGGCTGGTTACGCTAGAAACTTTTCAATTATAGGACATTGCGTTTGATTGTAGAGTAAGCTCTAGAGAGAGAATATATGAACCAAGAGAATATTCATCAAAAGTTTAAAGATCTTTAATTTGGATTTCAACAAATGGAGATGTCTAATGGTGACAATTGATCAAAAGCCATAGTGGAGGCATGTGGACCTTCCAATTCTAATGTGGTTTTGTCTACCCTGCAAGAGAGCTGATGAACGTTCATGCTGCAAAAAACCTTGCTCGGTCAAGGTCTCCATTAGAACAGCCAAGCGCTAAACGTCTACAGACTATTGTGGACTTATGCGGGCGCAACGAAAAATCAGGTTGTTTGCAAGGAGTTCTTAGATGCCATTTGGGATGAGGTCCTAAATGGCATGTACTTACCTATATGTATGTATGTATAATTGACAGAGATGGAAGAGGTGACACACATTTTTTTTGAGCACATGAGGAGTACTCTTTCCTTCGAGGAAAGGGTGAATTTGGCTACATAATTTGAGCGTCGCTTTTTTGATAGTCCAAGCTGGTTCGGGCCATGGGTGGTTCATGCTATTGGATGGAACGATGTTTTTAAAATTATTGTTCATTTAGATTTAGAAAAAAGTATTGCGCTAATGAATATTAATGAAAGGCTAGGCTTGCTTGATCGTTATGGAATAGACTATGATGTCTCTAGCCCAAGAGATCAAGTACGTCAAGTATTTGACGAAGTTATCAAATGTATCCCAAAGCATAAGTTCATTCGAAAATAAATATGGTTGTGTTCTTCTTCTGTGATCATTGGTATTTGAATAGTCTTTATTTTTTTGATATAAATACCGTCTTTGTCTCTCTCCTGCTTTTCTTATGCTTTTGTTGTGTATTACGCCAATCATTTAAGATTGCAGGCACATCTACAATATATCTCTCCGCATGACACTCCATATACATAGTATTATTTCCATTTAGTTTATGAATAAAGAGCACAATTAAATAGTAAGTAAGCTTTGTAGAATGATACGAATCTAAACATAGCACGTTTGGTAGCTTTGATGACGGACAACAGGGTTTGAAGCTACCATGCCTTGTTTTTCAGAGGTCCCACCATTTCCTTGAACAACTTCCCAAAATAAAATCTCTTAAGATCCCACCATTTCCTCGAACAACTTCCCAAAATACAGTCTGTTAAGATTGGGTTTGAAGCTACCATGTCTTGTTTCTTCAGAGATCCCACCATTTCCTCGAATAGCTTCCCAAAATACAGTCTCTTAAGATTGGGGGTCCTCTTGAAATGTATCTAGGAAAATTATCTTGCACTTTTATGATATTTCTGCAAGGACGACCACATCTTGTGCTCCAATCTCATGCCATATGACTTTGTTAATCAAATCAACATGCTACCTTGCACAAGAGAGTGAGGGAAGAAGAGGAAGAAGACTGTGTAAGGGTCGGTTCAAAGACTAGCACTTAGCCAACCCTAATGAGGGTTAACTCCCTAATGTGAGGCTGCTAGGGGCTCACTCCACTCCACTTGTGTCACTCAAATGGAGCTTCCACAAGCTAGGTATAGAGCAAAGAGGAAGGGAGCTATGGAAAGCTCTACCTCTACTCAATGCCTATGTGTATGCAAGAGTGATCTCAAAGAGAAGACAAGAAGAGGGGCAAGACAAGAAGAGAGGGCAAGACAAGAATCATCACCTACATGCACACACGACAATCAAGCATGCATGAACCAATACAAGCCTACCACCATAGCCACAAGAGAGGGAGGGAGGGAGAGAAGGCAAGACTCAATTGTGATAATGGGATTGCCCCTTTTCATATTTCATAAATCATTTATATACATGAGCTCACTTTTTATAAATGGCCGGCTACCCATTTACAATTGGGGGCCCAAAACTGACTTCCTAGCTCTATGTATATCTAGGCTCATTCCTGTGAGATGACTGGCATTACACAAGTCGTACGCTCAGTCATCCCATATATATTTTTCAACAAGAAGCACTTAGCGCGATTACATAATAATGGATTACAAGAAGCGTACCATGCTTGAAAAATGATGTTTAACCAATGTGGTTAACATAACCCCCTCCCTAATTCAGATCCATGCTCAGAGATGGCAAGGGTACCATTAGGGAGGGGGTTAACATAACCCCCTCCCTAATTCAGATCCATGCTCAGAGATGGCAAGGGTACCATTAGGAGAAATATGGACTCTCCATTTTCCCCCTTAAGGAGTGAATAAAAAAAGATTGGCCTGACCAATGAAAGAGCTAGCATTCTAGATCCATGTAACATGGATATTTTTGTCATATCTTTGCCTAAATCTCTTAAGATAATAAAATAAGCACTTAGCGCGATTACATAATAATGGATTACAAGAAGCGTACCATGCTTGAAAAATGATGTTTAACCAATGTGGTTAACATATCCCCCTCCCTAATTCAGACCCATCCTCAGAGATGGCAAGGGTACCATTAGGAGAAATATGGACTCTCCATTTTCCCCCTTGAGTGAATAAAAAAAGATTGGCTTGACCAATGAAAGAGCTAGCATTCTAGATCCATGTAACATGGATCTTTTTGTCATATATTTGCCCAAATCTCTTAAGATAATAAAATAATAGAGCCCATATCTTTAAAAAAATAGAGAAATGTCAGATTTCATGTCATAAACTATTCTTTCATGTCAGATGTACCTTGTGGTCAGCACATGGAAGTTTGAAAATCAAATTTCATTTTTCCATTTTTTATGTTTAACTTTTTACTTTCCCTCCTTTTGCATTTCACTACCTTTTCATTTTCTCCCCTTTTTTTGGCGAAATTCAATTTCGCCATATCTTCTGTAACTCTGGTTCTTTCTTCACACGAAAATTTACAGGTATGTTGTTCTCCACCATAGCTCTCTCCTCCTAAAATTTCATCTCATTTGGACAAAACATCCGTGAGTTATGTGTGTCTGTTTTCTCACATAAACTTTCTCTTCTCTGCACCACAGATAGCTATCTTGATGTGAAGTGGCACCAAATTCTTGTGAGTAATTATCATATGTTTAGGGTTTGTTTATGTTTTATCTAGCTTCTTGAGAATATCTTCAGGGGTTTTCTCCTTCTTGGACCTCATAAGAAAGGCATCTTTGAGAGCATTATAGGTTGGGAAATGATGTAATCCATATTGAGTAAACCATCCCACTGCACGACCTTCTAGTATAGCAGCAAAGTGTTCCTTCTTCACTTTATCTGGGTACATCCCAAAACCACTAGCCTGCCATCTGGTTTCAAACTGACCAACATGGTTATCAGCATTAGCTTTCTTTGAGCCGCTGAATTTGGCTGGGCAAACCTTGGGGTTTGCCAAGCGGTGGAGGATTTACCTACATCATTGGTGGTGGTCTTCCTCTTTTGGGAGGTAACTGTGGGGTAATAGATTGAAATCCAAAGATCTCTTTGCCCTTAGAAATTGAGCACTAAGTGCTCTTGTGCCAAGAAGCCTTGCCACTCCCCTAGTAATTTCAACATTTGGTGATGCTATTTTCTCATCTCCTGCAGCTTAAGGGGAAATGACATCCTCATCCAAGTCCTTCGTTTTACTGGTGAATTAGGTGGATTGATTTCTTCATTCGGATCATTTGCCAGAGATGATAATCTTTAACCCAACCTAATTCTGAACCACGTGCTATACCCCATGAATAGGTTTTCTAAAATGTTGTTCCTCCTCACTCATCTACATTTGCGCCCGCAATATCGACACTTGTGATAAAACTGATGGTAATAACAATTCTCTAGAAACCTTCGGGCCTCAATTGGACCATTCACTATTCCAAAGGGAAGAAAGTTTTTCCTCCGTATTTTCCAAACGATTGCCCGTATACGTTGAATCACATCCATAGGCAAATGAGGAAACTGCTCCCTTAGAAATACCTCTCCTCCATAGGCTGTATCTTCCTCGGTAACCCAATTGCTAAATTCCTGGAGCCATGCATCCATTTCTTCAGCCTTGCACAGAATTGCTATAGCCTTGTCTCCTTCCCATAGAGAAAGCTACTAGGCATGCGAAACAACAGGATTGCCAAAAGTGTTGAGGCTAAACTCAGCCCCGAATAATCATCACACACGAACATCTGACATTACAGGAAACAAGCTTCAAATACTTTCCACACATCACCATCATCATTTCAAGTCACCAAGATAAGCACAAACCAACTATCTTCATCACACGATACATAATTCAGCATTACATTATATTAGGAAAACAGACTCTTGAAAAATGAGGTAAACCTATAGAATAGCAAGACAAGTGTAGAGACACTCAGAATTCAGTTTCTAACTACGCATAATGCCTGATTTAAGACGATGCAGCCTCCTGATTGGAATCTGGAATTTCATATTTTTGTTGATGCATCTCACATCGTAGTGGGAGCAGTATTGATGCAGGAGAAAATCAAAGGTTGGTTTAGACCAATATACTATGCAAGTAGAGTGTTGGCCACTGCTGCAGAGCAAAATTATTTAGTAGCAGAAAGGGAGGCATTGGGAATGATCTATGCTTTGAAGAAGTTTAGACATTATCTCTAGCAAATAAGGTGGTTTTTCATGTGGATCACCAAGCCCTTCTGTACATGGTCAACAAACCACAGTTGTCAGGAAGAATGGAAAGGTGGGTACTTCTTTTGCAAGACTTTGATTACAGTGTGGTTCACACTCCTAGGAGGTCATATGGTTTGCAGATTATCTTAGCAAATTGGAAATAGGAGAGAAACCAGATGGAATATCACATGGAATATCAGATGACTTTCCTGATTCTGATATATTTCAGGTTCAGACTTTGGAAATGAAAAATTGGTATGATCAGATGATGATTTTTCTGACAGATGGAATGTTTCTTGAATTAATGAGCAAAGATAAAAGAAAGAAATTGGCTCTTAGAAGCAGGCCATTTTTTGTTATTGCATGAGTTCTCTATAAGAGAGGAATAGATCAAGTGATAAGAAGGTGTATGCCGAATTTTGAGCAATCAGGCTGTATTGAAAGAAGCCCATGAAGGGTTGGCTGTAGGTCATTTTTCTGGAGAGATAACAAGAAGAAAAGTTTTTCAAGCTGGATTGTGGTGGCCATCTATTCTGAAGGATGCTCATGAATTTGCTAAACAATGTATCCAGTGTCAGAGAGAGGGAAAGCCAACCCAAGTAGATAGAATGCCTCATCAACCTGTTTTATCGTTAGAACCATTTCAAAAATGGGGGATGGATTTTGTGGGGCCAATAAAACCAGCAGCAAGGTTTACACACAATAGATACATTCTGGTTGCAACAATAGATTATTGTACAAAATGGGTGGAAGCAGTAGCATTGAAGGATAACAAGGCAACAAGTGTTGCAAAATTTTTGTACAAGAACATTAAGACCAGATTTGGATGTCCTATTGAACTTGTTTCAGATTAGTGAGGGCATTTTCTTAACAAGGTGATAAAAAAGCTCACAACATTACGTTTGATAGTGCATAAGAAGTCAACAGTGTATTATCCAGCTGCTCTGCAAATGGTCAAGTTGAAAGTTCAAACAAAATTCTTTTGAATATTCTCAAGAAGATTGTGTTAGATAACAGAAGAGATTGGGATCAAAAATTGGATTCTGCATTGTGGGCATTTAGGACAGCATTTAAAGTGACTACAGGGTTAACTCCATTTAAGCTTGCGTATGGTTTGGAAGCTGTGGTGCCTATGGAGTTTTTGGTACCTAGTCTCAGAGTAGAAATAACATACAGCTCTCACCTAAAGAATCATTGGATTATAGATTGGAAAAGCTTTTGAAATTGGAGCAAAACAGAATACAGTCATCCTACATTTCAGAAGTGATTCAGAAAAGAAGACATGCAAGCTGTTCAAGGAGGGAGATCTGGTAATGCTATATGACTCAACGTTAGGTACACATCCAGGGAAGCTGAAATTGAGGTATGTGGGCTCATTACTGATTAATTAGGTGTTGGGTCAGGGCACTTTCTTACTATCTGACTTGTTAGGAAATCAGTTTCAGAAACTAGTTAATGGTTTTAGACTTAAGAAATTTTTTAAGCCTAGTCCAGTTGAAAGGGAAATCGGTGTCCACCTAATAGGTCTAGTATGATGAAGAATGTCTTATATAAAGCGGGAGTAGATTTCATTAAGGATTCAAATGAGGTGAAATTGTACACAACTCCAGTTAATTATATTGTGGAGCATTCTCAACACGACATCTGCACAGATAACTTGGGCAAAAAGGTAAAAGCACTTTCTAAGCCTAGATGAAGAAATCACAGAAACTTTCATGGATCTTTCCAAGCAAAAAAGTATGGTGAGGAGAAGCCCGTGCATGGACACGCCACTCAGAGATGATAGTTTGTATGCCCCTTCAGAGGATGAAGTTGTATATGTTAAGGAGCTAAGCATCAAGGGGAAGACATTTGCTGTGTTTCTAGATTCTAAGGTAACTCTGGACCTTACAATATCAAAACATAGAGCGTGGCAGATTGTAGGATTGCTAGGTTTTTCTTCTTTGCCTTGGTAATCATGGAGAGGCAATGACCAAGCAAAGTAACAGTTTAAGTTTTTGCAAGCGAGTGATGGATTTATTTCTCCCAATGTGTTTCTCTATATGGAGTTGGTGTCCTATGTCTTTAATCTATCCATGGAAGGTGAGATGCATTTTGACAGAGCATCATTGAAGGTGTTAGAGAAGGAGTTTGGGGCACCTGAAACAACAAGGAAGTATTATGTTATCAAGAAGGTCCAGGATCCAGAGAGAAGGCTTTAGCTAGAATGGTTTCTAAAGAATGTTTTGTTGTTGATCAAGTCAGAATACATGTCGAACAAGAACCATGGATATCTGCATACTGCAGAGAAGGGTAAGACTATAGCATGGGCGCACATTCTGCATCAAAAAATTATGTCAAAAATCAGGGAAAATGACAAAACAAAAGTAGATAAAACTTTAAGATTAGGGCCTATTTTGGCTACGATTTTTCAGAGAGCGAAGAACTTGGAGTATATGCATGGGGAAAAGTTTCTGGTAAAGATAAAGCCATATAGTAAAACTGCAAAGAGGACAATGGATCAGCTAGAAGATGAACTGCCTAGCATCAAGAGCAAGAATTTGAAGATAGATCCCTTTACAGTGGTGGATAGTGATAAAACACATCTTATGGATGCTGGATATTCAGCATGAGAATCTAGCAAGGTGGCAAAAAGTCATAAGGTGCTTGCAGACCCTTTGTTTCCATCACCTTTTGCACATGGCACATTAGAAAAGGAAGTGAGTGCATCACCCAGTTCAGCTCAGAAGAAGGGATTGAAGTTGAAAATAAACAAGGCAAAGTTAACCAAGCAGGAAGATGTTGTAGTTTCAGGGAGGCCTAAAGTTTCGGGGTTTCAAACTTCAAATATACCATAGGAAATTACTATGCAGAGGCAAAGAAAGCTTGGAAGTTAATGGATAATTTTTTGTTGCAGCAGCAGAGCAATGCTCAGATTGATAAGAGGAGATAGAGGAAATTAGAAAATAAAGTACAAAGCTTGGAACAACAGTTAACCAAACAGGATGTCAAAACTTAATAAGTGAAGGAACGGGAGGAAAAAGTTAAAGCTCAAGAGGAGCGTTTGAAGATAAAAGAAGAATAAGAAGGCTAAAGCAAAAAATTAGTCAGAAATGGTTATTACAGATTGGCTTATAGAGATAAAGGTTGCATTTTTTGCTGAACTAGAGGAGTTAACAAAGAAGAATACTGAGTTGGTAACAACCAATGAGATTCTGTTTACAGCAATTGATAGCGTTAAAGAAAGTACAGGAGCAGTTAAGGGACTTTGTAAAAGAAGAAGAGATTGATGTAGATGGGGTCTTCATGAGCAGCACGGATTTGGCAACAATGAAGAGGAAATTAATGTAGACAAGAAATTTTATTTGGGCTAGAATTAAAGAGAGAATTCACAATGTTCTTACAAGACCTTGGGAGGCATTTGCAAATGAGCAGCGTAAAGCAGAGATAGCTTTGCTTAAGGAGCAAATTACAGCTTTGGAGGAAAACTTGAAGTTGCAAATGAAACAACTACTAGCAGTCACCCAAGAGTCTCTTCAAGTGAAACCCCCTGAAAAGTCAATGTGGGAGGATCCTTTGTACTCCCTCAAGGGCTATCATGGTTTAGAAGAAGGTTTTTCTGATGACAGTCAGAGGTCTTTTAAGTTTGCATGTGATTTTACAAAAGGCAATTTTGAAGGAATGAAGAAGCAATATATGGAAGTGGATAGTGTGAAACTTATTACACTTGTACCTGATGTTGCAGAACAGAATATTAGAAGTTCAAGGATTGTTACTGAGAAGTTATCAAATGTTCAAGTGGAACAAATTGACCCTGTGGAGCAGATACTTCAAACAGATAAGGAAGATGGCATGAAGGAAACTGAAGACAATAATACAAAGATGCACCTGTAACTAAAAAGTAATCTACATACTTTTCAGTACAGTAACATTTTGGGAGTGGGTTCAGGTCTAAAAAATTTTGAGGAAAATTTTATCCACCGGATGTGCAAGGTGTAAAAGCTGGAGTTTTACATAGTTTCCTTAAAATACTTTGAACCTTAGTCTTTTACCTAAGATTTCAGGCGACAGCATTTGGAACTTATATACAGATGTAACCGTCTTGAATCAGGCATTATGCACAGTTAGAAATTGAATTCTGAGCGTCTTTGCACTTGTCTTGTTGTTCTATAGGTTTACTTGATTTTTCAAGAGTCTGTTTTCCTAATATAATGTAATGTTGAATTATGTATCCTATGATGAAGATAGTTGATTTGTGCTTGTCTTGGTGACCTGAAATGATGATGGTGATGTGTGGAAAGTATTTGAAGCTTGTTTCCTGTAATGTCAGATGTTTGTGTGTGAAAATTATTCGGGGCTGAGTTTAGCCTCAACAAAACAGTCATGTAAGTGCCTCGTGAGTGTTAGCTCATGTTGAGCTTGACATCTCAACAACTATGATGAAGGCAAGCAAGGGCTTGCCTTTGACATCAACAAGGGAACCACCCTCAAGCAGCTCTTTGGGTACTATGAAAGAATCCAATGGATGTTAGCCTAGTGACTCCAAACATTCAAAGATATATGGAGACAGTCTTCTAGCCTAGTGACTCCAAACATTCAAAGATATATGGAGACAGTCTTCTAGCCAGCTAGAAAGCCTTCCATTGCTCTAGATCATGGTACAACTTTGTCCACATCTATTCCCTATATTACCACCACTAAGCTTCATTCACTGATTTTGAGGACATAATCTAAATTAGGGAGGAGGGTATGTTAACCACAATTTGGTTAACATTACTCCTACTATTTTTTGATCCAAACTGCGGTTGCACTTCATATAACACATTTTTATGTAAAATCATGCTAAGCGCTTCATGTAAAAGATATAGGATGACCGAGCTTACAACATGTGTAATGCCGGCCATGAGCTAGAAAGCCTAAGTGTACATAGAGCTAGATAATTAGTTTGGCCGGCCACTGTAAAAAGTGAGCTCTTGTATATAAGTGACTTAGAGAAATATGAAAGGAACAATCCCATTATCACATTTGAGTTTACTCCTCTCTTGTGTGGTGATGGTTGTGAGCTTGTTTTCTTATGCATGCTTGCTTTCTTGATTGTGTGTGTGCTTGTTTTCTTATGCTTGCTTTCTTGATTGTGTGTGTGCTTGTAGGTTATACTCTCCATCTCCTCTCCATTCCCTTCTCCTCTCTCTCTCTCTCTGTCTCTCACCCTCCTTCCACACACGAAGGTATTGAGGTAGAGGTTGAGCTTTCTATAGCTCCTTCCCTCTTTGCTCTCTACTGGGCACATGGAAGCTCCACTTGAGTGACACAAGTGGTGGTGGAGTGAGCCCCTAGCGGCTTCACATCAAGGAGTTAGCCCTCATACGGTTGGCTAAGTGCATGCCCCCGAAGATCTACCTATACTTGATGACAATGGCACACTTATTATCATCGGGTCAATGTATCAAGTCACAAAGATGTGCTCCAAGGCAGATGCAAAAGGATACAAAGTAGGGTGCCTCCTTAGTGTATGCTATAATATTGAAGTGGGGAGAATTCGTGGAACTATGGTGAGCCATAACATTTTCGTGTTCTTTACATGATTTAATAATATATGCTTGATTGCATTTGTAATCACTATAACCTTGTCACTTGAGCAAGCTACATTCTCATGTGCGCCCATTTTACAAGCCTCCTAGGAAAGAATATATTTGAGCATCCCAAGCTAGATTTTATGTATGATACTAACTATCCTACCCTTTGGAAGAAATCAATAGATAGAAGCGTTTTGTGAGGTACGACTTAAAGGAATTCAAAAGTACCCATTGTAGGAGTGTATCATTTAATGGTACTACATTCATACTAACATGATGGTGATAATTATAGGAGGGTTGCCAATGAGGTAGACAGCTATGGACATTGATTCTAAATACCTTCGTAAGAGACAAAGATTTAGTGCTTGACCTATATGTTGGTGGTGGAGATTTCACACAAGAAGCGCGAGCTCGTTTAAGAGAATTGCATGTAGTTTGTGTAAATCCAAATGAAGAAGCAGTTAAATTTGCTCTAAATGAATTGAGTTTGTAAGATAGTTTTTACTTAATTGAAATTTGGCTGGTATCATAGAACACTATCCCTTTGTCTCTCTTGTATTATTGTCAATTCATGTGGTTTTTGTAATGATGGTATTGATCACTCTTGGACACTCACTTTGTCTTTGTCTTCTTGAATGTGAAAATCATTTAAATGAATTTTGTTTGCCAAAATAATGTGATCTCTTGACATGAGGGTAAAAAAGTAAAATTGCAACAAGAATAAATGTCATACATAACTTGTCTATGTAAACAAACATAATATGTTGATCAATGAGAGAGAGAGAGAGAGAGAGAGAGAGAGAGAAGGGATAGTGAGAGATAGAGAGAGAAAAGAGAGAAGGGATAGTGAGATTGAGATGAGAGAGAGAGAGAGAGAGAGAGAGAGAGAGAGAGAGAGAGAGAGAATAACCCAGGTGGCGTGTGATGAATCCCCTTTGTATGACCTGCCTATTCCATCCCAAACCAAGCAAATTGCTCTTGGTATAGCTTATTAGATCAGATTTTTGCATATTAACGCATAACCCTGAAGCAAGACCGAAAGCATCCCAAACAACCATAGCCTTCTGAAAATTATCTCTTTGAGCCTTAAGGAACATGAAAGAATCATCTGCCAATGCCTGGCTGACCATCTACTTGTCGCTTGGAAGTGTAAGCCCCAACTTCACCGTCCTCCACTAGCTTATCCAGTCGAGATGAGATTGGATGTGTAACAATTGCAAACAAGAGAGGGCTAAGTGGGCATCCTTGCATAACCAATCTCGTCAAATGAATGGGCTTAGTCACCCCACCATTAACCATGTTGGCTAATAGTATAATTCAAATAAGACATGCGAGGAACAAATCCCATAAGTTGTGAAAGAAAAGACCAACTAACGTGATCATAAGCCTTTTTAATATCCAGTTGAATCATAACCACACCACTTGCCTCGAAGCCCTTGCATAATCAATTCCATTTTGTACATTCAGTATATTATGCAATATATTCTGACCTTTAATAAATCCATATTGCCTTGGATGAATCAAAGTAGGAAGAAAACACTGCAACCTATTGGCCAAGACCTTTGCAAATATCTTATACATGGCCTCCATCGATGTGATTGGTCTCCATTAACGTAGATTAATTGGGGATGGAACTTTAGGCATAGTAAACATACAAGCCCAATCTTCCAACTCGCAGGCAAGATACCTATATTCGACACCTCTTGAAAAATAGAAGTGAGAGGGGCCTTCAACTCATCAACATACTTCGTGAAAAGCACATTAGGGAGCCCATCCCATCTTGGACTTTTTCCTTTAGGAAAATGCTTCAACATAACTTCCACCTCATCCTCAGAAATATCTATTTCCAATTCATTCGTAGAAACATCTGATACCTGGTGAATGAACCAAGTGAAACAAAGACTCTCTAGCTGCAATGACATCAGGAGATATGACCTCCTCTGAACCCAACAAATGGCGATAAAAGTCCATACACACATCTAGAACACAATAAGGATAAGTAATCAATACTCCTTACCTATCTTACGTCCTGACAATATTCTCACGTGCATGATTTTGCTGCAAATGAGCAAAGAACATATGTGACTGACAATTAGAATCCATTAGGGCATCCATTCTAGCCATAAGCTTATATCTCACATATTGATTCTCATGCAATGCTACAACCTGATGGGACAACCATAGCTATCTTAATGTCAAGGAAAGAACTGTCCTCTTGAACCACATGGCTCAAATCAACCAATAATGATTCTAGGTTCCGCAGCTTCTCCCTAAAATATGATGCATTATGAATCCCATACTGGTGGCGAGCAAGCTTTTTAATATTGAACATATAAAACTCCCAAGCTCACACCCCAAAAGAGATTACATGGCCTCAAAATTTTTGTAACACCTCCAACATAAACTGATAGAAAACAATATGCTCCAAGAAAGTCTGGTTAACATTAAGAGAAAGCATTGGAAAGAGAGATAGAAGATATTGATAACCCTAGGCCATTGCTATAGCCAGTTGCAAGGGAGATAATGGTAATACAATTTTGAGATTGAGTAGAAGATGTAAAAACCTTAGACATACTTGATAGTGGAGCTAGAGTTGCCATTGCAACAAGTTTTTTTTGGGAAAAATGGAGAAGACCAACAGTAAAAGAGACAAGCATAAAACTTTAGCTTGCAGATGGATATATAGAATGACCACTAGGGCTATTAGAGCAAGTTGTTAATATCATGACATTCTACAGGAAGATATGTTTGATGAGCTGCAACATGAAAAAGAGAGAAGGTTGGAGCCCATCCATGAAGTTCAAGAGGAGGAGAACACCTCAAGACAAAGCATGAGGATGGAGAAGCTGCATATGTGTGAAGGTGATACAACAAGCTCTTTGATGAAATATGTCATTACCTCCTATGTCAATTGAAGCCCTGCTTACATACACATGTGCATATATTCATACATTACGTGTATGAAGGTAGGTGTAGGTGTGTGTTTATCTATGTATGCAGATATATGTGTATACATATATTATGTATGAGTATGTAGGTGTATATGTGTATATGTGTGCATCTTCTTTAGGAGAGTTTTTGGGACTGTTGCTTTGGAACTTTGTTGTGCTATCTTGGATTCTTAATTTTCTCAATCACTTTGAATTATACCTAATGAGTAAATACAAGCAACCTACTTACTTCTTGAAGCCTAAATAATTACACCTAACATAATCAACTTAAATAATTGCACCTACTTATTTGAAGCCTAAATAATTGCACCTAACATTATCAACCTACATATGTGAAGCCTTAATGACAAAAGACAAATTGCAATGGAAGCTTCTCTACAAATTGTTCCTTATGTTTCCACCACCTCTATGGATGAGTCGTGTGAGTGGAGATGGGGATATCACCATGATCCATGATGGCTGTAAATGAAGAGCTTGAGAATGACATAGCTCGAAGAGATGAATTGAAAATCCTTATCGGACACATGTTTTATGTGTCGGAGGGTAACCATAGGACGGTGGCATGGTAGTCCATCATAAAAGAGAAGTTCTTTGACACCAAAAGTTGGCAAGTGAGAGTCTTTTGCACAATCATTGATCATAGGAAGGTTAGTGAGATTGCGTTGTTGATGATGGCACTTTATAGAATGAATATGAAAGTCTTTATTATATGTTTCTGCATGATTTTTTTGTGAAATTTTTGATGGGGTTGTTAATCAAATATATTTCTTTTCATATTGTTATTGATGTGTAGTCTATCCGTGCATGCCCTTGTGGTGCCAACTCTCAAAGATGAGTTTGTCAACACTGCTAACATTTGTAAGTCTAACTCTCAATATTATTTGAGAGGGCTTTTGAAGTTGGATGTAAAGACAATTGATGCCAACAATTGGAGAACCACCAAGGGAGTTGATCCATGGTTTCCCTTCACACGTGGCTATCTTGGGAATCTTGTGTATAATGTTGGTTCAAATATGCATTGAAAAATTGCTATTGGGATCTTCCTTCTCTTTTCTACTGCTTGGGTTGTTTCTTGTTTTCATTTTTCTATGCATGAGGGATTAATGTATTTTTTTTTGATATTTCACAGATGGCTCCCTCGAGAACTTGTTATGGACAAAATCTAGAAACGTTCTCTTAAGATTTTGCCTAAACTTTGTTGCCATCTGATTTTACCATGTAGGATTACTACGAGGAGGTGAAGATAGAAGTAAGGAGATACATGTTTCCAATGGTAAGAATGTTTGAGGTGCGTTCAAGAGACGAAGAAGTGAAGCCTCTCAAGAAGGTGAATATGGTACAGATGGCAGCACAACGTCTTTTGTTCAAGTGCAGAAAACTTGTCCTTATGCATTGGATTTAACTCTCCAGGGTACCACCGTAGTATTTAACTTATAGCACAATGGTGTATAGTATGTTTTTTTCTCTTCTTAAATTTAATTGTGGATTGGCCGGTAAGGCAAAAAGGAAGAAACCGTAGTTGTTATAGAATAATTTCAATGCTCTAAATACATTGCATGATTCAACTTAGTGTAGTTGCATGTGGAAACTAAGACACTAAAATAACAATACGTGCCAATGCCCCACATATGTGCTTAAGGTATTGTTGCTTTAGCACATATGTGGGGTATAGATTTAGCACATATGTGAAGCATAATTTAAGTAGATAGCCATATATGGTTTTAATCACTTATGTGGGGCATAACTTAAGCACGTATGTGGGGCATAGCCTAAGCACATATGTACTTTATAGTACCATGGTGTAAAGTATGTTTTTGCTCTTCCTAAATTTAATTTTGGATTGGAAAGCCATATATGGTTTTTGCTCTCGCTCATGTTTTGGGCTTGCTCGGTGTCTTGTAGCACTCCTCCATCGGCTATGGTTCATTTAAATCTTCTAGTTTTCTCCAGCACCGAGAAACGAGCATTTGTAGAGTCCTCTTTTAGGTCATGCTCGTCGTCATCAAAGGAGAACTGGATGCCGACTACTAGTGCCTTCATCATGCTCTTGCCCATGAGATTTCCTCACGGAATTCTTCAGTTCCGGATCACTTCCCAAAGAAGTACCTTCTTCTACCAGTATCCATGTAGAAAATAGTCTCTACATCCACACATTCCGTGAGGTGTGGAGTTTCGTCACCTTCCAAACATCTGGCTGCTCTCTCCCTCTCCATACCATTGCTCGTCTTTGGTATTATCCATGATGTTGTTGGATAGTACTTTCCACCTTGTATCATCCGGAGCAATGTATTCTGTAATGTCACGCCTAACTTATTAGGGATATAGTTATCCATGTATACATAGGCGTGCTCAAAGAGATTGACTGGTGTCAAAGAAACTTTGTTCTTGAGGTCACCTTGTCGATACAAAGCATACAATTCACAACCACGAGTGATTTCTTCCAATGAGACATTGCGAGAGAAGAACTTAAAATGATTCTTGTGTAAGTCTTTCATACAATACCCGACCATACCTTCAAAGGTATGCATCCGTAGTTGGTGGAGTGCTCTACACATTACAATGCCACCTTGTGGTTTACATATGTCCCACTGCATATACCTCTTGATAAGTTTCCAATGCTTATCAAGGACGGCGCCATAATTGTAATCGTTATTTGGAAGTGCAAGTGATTCAAAGTTCCACCTTTCTCAAGGGCGAAGAGCCCTTTAACACATTCCATCCGTATAAACTCTTCAACGGCTTGCTAGTTGGACAAGTCAATGTCCCCATTGCCCACACCTATGGTGACAAATGCCTCAAGTAGCTTTTTTTTGCAGCAGATTCGTGACATTGACCAACGGACGCCTTCGAATGCAACTTCTTGCTTTCTGAAGAACCTGTAACGAAAACAATAGAAATCTGAATATAGATAAAATGAATGCACTGGTTACAACAAACGGGAGAGGTTCTGTTCTGACAAACTGTTTTTTCTCTCAATAGCTCTTTCTAGTAGCAGAAGGAACAGAAAGCACATAGATCACACACACACACACACACACACACACACACACACACACACACACACACACACACATAATTATTACCTTGAGATCTTGCAGCTCTTTTAACCGCTATGAGATTATGCACAGGCGGAGACCCTACAAGAGGAGTAACAACTCTTGCTTGAGCAGAGTCCACACACGTTCTCCTAGGTACAGTACTGATAGTTCCCTATGCTTTATCGCAAACAAGAGAGGTGGACGCACCAATAGGAGTAGAGTTGGTGATGTCACGCAAAGAAAACCTTCTACATGGCATCGTGAAAGACATAGCCAGAAGGACGAATAGGACATTTATAAACCGCTGGGCAGTTTCGAGAACGCCAACAAGCTAACACAACCAAGTGTAGATGCAACATGCTGCATGTAGGCGCAACCACATGATCCATGCTTCTAGAATAGAGAGCGCCACAACAGCAAAGGCCATGCACATAAAAAATGAGAAGCCTCAAATAAGGCACATGCATCACAGTACGCCTTCTTTAGCATCTCGGCATGAGACCACCAAATAGGAAACAGACGAGTCGTGACCTTGACACAACCAAAAAGGAAACATAGGAGTCTAGAGCCTTCACCTTCGAGAACAGCAGCATAGACTAAACCCGGAGAGCCTAGCAAGTACAAGTCCCATCCACAATGACATATACGTAGCGCCAACCGACACGAAGCACCACCACCATCCTAGCAAGTTGCAAGCTAGCGTAGCCGGTGATCAACAAGGAGCAAAACGAACAGCAACCCACACATGGGCATGTAGTCGTCGAACTGCAAGGAAAGAAATAAAAAAGAAAACCAGCATCATGTTTGCACACGTGTAGTAACATGCACGTACGAACCCTTTGTCCATCACCGTTACCGCAAAGTCAAAAAATAGATTGATTTAATAAATTAATAAGAACAAAACGTTGTGGTGCCTTATTTGATTTTTGGTAAAAAATCAAGTAAGGCATATTAATTAATTTTTTCGTGGGTGCTTGAATTTAATTTATGGTAAAAAACATAGGCATATTAAGGTTTGTAACCTTAGTTTAGGATAAATTTTAATATTTATTTATTAATCCTTGTACAATTTTCAATTCGACAATTTCTCAAATTTTTATTTAAAGCTAATAAATATTAATCCTTGTACAATTTTCAATTTGACAATTTCTCAAAAAATTTTAAAAGCTAGCACTTTCACAACCGTGTGAGCGTCAAAGATGTTAAAAAAATGGAGAAATTCAATTTAACAAAAACTATCATATTAAAAAAAAATCAAATACAATATACTTTTGCATGTACACGAGCAGAAATCGGCCATGTGAAGATGAAGCTTCAACGCACATATTTTGGGTGTATATTGGTTGTGTTTTCAAAACCTATGCTTTCCAAAAGGGGGACTTTGTGGCACCTTAGGTAGTAGTAACTAGTAAGTACTAACAACAATGTTGTTGGCCCATTGATTAAACCTTAGCAAACTGCCCAGCACTGAATTAATAAATAGAGAAAAAATATATATTTTGGGTGCATATTTGTCAGGCATCCGGCTAACCACATGCAGTAGGACTCCGCCATCTTTGCAAGACTTCTCGCCATCACTTTTTAGGAAGAAGAGAAGAGTTGAGCCATAAATTAGGCACCGCCCAGCGTGTGTGGGAAAAGGGCGCCCATCCCAACTTTTCTCATGCCTAGGATTTGGGCACCCAGATTAGTCTGTAAAGGGCCTGTCTGATGATAGCAACACAGTCAAATTCATTACGAGAAAGGTTGGTAGCACCCTCGCTATGGAGGGGTATACTATTCAGAAGCCCGAGAGCGACACTGAGATGGCCATCAGGCTTATGAGGACTATTGATTACCAGGAAGAAATGTACTGCCAGAAAAGGAGGTGCGTTTTCTCCAGCACAGAGTCTCAGCTCTACACTATCCTCCCGGTTCTAAACTTTCCTCCAATCGATACATACACAGGTATATCCTTGAGAGATGGCCGGAGAACGCTAAGAGGCGTAAAACGCTCGGATTCCTGACTGAAAGGTAAGTTCCTTGGCAACTTTCTGTTTAAGAGGATTGTGTTTAGAACTACCCTGCAGGCTTGATCATAATTTGCTAATGATTTAGGTGCGTGCCGGAGCTCGATTTGCGAGAAGAGAAGGTAGACTCCCCACTTTGCTATACATTATGTGTACTATTGGAATGCGTGTATGCATATGCTTTTTTTAATTTGATATTTATTCAGTTTCTTAATGTGTTTGTGTTAGACAATGGCAAAAGTTTACATGACGAAGATTGCACAAATGTGATGAATGATCTGAATCAATACATGTAACACCTCTATAGGAAAAAAGTAGACTCAATGGACATGTAGGTTGGTGCCACTTCCAAGTGGAGATTTGTACAAAATGTAGATGAAAAATCCCAGAATTCGTGAGTGTGAAGATGCAAGGCCAATGTTACGGGGATGAGTCATCATTGTACTGCCTAGGGATAGTCAGCGTTGTGCACATCCTGCACACATCAGTGTGATGCCCCTCATGCACACACTTGTACGGGGATGAGTCAAGCCAGGCCGGACGCCTGGCATATTCATTGTGAGCCGGGAGCCCTTGTACGGGGATGAGTCATCAGTGTACTGCCTAGGGATAGTCAGCGTTGTGCACATCCTGCACACATCAGTGTGATGCCCCTCACACACAGGACTAGTTGTCCTGGGCACTTATTAGGCCACTGGTTGGGTGCTCGTCAATAAGTTTGGGTCAAATGTGTCACCCCGGTGTGTGTGAATCCTTGTGGAGGATATGCAGTTAATGGGTTTGAGACAGCCTTTTTGGTCACCACACTTGGGGGCCATGGGTAAAGGGTGCCCGTAGTTGAGGACAAGGATCAAATCTCAAGGGCACTTGGTACAAAAGCATTTTTGTACATCTTCTCCCCACGACCAACCCTACAGGGACTGGTTGATCTGTTATCTCCAGTCGGCCCAGCAGCCAGAACCCTATATAATATATACATGCGCTTCATTTCATAGCAGTTATCTGACCATCATTTGCATACACAGGCTGAATACCACTGTTGGATGCAGTTCTCAGCCACAAATGCAAACAGCCAGAGGTCAAGACCAGTCCCAAATCAGCGTTAAAAGCAAAACACAGCTCTACTTCTTGTGTGCGAGAAAACACACGCCATCAATGCTGTCCAGCAGAGGCTACACAGCAGGGCCAGCATTAAGCCCTATACATCAACTGTCAGGGATTTACAGCCCTACAATCACTCCTTACATTCATACAAGCAATTGGTGTAACGGGTTAAGGAATCAGTTAACAGTAAACAAGATTAAACACTAGTCACACCAAATAAAATGTGCACCATACCAGGAGCCGGAATGATGGGCCGACCGCCTTTTAAGATATATATTACCAATTCCTCAAGATTACTTGAATTTACAGAGAGTCCTTATAGCTTTTTCTAGATTTACTAAAGGTTATAAATGCATGATGCACATGTAGCTAGGAGTATCACCCATGTGCTTTCTTGTATTCTAAGTATCCAATTTGCCATAATAAAGTATACCATTGTGTACATCGCTACATTCACAATTGGCCTTGCCTGTGGGCCGTTGCCCCATTTTTTATGAATGATTATATGCATCATGTGTTAAGCTCACAAAAAACTTACAAAATACGCAGTTATATATTAGTTTAGAGATTGTACATAGGATTGAGCTGCTTGCACATGACTAAGTGATCATTTATAAAGGCCTCTCAATGGCCAAGCTTCATAGTTTCATTTCAAAAAGGCATACCACCATCATTTGCAAAAACCTTTAGAAGGGTTTACATAGCTTCACTATAAAAAGTTACAAGGCCAACAATTCAACATTACCAAAAAGTTACACTATGGACGATGGACACATTTAGTTGCACGTACACCCCGGAAAAGAGACTTCTATTAAGTATAATTTTTTTAAACAAAAAGGGAGATTTCAGACCAACCAATGGGGAAATCTCAACCAATCGGGTGCCTTGTGGTGCCTGCAAGGCCCCGTATGAGATTGAGTGAAAAAAATGCCATGATCCCATTTTCTCATAAATTGGCCACGTTTTATCTTTGTGGCCCTCAAAGATCCGTGAATCTTGGCCCAAGTGGCCATGAGTGTGTGGATAATATCACACCAGATCCCGCAAATCACTTGGTATCTTAAACCAAAGTGCCCTCCAAGGCCTCAGTGCATCTAGCCTTCTAGATGTGCCACGTTGTGATGCTAGCAATAATCTTACATGTAGTTTTCAACTTTTGTGCTGGAGGTACGTAGCTTGACTCTGGCATGTCTTGAAGAAGACACCGTTGACCCACTTCTTGGGTAACCCGCATGATCATATCTTTGTCCTTCCCTTCAAACCTGATTTGCGGGCCCTACTATGTCAACCAAACAACACCACCAAAACAAATGTAGGCATCTCTCCTCATCCTTCCAAAAAGGTGTGCTATTGTAGTCAAGATCAATGGTTGGTGGCAAGTCCACCATGTAGAGAAATCCAAATAAAAGAGGAAATCTTCGTTTCCTGTACGAGTGCCACAACCGCCACCAAAAAACTCCTTGAATGTCAAGGGTGATCCCATAAGCCTCCTAATGCGGTCTAGAAGTAGGGACTCTCTGGATTTGTCCCAGAACCCAAGTGTCTGGCATTTCGCATAGTGTAACTAAAGAAGGACATGCTTTTCATGGGGTTAAAGGCATCCCTCCACTCCCACTCAGCGGGGTCCCAGGGCAAGTATCTAATAGGACACCCATCATATAACCAGAGGCTCCAAGAGTCCGTAATCACCCTTGAGATGGATCAATATAGATGTGCTTTCCTGCCGTGCCCACCACTCTCACGAGCCGGACCACCAGATCCTCGGTGATATCTTGCTCAAGATTTCTCTCCAAGAGCCATCTATCCTGAATGGAGTAGAAGACCGGTACATCATCCTCACCCAAAGTTGGGAGGCACATGACTTGAATAGGTACCCCTGTTCCTGAGAATACCCCAAACCATAAGTGATGAGGCCCTTCCAATATCTGGTAGTGCATAACCCCACATCCAAACCCCAATCTGTTCGTGGAGAGTCACTAATCCAAAATCCCACTGACTTGTGCCAAGTAATGGAGGCACTTGCTGCCAAACAAAACATCTCGAAAGCAGTGCGGAAAGCACAGAGGCAAGCCTTCGAAGCCTCCAAAAACATAGCAGTATCATTTGCTAACGTAGAGTCTAGTAACTCCTCCTCTGTGTGCGCGAAGAGGTAGCCTGAGGCCCGAGACCCCTAGGGTAACTCTGAGAAACCTGCTCATAGCCTCCACTACTAAAAGGTAGTGGAGCTAAGGGGCATCCTTGCCTCATGGAGCGCGAGATCTCAAAGCGCTCACCATGCCCCTTGTAGGCTTAAACCATGCTGTGGGCCTCCCTATACATACACGAGACCCTTCTGATCCACTTTTGGGAGAAACTCATCTGTGCCATTGTACCTTCGAAGAGTCCCAATCCACTTTGTCATAAGTTTTTTCATAGTCTAGCAAAAGAATAGCAAGGGTTGTTGGCTAGATTTAGCCCACTCCACAGCTTCCGAGAATGAAAAGATGTTATAAAAAATACTCCTTCCTTGGAGGAAACCATTCTGTGTATCACGAATAACTTTCTGAAGAACAGGCTGAAGCCTCATGCTAACTGCCTTCATTAAGATTTTGTAAGCAGAACCAAGCAATGTAATGGGCCTCCATTGTCTAATATTGGTCTTATCCCCACCTTTTGGGACAAGGTGGATGAGACCCTCCGTGATAAAAGGGGCATCATACCATTACACCACCTCTCTTGCAGAGCAGTAGTAACATCATCACCAATGTAATCCCAAAACTGCAAGAAGGATGGAGAGAGGCCATCATCCCATGGGCATTTGCCTTTCGAGAGGGCATGCAAAGCATGTCTCAGCTCATCCTTCGAAAAGGGGGCATCCAAAGAGGCACATATATCATCTGTAATAAGCCTGGGCATGCTCTCCCAAACTACTTGTTGTGCAGCATCTCTGTCCAAACAGTGGGCCTCTGTAGAGAGGAAGGTGTCATAAAAATATGAGGCAATACTCCTCACCTTATTTGGATTAGTATGAAATTCTCCCTGAGAAGCGTGTAAGCATCTCAAACTGTCCCTATTGTGCATAGGTCCATGTGCTAAGAAAAACAGTTTGTTGCATCTATCACCCATCTATGTCCGAAATGCTTGATTAGCATGAAATGCAAACTCAGCCCGTCTATCCATGGCCACTTGTAACTCAGCTCTAACATTGGACAAAAGGTTTGGGATCCAAGAGGACACAGGATGCTTCTTGTGTTCCCTTTGAAGTGCAGCCAACCTGTGTCTGATAGTTCACTCCTTGTCTAGAGCCTCTTCTTTCTTGGCCAAAGCAACAGAATGATAGTGCTGGCTAGTCCTCTCCAGGGCCAAAACAAGCCTCTCGCGTGGGTCAAGATGATCACAAAGCATCCAAATCTCTCTAACCTCGAGGAAGGTCTTTGCATCCTAATAGAGAGAGTCTGGGATGTAGGCGCGTGGTACACCCTTCTGGCTCCCAAGTTCCTTGAGGCACAAGACAACTGGGCAATGATCTGATTTGGTAGTACCTGGCAAGATGGCAATAGAGCCTTCTCTATCCAGGCCCCCCTCATCCACAATATGTGTCCAACCGTGCAAAGATGCATCCATCCCGCTTCTACGGTTATGCCATGAGTAAGATAAGGAATTAGGCCTCCTTAGGAAATCATCCTCCGTTCAGCAATCCCTGCCATAGAAGGAAAGTATAAATCTCTCCTAGGAGGCTCTCTCCAAGTGGTGTGTTCTACCCTCACGACCACCTTTTTTGTCCAATGGCTGCTCAACCATATTGAAGTCTCCTACAACATTCCAATGATCAGACAAGGGTAGTAGATTTGTGATGGTGCCCCAGAGGGCCACCCCTCTGTCCTCGTACATTAGGCACATAGATATTCAAGATACCCAGCTTCAGTCCCTCTTGCATTACCATAATCCTTCAGTCCCTCCTGCATTACCATAATGCACTGTACCCTAGCAAGTATGATAACACCACGGCCAATAACATGAGGCAAAAGTGATGTTGGCACTGAGATGCATACGCCACCTTTGGTCCCTTGTGCACCATACCAAAAAGTGTGTCCAAAGAGAGTATCTTACCAATTTTACCACACTGAAACATATCCAATTTGTGCTCTTGCAAAAGCAACACATCCATAGGTCCACTTGTAATGGCAGGGCGGGAGCTGATCCTTAACAAGGCACTTCTTACTACGCGTGGGAAGCCTCCCTAGACCCTGCACATTCCATGAGATAATCCTCATGGGGGTAAAGAGAGGGTTTTGAATCCGGACCTAAGCAAACGCTTGGCCGGAGTCTAGACCTGCCTCTTGTAATGCTGTAGAAGGGGGTAATCCTTGGAGCAGAGTCCAATGTCAGCATGTTCACTTTGTCTTGGACTCTGCATAGTCTCTGCATACGTGTGCAATGCATGGGTGCCCTGTGGGACACTGTGACCTAATTCTTGCTGCACATCTTGCAAGGCCTTATAAGATGGCAACATGTGTGTATCCATACCAAGTGCATCCTGCATATTTTCCATCCCAAGCAAGGAGGACTCAACATAGTCATTCTGCCGTGATGTAACATCCTTTTGTGATGACTCTGTGAACTCATTACTCTAACCCAATACATGTTGCGGGCATGGATATAGGAGGGGTGTCACCATTTGGCCACCTAGTTGGTCCACCCGTGCTTTCTCATTATGTATGCACATTGGACTGGCGTCCATGGCAGTTGCATATGTTGGGGATTGATGCCACTCATGTGATACTGCGGACTTGGCTTTTCGCTTAGACTTGTGCGTGTGAGTACATGCCCGAAAATGCGTGGAGGATTGGTGTTCCATTGGGTCTGGTACCCTCGTGAACTTGCCTGGAACACGTCTACTTTGATATAGTCTCATGTACGGGGGATTGTCCATACCAATGTTGCATTGCATAGCATCTTTATGTGCTTGCCTGCAATTGAATTTGCATGTTGTTTTCATGCTTGCCTGACCAATGTGTAGTTTCGGGTAAGGGGACGCCCGCCCATGAACGGTGAGTGTGAAACTGTCTTATAACATGGTTTAATGGTTATGTGGCATGCGATAGATAGGTGGTAAGTGAGTGTGGACACACTTCATTAAGTTTTGGGCGAAACTCACTTATAAATTATGACTAGCCTTGTATTCGCACACTGATGTCCCGAGGTGGACAAAACTAAATGCCCACCGCCCAGACCTTATCCCCTTTGTACCAACCATGTGTCCATTCAAGCTTGCTCCACAAGTCACTTGTCCTCTCCGCCTGACACCCAGGGTGGACATCTCATCATTTCTCTTCCCTGTCTCTCTAGAAGTAGGCGCCCCCCCTTCATGAGCCTCTTTGGCTGTATTTCCTGCACTTTCTCCTTCCCAACTCCTTATCCAAGCTTGCTAGTGTGTTTTCCAAGCTTCCGAGAGTGTTTCGAGGTGGTATTCACTCCCCTACACACTCCCAATGTCTGAAATTCAGCAAAAACGCTCTTATACTTGCTATAATTTTTGGTCTTTTGGTTGAAAATCCTAAGCGTGTTGAATCCTCTCCCATGCACCAATAATCTGCCTAGGGTAGCTCCTGTTGTACCTATATCGAGAAATCCGTTGGGGGCATAAATATTAAGGAGGCCCACCCGGTCCTCCCCAATCTTGATAATCACCCATTGAGCTCTCCCCTAAATAATGGTGCTGGAGTCGAAAATTGATGGTATCCACTGCTTCATTGACTACTATGCAAACACCCCCCGGTTTCCCTCAAAACCAAAAGTGTGGCTATGGCCTGGCAAGACTTTCCCGCTTCTATGGGTACGTCTACAGAAAGGTGGTGCTCCTGTAGGAACAGAATGTCCAACGACGGCTTGCTGAAGCTCCTCCAAAATGACCACTCTCCGGCTATGAAAACGGGGCATTCCTATCTTGTGAATGTTCCAGGCATGGTTGTGGATGGGGGGAATGTGTCATGTGCAAGACATGCACTAGCTGATCTCAGAGCTAGTCCTAAGGAGGGAACAAGAGAAAAGAACCAGATAGAACCTGATTGTGGAGCTGGTGCAGCTTGTAAAAGCAGGGAACACTTTTTTGGAGGAGTCAGGAGGTTGTCGGCCAACATATGGAGGAGATGCTTCTGTCAGTTGCAACTTTTATGGATTTATTATCCATGGACCAGGCCGACAGCAGGTCGGCCAGGCCAGAAAGTGGTCCAAGGCCTATACAAGGCACCCATAGCTCATTGTTTTGACTATTCAGTCCTGGTTTGGGCTGAGTCATAGAACTAGGATTAGTTTAGGAATTTACTACATGGCTGTGGGATTTGTACATCCTTTTTGTACTATATGATATGCTGAATTCTCAGGTCTCTCTCTCTCTCTCTCTTTTGCTTGCGTTTTTGCATCAGCATGTTCCAGGATGTGTTCAGGGTTGAAAGAAGACTCCCAGAGCTTTCGCATGTAACATTGGTATCAGAGAATCAGGCTCAGCAAGGCTAAACACTGATTCAGTCCCAGATGAAGGTATACAAGTCCAAGGTATAGGAGGAAAGTGCACAAGTACGAGGCCCAAGGCAAGGAACACAAGACAGGGAAGAACTCCCAGGAGGTTTGTTGGTGGTGTTCCACAAAGTCCAAGGGGATGGCATGTTAGCAGTCATCTCCTGTTTGTATATTTACACCAGGGTCTCTGTAGTGGGTGTGCCCGCCCGATTTAGGTGTTTTCTCATTTTTCCCCACTCTCCATATTTTCCCTATTTTTTCCCCATTTTATCCTGGTGTCCGAGGCTGTCCTGTGGCTCTTGGCTGATCCAGGTGTGGTGGCCGACTGCTTCTGCTGCTCCCCGCCCCTCTCGGTAGCTGGCCGACTGATGTTGTAGCAGTCGGGTGACCTACAGAGGGATGTCGGCTGGTTTTCTACTTGCCGATTGGATCATAGTGTCAGAATACGCAACGGAGATGATGACCAGATCTGGGAACACAAGAGCAAAAACGCATGCAGAAAAATACAGCACAAGAGAGAGAGAGAGAAGTAGGCGTGTAACTCTGCTCTATATAGACAAGAAGATCCCGGGTATGATACACTAGTGGCAAGGGGGCTGGGGGCCTATTTATATGCCCCCATATGAGCAGTCGGCCTGCTGAAAAAGGCACTCCACGACTGCATCAAGTCGGCCAGCAGCATGCAACCAGTCGGCCAGCATTGAGGGTCCACGACTGGTCAAGTACAGTCGGCCAGCTCCAGTACACACATCCTGATGTAGTCGGCCAGCAAATGGATCCTCCTGCCAACTCCAGGCTCCTCCCAAGCCACAGAAAAAATGGAAAAAATAAGGGAAAAATGCGCAGAGTGGGGAAAAATGATAAAACACCTCATAAGGGCGGGCACACCCACAACAAAGGCCCTGGTGTATAAAACTAGACAGGAGATGACTTCTAACACCCCCTCTCAGCTCCTGGCTGTGAAACCAACCACAGGGAGCTGGGGTGCCGCCTGAGCAAATCCTGAGAGAGCGACTTCGTGAAGAGGTCCACCGTACTGTCCTCAGTCGAAGAGAACTCTAGCAAGATGTCATCAGCAACGATCTGTTCACGAACAAAGTGCCTCTGGATGACCATGGGTTCCTCCAGTGGAAGCCCAAACCTGCAATGCAACCTCTGCATCCTCACCACCTCATAAGCAGCATCACAAGCAGCCCGGTACTTTGCCAAGGCAAAAGATGACCGCCTCTTACTGCTCCTGGGCCTGAAGTAGATCTCCTCCCCAAACTGAGTCACTCCAACCGTGGAGTCGGACTCCATCCAACAATCCCCCTCCTGTGTACAAGAGTCCATGATCCTTTGCATGCCGCAGAAACCACAGGAAACGCAATCCTGCCTCCCAAAGAGTCATCCGCAACCATGAGCTCAACTGCCTCATCAGGAAGCTCCCGTCCAATCTGGTGTCCATCAACTAGATCAATGAACCATTCTGCTTCTGAGTCAAAGAGGCATCACACTGCTCACAAGGATCAACACCTGTTACGGTGCAAAAACAAGTCCTGGAAACCTGCTGAAGACCACGCAAGGCCTTCTGAAACCTGTCAACCACCCCCTTTGAATCCGGAACCACAAAGCCTGGAGAAACCACCTCCTTCTGCAAGTAATCACCTGCCACCTGCCTGGCTTTCCGAAAGGTCCCCGTGGAAAGAACATCCTCATCTATTGGAGGTTCTTTGTCCCGAACACGACGAGACATCAGAGCATAAGTGACCTTTTCAGTTTCCTCTGACTCACGAACACAAGAACCACCAACATCAGTACTGGAGAGTTCCTGCCAACTGTTGCCATCTACTGGTAAGCTATCCACCATCTGGTCTCGGAAAGCCTGCACCTGCAGCGTATCCACACTTAAGTGGCCATTACCAGACTGCCACTCATCACAACCCTGAGGACTTGGGGGAGAGAGTGCTGAAAGCTTGTAAACTCCATTCTCCACTCCGCCTTCCCAAACCACCTGGCCTGTTGCTTTGTCCCGGAGAGCAACAAAATACTCATCAAACTCCACGCGTACGCCAGTCTTGCAAACCTGATGCACTGACAACAGATGAAAACCAAGTACCGGAACATACAACACCTGGGAGGAATGCTTCCCCCCTCTGCCATTGGGAACTATCTCCATCCTGCCCTCACTGTGAACTGGGATAGTGGACGTATCCCCAGTAAGAATGTGACCAGAACACCTGTAGAGATCCTGTAAACTGGAACGGGAAGGAGTCATGTGCCTGGAAGCACCACTATCGAGAATCCACTCCCGAGTATCCGCTGCGGAGAATCCTCCAATCTCCTCCCTGCCTGAAGAAAATGAAACATCGGTGTCCACCACCTCTAGGTGCACAAAAGCCGGAGTCTTCATGATTGCTGCTGAGGAATCTTCACCCTTCTCGGTCTTCCGCTTGGGACACTGCCTCCAATAGTGGCCTTTCTCGTCACAATCATTACAGGTCCTCTCTGCCTTTAGTTTCTCGCGGTCAGCGTCGGACTTCTTCTTAGAAGACTTCTCCGATGAAGCCTTCCCTTTGCCCGTGTTACGGCCTTTCGACCGTTGGCCAGTTAAGGCTTCCGAACCTCCACCCTGAGGAGGGTTCGTGAATTGTTCCTCCTAGTCCAGGACCATGGGCACAAGCTCCTCCCACATGATGGTGCTGAGCCTGCCACTGGTAATCAAAGATGAGTAAAATGCTGAGTACGAAGAGGGCAAATGTGACAGCAACGTGATGGCCATGTCTTCTGACGATATCTCCTTCCCAGCCTGAAGAACTTCCTGCTGAAGAGCCTGCAGCTTGTTAATATGCTCCCGCATCGTTGACGACTTTGCAGGGTTCATAACCCGCATCTGTACTTCCAAGGAAATCCTCTTCATGGGCGAGACCCTGTTGTAAAGAGAGGCCAAATGCTGCTATATACCTCTGGCCAGCGTCATATGCTTTACCTGCGGTGTGCAGTTGAGAAAGATAAACGAACGGACCCTGGCGTTGACACGATCCCACATCTGTGTCTGAGCCTCCCGGTCCTTTCGGGTTGACGGTAACTCCCCTTCCTCTACTTTCGGCCGTGGAACCCCAACAACGACGAAATCAGCGAGGTCGTAAGACTCCATAACAGATTCCACATAACCTTCCATATGCCGTAGTTGCTCCCGTCCAACTGACGGTCCACCGGGAACGTGGGGAGTGTCGGGATCTTCACATGCCTCTCGGCCATCTCAAATGGATCTGCCATGGCGGGGATGTACTCTGAATAGGGTGGGTGGGTGGGTGGGAACAAAGAAGAACTAAAACCTGCAAGTGGCTGTCCAGCAAATCAGCCCGCCGTACTCTTGCTTCTCCTCTTTCCGAACAGTCCAAAACAGTCCACCAATCAGCCACATAACAGTCCCCCTCTTGCTCACACAAATCCCAAGAACTATCTAGAGCCTAGGCTTTGATACCATGTCAGAATACGCAACGGAGATGATGACCAGATCTGGGAACACAAGAGCAAAAACGCATGCAGAAAAATACAGCACAAGAGAGAGAGAGAGAGAAGTAGGCGTGTAACTCTGCTCTATATACACAAGAAGATCCCGGGTATGATACACTAGTGGCAAGGGGGCTGGGGGCCTATTTATATGCCCCCATATGAGCAGTCGGCGTGCTGAAAAAGGCACTCCACGACTGCATCAAGTCGGCCAGCAGCATGCAACCAGTCGGCCAGCATTGAGGGTCCACGACTGGTCAAGTACAGTCGGCCAGCTCCAGTACACACATCCTGATGTAGTCGGCCAGCAAATGGATCCTCCTGCCAACTCAGGGCTGCCTCCCAAGCCACAAAAAAATGGGAAAAATGCGGAGAGTGGGGAAAAATGATAAAACACCTCATAAGGGAGCGCACACCCACAACAAAGGCCCTGGTGCATAAAACTAGACAGGAGATGACTTCTAACACATAGGGGCCATATAAAATGGCCCCTATCCCCCACACACATTGTATTCGGGTATTCGGGATTTCTTGTGTATATAGTAGAGTTACACGCCTCTCTCTCTCTCTCTCTCTCTCTCTCTCTCTCCCCCTCTCTATTACTGTGTTTTTCTGCAGTGCACTTGCTCTTGTGTTTTCAGATCACATATATACATATGTACATATATACATATATACATATGTATATATACACATATACATATCTATATGTATATGTATATATGTATATATATGTATATATATGTATATATACACATATCATATACATATGTATATATATACATATATATGTATATATATGTATATATATGTATATATATGTATGTACATATGTACATATATACATATACATATATATACATATATACATATATATATGTATATGTGTATATATACATATGTATATATGTATATATGTATATATATGTATATATACACATATATATATATATGTGTGTGTATATACACATATATATATGTGTATATATAAAATATGTATATATATACATATTTTATATATATGTGTATATACACACATATATATATATATGTACATATGTACATATGTACATATATATATATATATATATATGTATATATATGTACATATATATACATATATATATGTATATGTGTATATATATATATGTATATATATGTACATATATATACATATATATATGTATATGTGTATATGTATGTATGTATGTATATATGTATATATACATATATACATGTATATATGTATATATGTATATATACACATATACATATGTATATATATGTATATATATACATATGTACATATATACATATGTACATATGTATATATACACATGTATACATATGTACACACACACACACACACACATATATATATATATACATACATATACATGTATATATATATATGTGTATATATACATATATACATGTATATATGTGTGTGTACATACATACATACATACATACATACACACACACACACACACACACACACACACACACACACATATATATATATATATATATATATATATATATATATATATATATATATATATATATATATATATATATATACACATATACAAAATTTATAGTTTACTTATAAAATTTTAAAATATGGAGTTTGAAGATTCATCAATGAACATTAAAGCACTCACTAATACTATACAACCTTTAATTTCAATTTTACACAGCTTGCAACTTACAAGTCACAAGTGACAATGGCAAATGCAAACATCAAATAAAATAATTAAACAATGAACATAGATGAAAGTGAGATGGATCATGGATAAATCCGAAACAAGAAGACTGTAGACATATGTCATACATGATACTACAGAGAATATGATCTCAATTGTGTTTCTTAGAGGCTAGGCCCCTCAAACTTGGAGGCTGGGCTTGACAAACAAAGCAAAGTCTAAACTAGTCACCAAAACAAAAAAAACTAGTAACTATAAACTATAATAGCAGCTAGCTACTCATCTAAGCCAGATGATGACTTTGAAGAAATATTTCCATCCGTCAACATGTTGCCATTCAAGTCATAGTTAGGCTCTCTGACCACCGGCACTGTAGGAATGGCGTCACTCGTATCTATGGGCCCCTCATCTAAAGAACCATCATCATCATCATCATGTGCAAGAGACTCGCGCTGCTGAGCTAGCTAAGCACGGCCTCGCCCACCACGACGGCCCCGACCACCATGACTGCTAGTAGAGCATCAACATCTACAATACTCATAGCTTGTGATCGAGCACGTGTAACCCTGCGATCTATGCTCTCAAGCTCTCTGTGGAGCTCTCGATATGTCTCCTCCTACTCGTCATGCAACCGGTCCTCCTAAAGCTGAGCCTCTGTATCACTAGTATGAGCGAGGAGCCTATTGAAGATAAAGGGATCCACTTGCCACATGTGACATGGCGCATAACACATATCAAGAGTCAATACTCAATGCTCAATGCTCAATGCTCATGAGTATTCATTAGGACTCAATGCTTATGTGGTTACACATAATGAAGTTTTAATAATAAACATTTCGAGTTGGCAAGTAATTTACCTCCTTCACATCGGTGGCTGTCTTGAGTGTGCGCAAAAGACGGAACCTCTCTAACTACTGAGTACTCAAGCGATTACGGATCTTGGTGTGCACAAGAGAGTATGCACTCCAATTTCGTTCGCATGCACCAGGAGAGCAACTCTGCACATGCCCCACAGCACTGGAAAATGTCAAAAGACAAGATTACACATTGTACAAACTAAGAACTTCAAAGTTACAAACTTGAGATAGCAATCTAAAGGCCACTTTTTGGAAAGTTTTGGCTTGGTATCCATGGATGTCCCACCACGTAAGTGGTTTCGCCTACTTTTGAACTGCTGAGGTACTCAACTCGGAAAAGGCAACTCCCACCTGATTGTGGTAGACGACCAACTCCTTATCAAAGGTCACCATGTCATCATAGCTAAGCACTTGAGCCACAAGCATCCTTGAGCAAATTGAGTTGTGTGTCTGTTTGGAGCTCGACCTTGTTGAATATCGGATGGAGTAATGCTGCAATCCCATGAATGGGACGACACATGAAAGTCCATCGTGAGTCAACAATGGCCATTACCTCATTACGTCTGACATTCCAAAATAGATATCCAGTAGTAAGTATATCATATAACCAAAATTACAGCACGTACCATAACCCGATACTTTTCCGAATACTTCGGTTTTCAAGACTGACTCTTTAAACCGCTCAGACATCCATCCTTTTCCCGATAGGATCATGAGCCTAGAGCCATCAATAATCAACAGGAAAGTGTGCCAAGCCTACAGGTCTTTGTAAATTGCACGCAACGTCTTCAGAGAACAAATAGGTTGTACCACAGGGATGGGGGCTTAATGAATCCCCCCTTCTTTTTGGCCCCTCCGACCAAAAGGGTTAAGCATGGTAATTGATCATTCTATTTTATATTGATAGAAACTAAGGCGTCCTAATAACCGGGTTTACAGTCCTGGGCAATAACGGACTTGAACCGCTGACTCTCTCGGTGCAAACACTCTACCGACTGAGCTAATTGCCCCCACTACTTGAGCTAATTGAACGAAGGGTTTTCACCTCGTTCAACGATTGATTCTTATTCTACGTTGGGATGCAGGGATAGATTCATTTCCTCCTCGAAGAACTGTACGAAGTATTTAGTAGGCTAACGCTTTGCGGACCCTTTGGGGTAATCCCGGGGGGGACTCATCTGCCAACCCTTCGGGACTCAACCAACTATCGATGTCTACTAAGTTGGGACTGCACTTTGGGACTGCACTTCGGGACTCAACCAACTATCGGTGTCTACGGCTAACGAATTCACTTCGTGCCCAAACGAGCATGCAGACACGGGGATTTATTCATACCCTGATCAAATAGGGTGTCGTTCGCAATGACAAGGAACGTTAGCTGGAAACGCGGTCAACTAACGGGCACAAGTGCGGTGCAATATTTTCATTTTGGTGTGACTCTTGGTTGGAGAATGCCTTGGTCTCTTCTCCATAAGCCGGACGACCAACGTCAAGGCGAGATCACATTGGTCCAGTCCCCGGAAGCCCAGCGGAAGGGTGAGGTGAGGTGCCTCCACTTAGATAGCATGGGGAGGTCGAATGACTGCGGCCACGTCAATCTGCCGCTAGCAATTGTCTAGCTTCTGCTACCAACTGAAACCCCCATCGGTTTCATCGGGAACCCTTGGGTCCACCGTCTTTTGACTTTACCTACTAGATAATAGATAACCGGTTTACCTACTAGATAATAGATAAGATGAATGATTTGGACTAGCCACTACCTGCAAGCCACTAGAAGAGATCTTTACCTACTAGATAGTAGTGTTAATCGCGCCGATAAGTAGTACGATCCGGACGGAACTCTGAAAGACTAGATAAGTCGCGCTAATTGCTAAAGACTAGAGCGGGTTACTCCAAATGATCTGCACCTTACAAGATGGTTAAGCCACCACCTGCAATGCTAGATAAGTATGCGAGAAGCCATTCGGCAGTGTCGATAAGTATGTAGCCAGACCGATAAGTATGCAGTCGGGACCGTCCCGAACCCCACCCCGATAAGCAGTTGGTTACGATCCTGTTTCGTCGTCGGAAAAGGGGTGCTATTCTCACCAATTGTTCCTGGTTCACCTCGTGAGGTTACTTCCCATTCTTAAGCATGGATTATTATACGATAATCTTCGTTTGCTTTTTCATTGCTTTCCTACCGAATTGCAAGACGGGAACGTTTCCCATTCTTAAGCATGGATTATTTTACGATAATCTTTGTTTGCTTTTTTTACTGCTGACAGCATGTAGTGCGGGGGCAGGGTTCGAACCCGTAGTCTTTAGGTCATGAGCATGACGAGTTGGCCATTTACCCGCGATTGATCTCTCTCAGCTAATTTCCGAATCGGAATTTCTAGCACGGAAATTTATGCAGTAAATAGATGGGCGGAAGAGGGTTGCGGGTTAATGGCCGAGGAGTCCTTTTTCTCGGTCCTACCCCGCATGAAGCAACTTGGTGGAGGTTGCTAAAGACCTATCCGTGAAATATCTGTTATAGGAGGCAAACCACCTATGGGTGATCTCTCTCGTTCGATTCCTGTTATCCGCTCACCCGCCCTGCCGGGCGCTCCCATGGAAGGGAGGGTCTCCTTAGTAATTACGTGAGGGGGCCTCCTTCCCCATCTCTTGAGCTAGAATTAACCAGTTGTTACTGATGATAGAGAATTGGCAATTCTTTAGTAGAATGTTGCCGGATTTTTCTATACCTCTTCACTCAATAGCTTTTACTCCTTGATATCCTCAAGTATGTGTGGTTTGATTTTGTCAAGGAGTTCCTTTTCATATTAAGCGATCTGTGTCAAAGGGATCTAGTCCGGCATACGATCCAAAGCTTACAGAATAATCGCAGGCAAGGTCGGGGTTCAACCACCACTTTGTTCAACCAGCAGTCAAGATTGACAATCTGGTCGACTAGTGTACGGTCGTATACGGACAGTATGAGAGTGGGATGTCTAGCAGAATATGAACGTGGCATATCCAATGTAATCCAGGACGACGTCTATTTATCAGAGCCCATTTCAAGAAGCTGAACATTCCTCTCCTGCGATCTATACCATGGGAATACAAATGGGTTATACCGTCCATCTTATCGTGTCCCGAGCACTTTCTACGACAGTTGCGGAGTGTCCATCACCAAGGCAAAGCGCTGTGCTCCCGAACGGGGGCTGGAGCACAAAGGGCAGAATCCAGGGTCCATAACAGCCCGATCTAGCCCACAAGGCAGACCTCCAGCCATGCCCTTTCGGAGCTTTTTCATTGTTTTTGGAGAAGAATTGTGGATTTCATATTCCTTTGATCACTATTCTGCATTTCCATTCGGAATGGAAAGAATGTAGCTGGTCAGGATGTAGGAAAGAGCATGCACCATAAATCAACCACACAGTGGAGAAATCCATCCTGAGATCGAAGTTCGAAGGCACAAGGGAAATGAATGGTTGGTGGAAGCTGATATCGAATGTCGAAGGCCCAACAGCCTTTGACGAGCTCTATCTAGCGATCGATGGTCAAGCCAGAGAATGAGGTTGGGTCTATTGGAAATTCTATCGAAGCACTTTATCTACTACTCAATTATCTGGGACCTACAGCCCGCATTGGGAGGAAAGAGGTGGGAAGGCGGCAGGCCTGCTCCTCTGCCCTTCGGTGGTTGGTTCGGGTGTGTCTTTGGTAGATATTCGATCTTGGAGGGCTTATGGGTTGGTTAAGAGCTGGAGCGAAGAACAAGATGAATTGTTTATTAGAGAACCTAACCCAAGACCGGGAACTTGAAATAAAGGGTCGAGTGCTCTTTATATCCGTCTCCGGAGTGGATTTTACAAATATGTACCGGAAAGAATAGAGTGTAATTACTTATCAAATGTTAAACTCATTCTTAAATGCATGTCCAGTACGATCTGAGAAGGGTTGGTTCCGGAGCTACGAGCCTAGATGCCTACAACAAATAGAGTATCTTTGCCTGTCTAAACAGGTAGTCTTCTAGACCGAGTGAAGGGAAAACGTTAAGTAACTGGAGTGTTCAATCACAGGAACAAATCTTCATGCCGAAAAGCGGAGCGAAACTGATGGATGATCACCATCACTTCGTCTAGGACCACCAACTGGTAGTGCCCAAGAAGAAGCGGTGAAATGGACGGACTTGAACCTTTGACGCTATGAGCCCCTAACAAACTGTTATAAATATCAAGAACATACCTTGTGTTGGCAAAGCCAACGCAAGTCCCTCTAATGGATGCTAAGGCATTGTCGCCTCTCGAATCAAAGCCAACAAAATGTAAATTGATTGACGGTTACCACTTCATATTACCATTCATAAGCCATAGCTTACTTCGACCCTCCGTATTTTCCATAGAATTCCCGGGGCTTTCCTAGCCACTGTGTTGTTCGTTGGTATCTCTTCCCTGAAGGTTGGTCATCCTAGCCTCACTTTCGAGAATCGTTACAAATACGCTTTCTTTATTGTAAACTACTCTTATTGGTTTGTCCCAGGCTTAGTAAATTTTACTTTCTTAGCTTTGTCTTATTATATGAGTAATGGGGTTTGCCACCTATGGTGGGATTCGGGTCTTGTTCCAGATCTATCTTAAGTGTATACTTTCAGAATCCCGATGTTATTTCGTGCCGCCCCTTTGGCCTTCTCGAAGCCTATCTGATTCTCTTTATCGTGAGCGCCCCCAGCCCACTCCAGGTTTGCACCATCAGGAGAGTCGCCCTATATACCACTATATGATGATATCATGAGGTTTGCCAGCATGGGAGACATATTAGTATTGGGAGACTTTAAGATATTGCAGCATTACTCCATCCAATGTTCAACAAGGTCGAGCTCGAAACAGACACGCAATTCAATTTGCTCAAGGATGCTTACGTGTCTCAAGTGCTTAGCTATGATGACATGGTGACCTTTGATGAAGAGTTGGTCGACTAACACAATCGGGTGAGAGTTGCCTTTTGCGAGTTGAGTAACTCAACAGTTCAAGGGCAGGCGAAACCACTTACGTGGTGGGACATCCATGGATACCAGGCCAAAACTGTCCAAAAAGTGGCCTTTAGATTGCTATCTCAGGTTTGTAACTTTGAAGTTCTTATTTTGTACAATGCAGCCAATGTGTAATCTTATCTTTTGACATTTTCCAGTGCTATGTGGCATGTGCAAAGTTGCTCTCCTGGTGCATGCGAATGGAATTGGAGTGCATACTCTCTTGTGCACACCAAGATCCGTAATCGCTTGAGTACTCAGTAGTTAGAGAGGTTGGTGTTTTGTCGATTCAACCTCTGTCTTTTGCTCACACTCAAGACAGCCACTAGTGAGGAGGTAAATTACTTGCAAACTCGAAATGTTTATTATTAAACTTCATTATGTGTAACCTCATGAGCATTGAGTATTGACTCTTGATATGAGCTATGCGCCGTAACATGTGGCAGGTGGATCCCTTTATCTTCGATAGGCTCCTCGCTCATACTAGTGATGCGGAGGCTCAGCTTCAAGAGGACCGATTGTGAGACGAGCACGAGGAGATATACCGAGAGCTCCACAGAGAGCTTGAGAGCATAGATCGCAGGGTTACATGTGCTCGATCACGAGCAATGAGTATTGTAGATGCTGATGCTCATGGAGCTTCTACTAGCAGTCATGGTGAACGGGGCCGTTGTGGTGGGCGAGTGTTCATGGTTGCATCTTCATCAGCTTATCTTCTTCAAACTCTTGTACACTTAGGTGAATGCTCTCCCGGAAGAACTCTTGCAATTGGATGATACTTCTTCAGACGAGAGGTTGCCAATCAGCCTGTTCTTATCCACTTTGATGTTGGTGCCACTCACCGTTGTGTCCATCTCCGAATCATTAAAGCTCTCAAACTGCTTAAGAAGAGGTTTGACACTCCGGAAACGTCAGGTGTTGCCTTTGAAGGAATGCAATCTCAGATCACCCCAATCCTCGGGAAACTTATGATTGAGATAATGGAGTAGGTAGATCATGAGAATTTTGTTATGGGAAATCTAAGCCATGTGATGTTGTACTTGGTATGCCTTGTTGATCTAGCCATTGATTGGGACCGAAGCAAGTTTAGGTTCCCTCTCAAACACATGAATGTATCTTTTGATGTGGGAGTTGAAGGAAACTCTATTCCCATGATATCCCATGTACAAGTTTCCAAAGCAATGAAATCGCTTGTTTCCTCGTACTTGCTTTTTATAAAAGACTCTAAAAATAAAGAAAAGAGTCCTTCTCTAGTTTGGATACGGAGAGGATTGATTTCTTAAAGAGGTATGAAGATTGTTTTGCAGATTCTTTGCCAGATGAACTACCATCAGAGTAGGAGGAGATTATGAAGCAAGTAAATGAGTTATTGGAAAAGGGTTTGATTAGCCCTAGTTCTTCACCCTTTTGCTCTGCAGTATTGTTAGTGCAAAAGAAGGATGGGTCTTGGTGCATGTGCGTGGATTATAGAGCCCTCAACAAGATTACTATAAAGAACAGGTTCCCCATACCTAGGATTGATGATATCCTAGACAGGTCGGATGGATCCAAAGTGTTTAGCAGGATAGATTGGAAGAGTGGCTAGCATCAAATAAGGATTGCTCCAGACGATGTGCACAAAACAACGTTCAGGACTACCTTTGGGCTATACGAATTTCTTGTGTTATCCTTTGGTCTCACCAATGCCCTTGCCACATTTAACAGAATGATGGATAGAATCTTGAGAGCCCATTGTAAATTCAAAGGTACTTTCTTTCATGATATCTTAGTACATTCTAATGATGAGGAAGAGCATAAAAAGCATTTGGATATTGTTTTCCAAGCACAAGCTTTATGCGATTGGCAAGAAGAGTGAGTTCTTCCTGTTGGAAATTCACTATTTGGGCCATATAGTGTCCAAAGATGCTATTCGGATGGATCCAGACAAGGTTAAGGCTATTATGGAATGGCTAGACTTGACTAGTGTGAATGAAGTTAGAAGCTTTTTGGGACTACGGTCTTACTACAGAATGTTCATCAAGTGGTTTGCAGTGGTTACCGGACCATTGCAAGTTATAACAAAGAAAGCAGTGGGGTCTAGGTGAGCCAAGATGGAGAAAGAAGCTTTTGAGGCTTTGAAGTTTTATGCCAGTAAAGCACTGGTATTGATTGTTCCAGATTTGTCAAAGTTGTTTATTATAGAATGTGATGCTTCAGGAGATGTATTGAGCGTGCGGTTGCTTATGAAAGCAGAAGATTACAAAATTCGGAAAAGAATGCTCCCACGTATGAAAAGGAGTTAATGGCCGTCATCCATGCTTTGAAGATTTGGAAGCATTACCTCTTGGGTGGTGAGTTTATCATCAAAATAGACCATCAAAACCTTAGGTATTTTCTATCTCAGCCTAAGATCTATGAAAAGTATCTTAGATGGGCCAACTATTTGGCACAATTTCACTTTCAGATTATGCACACCCTTGGGCAAGAAAATACAGCAGCTGATGCCTGAAGACCCCATATACATGCTATCTCCATAATCTATCATACACATTTCAGTGTTATCCATGTAATGAAAATCTGCAGACACTATTTGCATGGGTCTCGATATGTTGTCTGAACGGATCACCGCTCGTTGAAGTATATATATGATCAACCCGACTTGAAGGGTCGGAAGGCCAAATGGGTTGACCTTATGTAGTTGTTCTGTTGTCTAATTCCTAGAGTGCAACCACACACTAGTGGGGAGAAGAGAGAGAGATGATGATCAACAAGATAATCAGCACAAGCTTAAAGAGATTGAGCAAGTACAAGACGTAGTGGAAAGCATAAATTCATTATAGAAGTAGGTCCTTTTTATAGGAGAGACCTCATTAGATATTCTAAAGCATATGCTAGATATGATGCCACCACATATGCTAAATATGATGCCACCATAGATGCTAAGTATGATGACACCATATATGCCAAACATGATGCCACCACATATGCCATTTAAGAGGCTGTTCCCACACAAGAGACTTATACATACTAGCGGTTGTTCACACATTGGAACCACTTTATTTAAGGCCGGCCTACATTTAGTGCTAGTTTACTCAACCATCAATAGTTTCATGGGTGGGTTTTGGACAAAGAAGGATCAACATCCTAGAGATTTTCCCAAATCGAGGGGCCATGCTAGGAGGCGGCATGGTCCTACCCTGCCTCATAGGATGTTGATCCTTCTTTGGAGGATGAGGCTTTGCAGGCACATGATCTGGATCCTTCACAAGAGGATGCTGCATTACAGTTATAGGATGATTGTACCCTTGAGGATGTGTTGCGCATTTGCATTGTCATGGTACCTCTCCAGTTTTGAGGACTAGCCTTGGCTTTTTCCTGGAGTGGGAGAGAGAGGTAAGGTTTACATTGTCAGATTTTCCCTCGCTTACCTATGTGAGACGTACTTCCGTCTCTAAAGGGGGTCCTTCGTCGACCATGAGATCTGGTCATTCTTGCTTTGAGTCCTTATGAGGATTGTCTCTTGGAACATTCAGGGTCTTGGGGTTTTTTTCCGCGTCGACAGAAACAAATTGTAAAAACCCAGCTTCATTGTGCAGTTACAGGTGGACCTATGGATGTATTGCTCTTGCAAGAGCATAAATTGGATGCTAGCCAGTGTGGGAGATCAGGAAAGCTTCTCTCGGGACACACTGTTTGGTCACCCACCCTTGGTACCAAGGGTGGTGTCTGTATCTTTGTTTCAGCTTTGATCTTGCCTTGCATCATTGGACATGGTGTCATTTTGCCTGTGAGTGCAGTGGATCCTTCTTATGCAGGGTACTACACGCATTGGTATTCTCAACCTCTATGCTTCTAACCATAGAGGTGAGAGGATTGTCTTCTGGAAATCTCTCACTACATTGATGCCTCTTGCCGACCATTGGATTATTGGTGGGGATTTTAATATGGTTTAGATGCCAACGGATAAAAGAGGTGGACATGAGGGCTTGGTGCATCCTTTTGAAACAGCGTCTTGGGAGAGGTTTATACTCTCCATTCATGGCAGAGATTGTTGGCATGAGGATGACATTTCGAGGAGACCATCCACTCTTCTTTATTCATGGTCTAACAGGAGAAGGGATGAAGGATGTATTTATGCACGGTTAGGCAGATTTTATGTGGATGATTGGGTGCTTGATAGAGAGGGGAGTACTTTTATTGCCACACGCACCTCTAAATCGGATCATTGCAAAGTGGTTTTATGTATTAGAGACCCGAATTGCCATGGATCAGCACCCGGTGTACGCATCCTTGATTATTTGTTTTCAGATGCAGAGCTATCACATTGTATGCTTGATATTTGGAGATCTCATGATTTCTCATGGGCCTTCCAAAGCTTGGCCTTAGCTCTTTGTGATATTAGTGACTTTTATCGTACATGTGCCCTGTCTAAGAGGCAAGAGGCCTTGGATTTAAAAAGGGCTATTAAACGTAGACTAGCTGCCTTATAGAAAGAGCACGAGAAACATCCTCATTAGGAATCCTTTGACACAGATGGGTGGCAGATACAACAAACATTTCTTTGCTACTCACGGTCCATCTCATGCCAGAGAGTGTGTCAGGCAGTTGCAGGATTCACATGGCACTCTTCACTCAGATCCTCTTATGGTTAGACAGATTGCCATTGATTTCTATCACCAGCTTCTTAGTTTTGAGCCGCACTTTGATTTGAAACATAGGGCACAGAGGAAGGTTTGGAATGCATTGCCACGTTTGATCACTGAGGAGATGTGTGCCGGATGCCCCTTTTTCTATGCCAGAGTTCAGTCATTCTCTTCATGTCTTACCTCATCGTAAGTGTCCAGGGGAGGATGGACTCTCCCCTGTTTTTTTAATTACTTTTTGGGATGAGATTGGGGCTGAGATCACATCGGCTCTCCAGAAGATGTGGGACACAGGTTCTATGCCTTCTTCTCTCATTGAGAGGCTTATTTATCTTATTCCTAAGAGTGGGGATAAGACATTGATTGGCCAATGGAGACCTATCACCTTACTTGGGACTGCATATAAGATTCTTGCTAAGGCACTGAGCATCAAATTGCAGCCAATTTTGCAGGATATCATTCATGATACTCAAAATGGATTCTTACACGGCAAGAGTATCTTTGATAACATTTTCTCGTTTTGGGAGGCCGTCGAATGCACTAAAGCAAGCAATCAGCCCTTAGCCATTTTGCTCTTGGATTTTGAGAAGGCCTATGGTAGAGTGGATTGGGACTTCCTTGAGGGTACTCTTAGCCATATGGGCTTCTCTTAGAGATGGATCAAGGGAGTTTCATGCATGTATCGTGATGCCCACAGTAATGTGCTTGCTTGTGGTGATAGAGGAGAGCGGTTTCAGATTTCTTGCTCGGTACGACAAGGTTGTCCTTTAGCCCCATTATTATATATCATAGTTGCAGAGGCCATGAGCATCTTTCTCCACTCCACTGCTGGTATTTCTGGATTGAGGTTGCCTCTTCGTAGTCAAGAGGAATTGGTTGACTCTGAGTTAGCTGATGACACAGCCATGTTCTTGGAGGCTTCACATATGTGCTTATGTTCCTTCCGGGTAGCACTAGAGGAGTTTTGTTTAGCAACAGGGCACTCATTAATTGGCACAAATCTGTTGGTTTCTGGGTTAGTGATTCACCGAGAGTTTCTTGGGGTGCAGAGCTTGGTTTTACTTGGATCAGTAGAGGATGCACTGCTAGATATTTGGGATGCCAATTTGGGATTGATATTTCTCTTGCAGAGCAGTTTGCTTCAGTACTTATGAGTATCCAGAAGAAGCTCCTTCATTGGAGCTCTAGGAGATTAGATTTAGCTTCTAGAGCTTTGGTGGCTAATGTATTGCTTGCCTCAGCTTGGTTTATTGCCTCTTGTTGGTGCTTCTCTCGTGCGTGCATTGGTCAATTGCAGAGATTGATCCGCAATTTTCTCTGGTCGGGTTTGGATGGCACCTCAGACACTCGTGCTAGGGTAGCTTGGCTCACAGTTATTTAGCCCAAACGAGAGGGGAGCTTGGATATTATCGATCCGGATGTTTAGTGCAGGGTGTTGCTTTGCAAACTTGTGGTCAGAAGTTTCCTACCAGGCACTGAGCCTTAGAAGGATTTTTTCTTGTCTCAGATTTTCCGGATGTACACCCCAGGTCGGGAGAGACTGGATGCCTAGCACACGATTGTTGTTCACAGAGGCTGATATCAGGGCATCATCTTCCCCTCTTATTGTAGCCATTGTCAGAGCATGGAGAAGCATGAGATCTTTTTTGCGACAAAGGCTTCCTAGGTCTTTGGATGAGGCGGGCCGACAACCTATTATGTGGAACGAGCTCATCAGGGATGAGGCCGGTTGGCCACTTGGTGCATCTCGTTATATGCAGTGGTCAAGATGGGAGAGATGTGCATACATAGTTCTTGCTTGGAAGACCTTTAATAGTCTTCCGGAGGATCGGAGAGTTGCATCCATTCAGCGTCTTAGGGGCTCTCGCATTCGTATTGATCAGATTGATGTATCTATTCGACATGAGTGGCTCTTTGGGACCTTTCATGGAGACTATCATCCGAGTTGGTTGGGAGTCTTTTTGAGGATAGGCATACCTCTGCAGGTCATCGCTCTCCCAGGCCAAGAGGCTACAGATTGCATCATTTACTCTATCATGCCTGGAGGGAGATTGAGGAGATGTAGTATGGAGGAGATCATCCTAGATACTAGGCTTAGTCCAGTGAGGATTGTTGGTCGTTCGGGGAAGCATTGGTTCATTGACCCTTCTCCTCATATAGTGACTCATGGCTCTTGGTGTTTGTGGTTATATAGTGGCAGTCCTATCAGATATCTTCAATGGGATCCAGGAGAGTGGGAGTGGATTGATGCCTTCAATCCTTGAAAAGCCTTCCTTTTTTCAATTTCACCGTCCGGAATGCCAGGCTTCTCCTCACTCGACAGATGTATAGGATCCCTACTCTTAGGCCTCATTGGGAGAGCTATGATATTTCTCCAGTGATACAACACGTAGATATTGGCATAGACTTTGGCACTCATACAGAAGGAGCTAGATCTCTCATTTCTTTGGTTATTCTTACATGGTGGTCTCCCCACCAATCAGTGATCGGTTTTCGGTGTAGCACCTTCCTGTCCTAGGTGTGCGGCAGATTTTGAGACTGTACAACATTGTTTATGGGGATGCAGCACTGCACAACAGATTTGGGGTTCTGTAGCCCAACTTATGGGCAAATTAAGTGGTCGAGCCATGCATGTGACTTGGGGGGCAGTTGCTTGGCTCTCCCAGTCCGTTTTGCAGCTCTTTTGAGGGCAATGGTACAGATTCTGCTGCATGGTTTATTGCAGGATGTCCCTCACTCTGATTATACACCCCCCAGACAGAGGATTGACACCAGTTGGGAGATTGTTGCCAGTATTACAGCATGGCAGATCTAGAGAGCTAGATGCACGGAGGCTATTGAGGGTGTCCAGATTTTTGGGTCTCAGTGCATTAGTACTATATGGGGTGATATCATCCATACTCTTATGGCTACTTGGGCTCATATTCAGGGGTCCTCTCGTTCTGCGCAAGCAAAGCACGTTATATTTATATGGGAGTGGGACCATGGCATTTTCTTTTCCTCTAGTCCCACAGGTCTTTCATGGCATCATGATGCTCCTCAGTGGTTGAAATCACCTTACATATTGGGGTGATTCTATTCTTTTCTAGCTTATAGCTGTGATTGTTGTATGTCTTTTTCATACTTAATAGAAGTCTCTTTCTGAAAAAAAGAAAACAAAGATGAAACAAGATGGTTTTGAGTTCGAGAAAATGGATTGTTTCATTTGAGCTTTTAGGGCTTTCCATCGCATCATATCATAACATGATTATTTTGAATGTGTTTCAGGATATTTTTGAGATCAAATCGCTTGTTGAGAGGAGCGTCAGTACATTATCTGTGTATGGTCAGAAGGGTGATGATAAGTCATGTGTAGTTGCTCCTCCTCGTGAAATTTTGCTAGGCAAAGTTCAAGAGTTACCTGATTTAGAGCTTGTGAGAATGGCCCCTTTCTTATTATGTAGTTTGAATAAGAAGACTCTGAAGGCTCTGTTATCTGCCTTAACGGGAAGGCATCTAACCTCTAATCATAGATACATTTTTGAGCGAGAAATCAAGACAGAGTTAGTAAAGTTAACCACACCTTCTAGTGGGCAGATACCACCAGAATCTTTGTTGACAGTCGTATCAGTCTTACGCAGTCCAAAATCATATTGTCATGCCCTTGGATTGAATAATCCTCATGTCAAAGTTTTTCCCAAGATGCCACTAGCTACTTTGGCAGCTGCCCATGAAGCTTTCACGCATATAGACAAGCTTCCTACTCGTATTGTGGTGGAAGTTCGCAAGATGCTGATGATGGATTTTAACACAAATTCACCATTATCTTTTGGGCACAGAACCCATACAGAAACAGTAGAGGCGGTCAGTAAGGAGGTAAGGAATCTGCTGGATAGTCTAGAGGAAGGTGATCCATTACCCCTGTGTATCGAAGGAGCATTGCAGGTTGTTAGTCTGTCGGCCAGAATTCTTTTTGGGGATGATGGTGGTCTCGCACGTCTTCTTAGACCCTTGTCTCCAGAGCAACTCTCTTTGGAAAATGAGTATCAAGCTGCATTTTCCCGATTAGAGAAGTTAGAAGTTGAAGACTTGTTAAGGATTTACAATCTGTTTGGTAAAATACTTGAAAGGCCACACAAAAGAAAGCAGTATTATATTTATGAGCTCCAACGAATTTTGACTGGCTCAATTCACTGTATATATGCTGGCTGTAAGTTTCCAGAGCATGTTGAAAAAGCACTTTCTATGATCAATGATACTCCCCTGTCTGCCACCAAGGAGGTCAATATGGAGCTTAACAAGGTAAGCAATGGACTTCAGGAGACGCCACCCATTCATAGCCCAAGCAAGGACAGTAAGAGAGACAAAAGGATAAGGGCAGAGCTAGATGCTGTATTGGATGTTAGCGCCCAATTTCGAAGAGTTGTGTGGGAGTGCTATGAAGCTTTTCAGGGATATGACGTGGGGGCAGTGGGGAAAGTGGATAATTCGACATCGATTGTTGATGATGCAAGACTTTCAAGCATGAGGCTTGATCTTACAAATGCCAAAAGAAGCCTAAGTCCCCAAAGTTTGAGCCTAGAAGTATATCCACAAAGTGCTGAGAGAAACCAACGTGTGGAGAGGATAGAGATGGAAATCAATGTGGACAGAGATTCTCAAGAAGATGTGGCTGATAGCAATATTTTGGAACAAAAAAAGCTCCATAATATTGACTGTTTTGTGCAAGATGTGGAGACATTTTCAGATGAAGTTGCGATGGTGACTTATGTTTTGATTGGATGTGTATTGAAAGAAGTATCAGCCCAATGTTCTACTTTCTTGGACGCAACTGCAGTTGGTTATTTACAGACAGGTCTAGAAGAGCTGCAAGCATCAAGTGTTCGGCCAAGCAATGTGTCAGGTGCAAAGATTCTGCCAGCTCCCGAGTCTGCTGAGTACCTTGGTGCAGACGAGCTCGTGTTGGATATAGCTAAGAAGCTTAAGGCAATTCCTAAGAGGTATGACCAAATCCCGTGATTATGTGCAAGCCAATGAAAATGCAACATGTTGCAATAATGAGTGGATTCAGCATGTGTAGTTGTTTATTAGCACAACTTTTTGTCGACTTACTACTTTCACTTTGGTCATGACTGCCAGTGTGATCCAGGAAGTAGAGCTTCGAATTGGGGCATTAGTAAAAGAAGATGTTGATCCAATTTTCCCCAACATTTATGGGCGATGTTAAACCGGTTCTATTCAAGGTTCTGGTCCTCATCATTTCCTCCCTTGTTGGTTGCAGGCCATGACATGTGCATGTACAATAATGCAGGCATGTGTAGGGTAATGGGCCCTATTCCCACCAGCCCGCTTTTTTATTTCCATCCTTCCCTTAATTTAAGGCCACTAATACAGTTGACAAAATGATAAGTCTCATTTTGTGTTATCAAAAGTAAGGTCTTGAATCGATTCACCAAGGTGCTTGGCATCCCCGTCTAGGCAGGGCTTAAATACAATCTTCTATTCTTTACTCTTTCCAAGATCATTTTCAACTAGTAACGTGCATGTGCTTAATGAAGAATACAAACCTCAAAAGAAATAAAAACTGTCGTGATATTAACTTGTGTATTTAACCCTAGCTTTTTTTTTTGGAGTGGGGCCAGAGTCATTTTTAAGGTAAATGTGGAACTTGGAACTTGCACATCCAAGTCCCATCTTTTGGAAAAAGGGTTTGTCCATCTCACAGAGCATTCTCTTACCTTGCAAGAATCATGCCTTATCCTTGCTACTGTGCACAAGCAAGCACCATGGGTGTGGGCTGTGCATTTCCACTACCTAGAGGAGAACACAAAGAAACAAATAAGGAATTGTTTACGTGTTTCGTGGTCTTATGAAGGGTCGGTATCTCCTCTTTTGAAAGATGAGGATTTGGAAAAAGGGTTTGTCCAGATGGCTTACTGAGCTTACAAGCATTAGTCCTTAATGGAGTGATTCTCTTACCATGCAAGAATCATGCCTTATCCTTGCTTCTTGTGCACAAGCAAGCACCACGCGTGTGGGCTGTGCATTTCCACTACCTAGTGGTGTGTGCGAATATGGTTGCGAAAGAGCATTTTATGCCACCTTGTGGCGTGCATTTTATGCAATGCTCTGTTCCAAGAACATGTGGCGTGCATTTTATGTAATGTTCTGTTTGAGGTGGTGATTTGTCCATTAAGAGGTAGTGATTTGTCCATTAATAGCCTATGTGTGGGTAAAAACATCATTGAGAGGCTACACTTAGCCAATCGTGAGCCTCTTAGGGGCAATTCTCAAAGGAGCTGGTGGACATGGCTGCTTAATTTCTCAACGCAATGAGGTATTAGAAGAGTCATCTCGCTCCTTTGGTGTTTTATGACTATTTTAAAGGTTTTATACTTAGTACCGTTCCTGTTCTTTTTTAGTGATACAGAGTCTTCAGCGAACTAGGAGATTTGTTCATATTCGAAGTGCTTGGGTATATACTTGCCTTGAGTGGTGGTTTTTTCCCGTTTATGATGAAACTTTTGGAGTTATGAGTATTTTGTATGTTCTCAAGAGCTACCGAGAATATCAGACCGCATCGACTGAAAGTTTTTAGATGAAAAGAATGTCCACAGTCGAGTCATATTTGATTTCAAAAACATTGGCTATCTTGTTGATGCCCTATTTAAATACGGAATCTCTAGAAGAATACCTTGAAGGACACGATACCCTATTGCAAATGGGTATTTTAAACTTGTTTTCAACATTGTTGTGTTGTCAAATCGTCAGCTTGCCTAGCTATGGTGTTAAATGATTCATCTCATCTCTTCTCTCACCCTCTCACACCCCCCTACCGCCCCCCCCATTCTCTCTCTCTCTCTCTCTCTCACTCTCACACACACACACACACACACACACACGCCACACACAGACACACCCCCACACCCACTCTCTCTCTCTCTCTCTCTCTCTCTCTCACACACACACACACACACCCCGAGAGAGAGAGAGGAGAGAGAACGTGTCACATGATGGAGAATTATAAAAAGAAACACAAGATATTTAGATTTTGGGAGACTTACTAGGTAGAGAACCCATGACCACAAAATATTTAGATTTTGGGGGACTTCTTAGGTAGAGAACCTATGACTTAAAAAGGAATTATAAGATTTTGAAAGTGTAAAAACTTTATCTTGAGCATATGTCAGTGAAGAGAATTCTCTTTTGGTGACGTTTCCATCCTTTGTGGAAGGCAACAGTGACATTCCATTCACCTTAAACTTTCGTGTCAAACTTGTAAACAATTTCTGAATTTTGCAGACTTACACACACTCCAATCTCTCTCCTCTCTCTCTCTCTCTCTCTCTCTCTCTCTCTCAGGATTTTCAGAGTATGCAGCATTGAGTTGGAGTCTGAGGAACAATATGTATGTTGACGCTCAGTCTAGTATGAGATTAGAAGGAGATACCATTGCCTTTTTAGAGAGGGGTTCAATTCTATTAGTTGTATAATGGATTATCTAGACTAGAGATACTTGGGCTTATTCTTGATCAAGCTACGACGACACAAAGAGAGCCTCCTCAAAGCATAGATCTCATGAGCTAGTTCAGCCTAGCTCAGGATCACCTTCTTCCAACCCCAGCATGCTGTACCTACTCCACCAGCAACAAATCGGGCACTTCATCAAACCAGGACAATATCCAGGAGCATAGGGGTTACTCTACCACAAGACACAATGCTCCGAGCAACAAGATGACCTTGGCCTCCTGGACCACGACCACCACCAATCCATGAAGCCCAGATCGATGTGATCCTTACACGTCATCGAAGCATGATGAAGGCCTCAATAAGACATAAATATAACTTTTGTTCTCTCTCTCTCTCTCTCTCTCTCTCTCTCACACACACACACACACACACACACACATCCCATTCTTTCTCTCTCTCTCTCTCTCTCTCTCTCTCTCTCTCTCTCACACACACACACACACACACACACACACCCCATTCGTGTCTGTCTGTGCATGTGCACGAGCACTTGCTTGCATACAATTTCTCTATTGAGTATCTAATCTATTAATCTTCTTTTCTTGATTTTTAAGAATGTTTAATAAGATTAGAAACTTATTGGCTTATTCCTTGCATATCAAAAGATCTATTTTTATATTGTTAATTATGTCAATTTTTTAAAACCATAAAAAGGTGCAAGGGCAAAGCCTAGCCACTAATCTTTAAGAAAAAAGGTCTTTTTTTTTGTTTGTTTGAAGGTTGTAAATATAATCCTTACGTAGAGTTGTTTGAGGCCCAAAAAGCACCCCAACAAACCAAAGTTTTGAGCCCACGACCACCATCTTCTCTAGTCTCCTAACAACCAACAATCCTTGATGTACATGATGTCGCGGAGCCGGGCATGCTTGCCCCAAGGCCCACAATAGTAGATGAGGCATAAAGTCAGTCACCTAGCTTGTCTCTATCTCACCATCAGATCCCTTTTGTTGCACCCGAGAGTTGGTGGACACATTCAAGCTTGAGGACCTCATTGCTTGCGTCCAAACCCACGCCTCTCTCTAGCCCTCCTCTTCCAAGGAGCAATTAAGAGAAGCCATTCTCGTGAGTTCTAGAGAAGCTGTCGATAATGCAACTAAGAGACAGAAAAGAAAAGCCTCTCAAAGTAGTGAGGAGCAGTACAAGCCTCTTTGCATGAAGTTGCAGGAGATGGATGCCACGACCAAAACTAGAAGAATCTTCTCCATGTAGCGCCGTATCAAAAGCACATTTCTTAGCCAATTCCCTATGGAGATCTAAGCTGGTCTTTTCTTATTCAAGCCTTCTAAGTTTGGACTTGTGCTTCTCTTATTTTTGCCTCAATCTCCAGCTCTCCAGAAGTGGGAAAGTATACTGCCCCTGTTCTTTGGGTGCTTAATCTCTTCATATCCTTGGAGTATACTACACCGCAGGTTGATGGTCGCTCATCCCTCCCTTAGTTGTGGTCATGTGCTCCTAAGTCTTTCTCTCAGTCCGAGCTTGATGGTTGTCCCTTGGCAACTTGTAGAGCTTCCCGTTCAGGCTCATGTCCATATTCAAGGATTCCTTGGGCTAAGCCCACGCACCCTCTAGACAGTGTTGGGGAAGAAGTGCCCTTCTCTCCCACCACTTCTTCATTAAGAGGATTTTCCATGGATTCCTCCACTACTTGATAACTCAAAAGAAGTCATCCTGTGCAAAGAAAACACACTCCTTTGGGTGCTGATCATGCAAGCTGACCCAAAGCTTCTCTGGTAGGAGGACCCTGTTTGGTTAGATGCACTATCGTCACTAAGGAGCGATGTCATCACTATCAAGCCTTCTCGTCGTCCTTAAGTACATGAAATGGTTTCAACTGGTCAAAACTTTAGAATTTCACACCCTTGGAATTATCAAGTTTGTAACTGGATAGGTTTTTACAGAATCACGATAGATGTCTACAAAATCAAGGCATGATTAATAATCACAAGCGTGATCCTGATAGAAATCATAGAAATTTCTCAAGATATTCTTAGTTGTTCACAACTTCCTTTGGTGTCAGGAATCCCATAGAAACACTCCTAAACAATTCTCTTATTGATTTTGAAGATATCAGTTGATGTGATTTTATAGAGTTGAGAATCATAGGCGTTATCCTCATAGCTATGATGATTGCAAAATCACAAGCGTGATCCATGTAAGGCATGCTTACAAAATCACGACGATCAAAGTTGATGTTTTTGGTGATGTTAATGATGCTTTGCACTCCTTGATACTTACGTTTCATCGTTGTCACCATCCTTTGACTGTTTGTTGAGCTTTGAATGGCATGACTTTTGTTGACATGGCAATCACGACCGTGATTTTTAGAGAATCATGGCATATGATTTCTTGATATTACCATGTTTTCAACCTTTTCTAATCGTGTAGAGCATGTATGCACCTTAAATGACCATCTTCTCTATGCATTTCTATAGTGGCATGATTTTGAAGAAGGAAGAATCACCAGCAACGAGCCGTGATTTTGGAAGAATCATGACGTAGCCATTAGAAATGTACTGTACTTGCTTATATTTGAGAGTAAATTATACCTCTTCTTTGAAGGCTAACCATTTTCTGGTAGCATTTGTTGATCTCATGTATTGTAGCCATCCTGGATGCTTCGTAGGCTGTTGAGCACTCCTGTTACTCTTGTTCATGAGAGGTTCTTGTGGCATTCTACTTTTTAGGCAGTGGTTCTTGTGGCTCCTCGATTATAAGACATCTTTCAACCCATGTGCGGCTCCCTAAACTCTTCAGCATGGAAATAGTTTCTTCACTAAAGGGTAAAGAGAGTTGAGAAGTGATTGGGTTGAAATTAGTGTTATGCAACATACTTGAGATTGGCAAAATTGGGGTTACTATTGGTTTGGTGAAACCTAGTGGAGCACTGATGTGTACATCGTTGGTCCAATTCGATTATGAAGTCCCTAAGGAGTGTGAGGCCTCAATGGGTGGCATAGGTCTTAGTGGTTGCTTAAGGTTGGCTTCAAGGTATAAATCAAACACATTTTCATGTGTAGGGGTAAGATTTGATCTCCTAGACTAGCCATTCTTTCCTCTTTTGATCTTGTTCTTGCAAGTCACTTGACTAAGGAGCTCCCTTTTCTCTCAAGTTTCTAGCATATGAAACCCCTTAGTTTGAAAGTCACGCATACCTTTGAGATACCTCTAAGTGACAAAGTTCAAACTTAAACTTGTATTAATATTTCATAAAAAACACAAGAACACAATGCAAGTAATTTAGAAGTGTAGCACTCGTCAAGGCCATCCAATAGGACCCCTAGATGACAAAAATTAGACTTATGGGTGCAAAACAGGGCCTCTGGAAGCTTTCAGACAAGTTGGGATTCTTGAGCCAAAGTGTAAGCTCCTAGCTTCTCAAAAGCTTCTCCCCACTGCGTTTTGCTATTTTAGGCTCCACCTCCCTTCTTTTGACCTTGTTCTTGCACCATGATTTTGTAGGTTTTTACTCGTACACCATGATCCATTTCTATACCATGTGCAGAATCTCAAAAGCTTCTCCCCACACTGCCTTTTGCTATTTTAGGCTCCATCTCCCTTCTTTTGACCTTGTTCTTGCACCATGATTTTGTAGGTTTACTCATACACCATGATTCATCCATATACCGTGTGCAGAATCATGCCGATGTTTGCTCGTGAGATCGTAGAATCACGTTGCTCATACACCATGATTCGTTTGTACACTGTGACTACAGAATCATGTCAATTTTCATCGTGATTACAAAATCGCGTCACTCATATATCGTGATTTATTTGTATGTTGTGAGATTACAAAATCACAATGATTTTTGCTCGTGTGACTGCAGAATCATGTTGCTCGTATACTGTGATTTGTCCGTACACTGTGGCTATAGAATCATGCTAATTTTCACTCCTAACTACAGAATCATGTCCATCAAGATAAGATAAGGGTTACTATTTTTGGCCTCGTAATCTAAAAAATCATGAACAATGTGAATCTCAAGAAGAAATTCACGGGCGTGACTGCAAAATCGTGATCATGATTTTATAGGTTTTACCCAAAAATGCAATTTTGTAGAAAATTTAATTCTTGGAAAGTTTTTGATATTTTTGCTTGACCAAATTGTCTAGTATTGGTCTCGAAGCATGAAGATCATGAATATGTGCTCAATGGAGTCCAATCTACCCTCTAAACTCCAATTTTTTGTGATTTTTATCTCTTGACTTCACTATTCTAAAAACCAATGTCTGAGTATAAATTAGTAAAAATCAAGAGTTTGTTTTATTTTTTATAATAATTTGTTATTGATTAAGCTACCTAGTATGAATGCTAACATGCTAATGTAATCAAATATAATTAAAAACCTAGATAAGATGTAAAAATTAAGCATCTACTAAGCTCTATGTTAACACATAAAAGAGAGCAAATTAAGCAAAAATTACACCATTTTTCACATAAATCAAATCTCCATCAAATCCCACTCCTGTTTATGGCACTCCACTATTCAAGAGTGTGAGATGGGTAAAATGTAGAGTAGAGAAAAAAAAATGATAAAGCCAAGGGATCGTCGCTCCCGGCAACGCCAAGAATGTTAAGGCTAAGAGAAATAGCTTTGAGGGAACCACTCACCTCTGCTCATCAACGTGTCATGTGGGGATCTGTTTAATGGCCGAGCTTATAACCCTTGAGGTCTCCAAACTCAACACCACCATGGGTAGTTTTACATTTTCCTTCTCCTGTTAGCATTGTCACACTGTTGCATTACACTACAAACACTACTCCCTCCTCTCACCTTAAATCACACATGCACACGCACATGCACACGCGCGCACACACACACACACACACACACACACACACACACACACTTAATTTCATGTATTAGAGAGAATATTGGAGAGAGGTTTAGTAAGAGGGAAAGCTCAATTGCACAATGGGAGAGTGTTCTTGCATTATGAGAGTAATTACCTTATATACATGGCCATAAGTGTTCACACACACGTAGACTGTGGCTGAGCAGAAGCTTCTATTTAGCCTATTGCTTATACATTTCTTCATCTCATAATACATTAATGAATTACAACACTAGGGAGCACATCCTAGCTCACTATCCCATGCTCTTTTAGAGCGAAAAACACCAATAATTATCTGTCAGACCTTCACGGGCACTCGTTTGGACACCATTGCTTTATGGCTTGTTTGTACAACATGAGTTTGGTGTGTCCATCCTTTTTGACATTTGATGTAGATTACTCATGCTTTGACATACAATTGGGTGTGGCAACCTTGTAAACCATAAAATGGGTTAACAAGCTACTTGAAGTGGTGTGCTAAGGTAATCCTTTCATGCCATCCACATCTTGAGTTTTGCACATCTAACCGCGAATAAACCAGATAAACCAGCTACATATATATCTTCATTCATCTGAATATAAGGAGTGTTCTTATTATAAGCCCAATTAATTCATCAAAATCCATAATCACTGTTCTCATAGGTTTATCACATCAGTTAAACATGATTTAAATCTAATCCAAACAATCATTTTTGAAAGGGAACACTCAAACATAGTAAAATAAATCCTTTTGTCTTTACAAATATATACTTAGTTTTGATCGTCGCTTTTAACGATTCTAGATAGTCTGTAAGGGTACAACTGTGTTCGTACATGAACAAGAGGGCCAAGATGAGGGTTACCTCAGAATCCCAACCTTCCTTCACAGGATAATGACTCCTTATAGTCCTAGCCAGGATCATTATAATTTAAGGTCATGAAACACCTAAGTATGACACCTTAAGATAATTTCTAGTTTTTAAATAACCTAGCGCTTACCCCCTAAATATACTATAACATTTGGTGGAAGTTGTTCTTATTTGGGCAGAGTAACTTACTTAGGGCTTCTCCTTATGATATACTATCCTAGTAAACACCCTTGATTAAAGGAGTGGGATTGCTGCGGATTGTCATCCTAGGATTTTCTCCCTCAACCTCTATGGAGGGTAACTTGGTGGCTCCCCAAGGCTTAGAAAAAACAAGCAAGAAACCACTAGCATAAAAATCGAGAGGAAATCTCTAGGACTATTTATTAAGCTATGGTCAATCTAAAACTTTTTTTTTCGACTTACCTAATCCAAATCCTTAATTCCCTTATTAAGAACATTTATCAAATCCAATGTCCATGTCTAACCCCATCTGGCCCTGGCACCACCACCGATGTCCCAAAGCCCCTACACCAAGGCCACCATGCTCACGAAGATTCACGCCTTCATCGACATATATGAGCAGGTGCCTGATCCAACAATTGTGGCTAACCATCTGCTTCTTCCACCTCATTATTACACTTTTGGAAGCCTTCTTGGATCGGATCCACTACCATGAGGCCAGCCAAGGCCTTGCCTTCAACCTCAACAAAAGCCCCACTACTCTGAAGCAGTTATTCGGCTACTATGAGCGCATCCAATGGATGCCCACCTAGTGACTGTAGACCTTTGAATACATGATGGGCAAGCTAAAAGGTCTTCCATTGATCCCCCCACATCACAAGTTGCGTCTCGATTTTATCTACACCTACTCCATCTACTACCGCCGCTAAGTATCCTTGTTGCTAGCTCTGAGGACGGATTTGAATTAGGGAGGGGGGTATGTTAACCACATTGGTTAACATCATTTTTCAATCATGGTTACACTTCTTGTAATCCATTGTTATGTAACCGCGCTAAGAGCTTAATGAAATGACCGAGCTTATGACTTGTGTAATGCTGATCAATCACAAGAATGAGTCTAGATGTACATAGAGCTAGGAAGTTAGTATTGGGCCCCCAATTGTAAATGGGCTGTCGACCATTGTAAAAAGAGAGCTCATGTATATAAGTGATTTATGAAATATGAAAAGGGACAATCCCATTATCGCAATTGAGTCTTGCCTTCTCTCTCTCTCTCTCTCTCTCTCTCTCTCTCTCTCTCTCTCTCTCTCTCTCACAAACACACACACACACACACACACACACACACACACACACACACACTCTTTTGGCTATGATGGTGAGCTTCTATTGGTTAATGCATGCTTGCTTGATTATGGTGTGTGTATGTAGGAGATAATTCTTGCGTGCCTTGTCTTCTCTCCCCCGTCTTTCGGTCTCTTTCTCAAGATCCCTCTTACATACACAAAGGCATGAAGTAGAGGTAGAGCTTTCCATAGCTCCCTTTCTCTTTACTCTCTACCTAGCTTGTGGAGCTCCATTGAGTAACACAAGTGGAGGTGGAGTGCGCCCCTAGAGCGGCCTCACATTGGGGAGTTAACCCTCATTAGGGTTGGCTAAGTGCTAATCTCTGCGAACCGACCCTTGCATGGCATCTTTCTCTTCTTCTCTCCCTCTCTTGTGCAAGGTAGCATGTTGATTTGGTTAACATCTTTGAATGAGTCGTTGCCTCCTCACCCAAATCTGTGAGTCATAAGAGCCCACTTCTTCCTTGCACGCCTCCACTTCCACCCATAGGGTGGTCTTCTAGATGGTTCTAATCTTGGCACCCCCTTTTCTCTATCTCCTAGATGACTTCGTTGGTGAGGGGAACTAGCAGTGTTTCTCTTTGAATGAGCCATTTCCTCCTCACCTTTATCCTTGAGTCATAAGATCCCACTACTTCCCCGCATGGCTCTAGATCCGAGGGAAGGGCGTTGGCCCTGGTGCTACTGCCTGGAAATTGCTTTGGCCTTGACCTACCACCTTAGGCACTTTCAATTGGTTCATGAAGGCCTCGTAACACCCACATGTTGTGCTAACTCCACTAGATGTCATCCTTGTTGTGGAAGGCCTCATGATGTCCGCATATTGTGCCGACAATACCAAATTTTGCATGCATTTAAGGGAGGTTTCTTTCTTATCACTTAGGCTCTTTTGGGACAATTCTTCTTGCAACTTCCGTTGCATGTCTTCGTGTGCCTTCTTCTCTCTTTTGGTGACGTGGGCGGCATCCAAACGGGCAGGTTGTTTGTTTTGACCCTTTAGTTACAACAATCATCATTTTTCTCTACCACCAAACGTATGTGATTGAGAAATTGATCTATTTATAATTTTTGAGTATTTGTATATAAATATGTTTCTCCATTTAATGTGTTATATTTTTTTAACAGGAGACATTAGAGTCTCCTAGTAGTGCTTGACTTAGGACAACATCAAACATACTTTCTAAACTCTGCATCAAACTCCCATCCAAATGTAATATTGTGAGCAGACATAAGCATAAGTTATGACTTTTCATTACTTTGAAGTGGATAACACCAATACTTTTTAGCTGTTATGAGAGAATAGTTTTTGCATTGGAACTTTGTATGGAGGATGAAAGCTTACATTAGAATTGGTTGTACACAAAAATACAAGTAAGTATTTTTGTGTACGAGGATGAAAGCTTACATGAGAATTGGTCATACTACACAAAAATACGAGTAAGTATACCACTGTTCATATTTGACAGTTAAAATTCATGCCATCATGCACACTAAGTGAAAGTATAAATTAAACAGGTAACAAAGCAACAAGACATGTTTTCTTGTGGATGGAGGACGTTTTTAAATACAAATTATATTTTTTAGGCTTACTTCTAGAACCCTTAATGCAGGACAACTCAATGGAAGTCTTATTACATTTCCTCATAAAACTTCATATAATGAAAATGTTTTTATCTTTATTACTGATTATATATTTACATTACAGGTTAAAGATGTAAAAATTGATGAAATACAATTTTTCCATTCAAAATTGATATTGAAACTTTTGGAAACTACATAAGTGTGTGGTTGTAAGATGTTGGATAGGAAACTGATATTTCATAAAAGGAAGCCCAACGTACTAAACATGATCCAAAATCAACTATAGAAGAGCCTAAAGTGGTTAAAGTAGAACATGTAAGTGAAGAAGAACCAAAAAGAAACAAGATTAAAAGATATAAAAAAATGAAATCCAAGCCAGAGCACTAACCCAAGGGAGAGCCTGAAGAAGAGCCTAAGGGAGAGCCAAAGGGAGTGGAGCATCATGACACAAAAGAGCAGAGAAGCCCAAGATAGAACCATAGGAGCCTGAGCTGCTTGAGAGAGAGCTTGAGCAGGATTGTGAGCCACGGGAGAAACAACCAACACAAGAGCCTGAGCCATAGGACGAGCAACCAAAACAAGAGTCTGAGTTGTATAACAATAGGAACATGAGTCCAAGGAGGATTCTAACCCATAGCCAAATAGTAATGATAAAGAACCGCACAAGTAGATGATACTAGAGGGCCTCCACTCCCAACACCATAGAACATTGTCTATAAGAGCCCAATAAAGATGTTTTTTTGTATATTGTGTATAAAAATTCAAGACTTATTGAATAATACTTGTAACTAAAATACACTTACTGTTGCTTAAGAATCAATGAAACTGAAGAATTTTCCAGATCCTTACATGTCATTGTTTGTCCTTTTCTCTTTGCACCTAAATGTGACAGACAGCAATATGCAAATATAAAAGCTTACATAGATACAAAATTTTAAATACATAAAAAACATTGTCTTGTACCTTTTGCATGCCATTTGAAAATGCAAATCTTTATGACAAGTCTATATCCTTATTTTGTAAATTTTTTCTAAGCTGTACAATTTTTTGTGCAAGTGTATAAGTTTCTAAATTGGAATTATAGTTTGAACTTCACTACATGCACTTTCGCACTCTATGTGACATTGTATAGAAAAAAGATAGTTTCAAATTCTAGCTTCTAATGATGTATTTGCATGATAGTGTTTTTGCAATAACCGTGCATATTATGCCATCTATCTCTCTATAATCCCATCCATTGTCAAGAATACCCATACTTACATTTGTACAAATAAACATTGTTTTTGTAATACGAATATCTGTGTTGGAAAAGAGATCAATAAATACGCTTCTATTTTTTTTTACCATGTTTGTGAAGAACCCAACTTCTCTTGGTTACTATCAATTCTATCCATTTTCCATTTTAATTATGTTTGTTTACAATACATACTAAGTGCACAGATGAAGTAGGATGATGTGAGTGGCGATGGTGAATGAATATAGCAAAGAAAGCAAAACAAGCAGGAAACAAAACCAATAGGCTTTAAAAACATTTAGTCATTTATTATGCATCAAAACTCAAAAATTCCTAATTGTCAGAACGTATTTAACATTTTCTACACTCTCTCTTCCCTTTTTATTTTTTTAAATAAAAAATTAGATTAAAAATTATTTACAATTATGAATTTTTCATAATGTTTTAGTGAATTTCACATTACATTGGCTTTTCTCTGATTGTTGGATATTATTATTTTCCAAACTCTAAAAGGCCCAAGAATAAGCTCAGATTTTCCCAAATTCCAAGCCCTTTAATACTTCTCGTTACATCATGAGGGAAGAGGGACTATATTAGATAAATAATCCAGTCTACATCTAACTCAAAAAGAGATTTTAAAACCAAATCCGGATTTTCCTTCAAAAGCTTCTCTTCTTCATCTTCCTCATCTCCTACTAGGTAATTTAAACCTTTGGCATAGATTGGTCTTGCTCATTTAGTTACTTTATTTGACCTGGATATGACCTTGATCTTCTTCTTGCCCTTCTACAAGGTGATCTGGTTGGTGGCCCAATTATTCTTGATCTTGCTTGGTCGTAACCATGGGTATCCTAGCAGCATATAAGGTACGCTTTGGCAATTTCCTCTATCTTCATAACCACAAATACTATAGAGTAATATATTATTCTTGACTCGGCTATTACCCTAATCTTCTTCTTTCCCTTTTAAAAGGTAATTTGGTTAGTGGCCTAACTATGCTTGATCTTGCTTTGTCGTAACCATGGGCATTCCAACAACATATAGGGTAGGCTCTGGCAATTTCCTCCATCTTCATAACCATAAATACTATAGAGTAATACAGATTTTCCTTCAAAATCTTATCTTTTGTCTTCCTCAACCCTTTCTCAATCCCTGCTAGGCAATTTAAACTATTGGCATGGTATAGTTTTTCACATTTAGTGACTTGCTCTGACCCTGCTGTACTGTGACCCTAATTTTCTTCTTGCCCTTCTGCAAGATGTGGCCCAATTATGCTTGATCTTGCCTTCTTGTAACCATGAATATCCCAGCAGCATATGGTGGTAGGCTTCGACAATTTCCTCCATCTTAATAACCACAAATTTTGTAGAGTAACAAATAATCACATCCACCAGCAATCTAGATTTGCATCCAACATAATATTAGCCCAAAGGGCTTGACTCTCCTTTGATCTGTCGTTCTTACTGAGAAAGGAGTAGGTTCCTAGGATCCCCAAATCCTTCCACATAGTGTCTAAAATGATGTTTACAATAGATCCACCACCCAGCAAAACTTTGTAAATACATTGTATTTTTATTGTTACCATTACTCTAGGTACTCATCTATCCCCATCCGGTTTAGTCTCCATTATAGTTTCCTTAGGGTCAACATCCACCTTACCCGTATATACACCACAAGATCAACCAATTTGCCCAGGTGCTCTCTCTCATAAATTGGTACAAGGGTCAACTAGTCCAATGTTATATTGATCTTCATGTGCTTCAAATCTTCCCATAAATCATAGTGTGATTGTTTTCTGACATTTGTGTGGCTTTTTGGTTGATTATTTTTGGCGTGATAAATTTTGCCTTCAAGTGGTCAAAGTTCGGTGTTGTCTATTTTCTGGGTTTTCTTTGATCCCCTAGTTATCTTAAGTGTTACCTCCGTACTTTCCTCCATTGGTAATAACCACCATCATCGGAGCACTAACTAGTCAGAGTGGGATGGGATCATGTTCCTAGGCCTCCCCGACCATCCACATCACATGCTCATGTATTTATTGTTAGTCCTGCCATGCAAGTAGTTTTTTCTTAGGGATGGGGGATTTCCCCAAGCTCTATTATAATCGATGTTGCTTGTGGGGCCATGTCATCTCCAAGGTTGTTTTTTTTTGCTAATTCATCCTCCGTTTTAGTGATGAAATTTGGAGTAATAAGCACTATATTAGTTATAGGTTGGGCACTATTCTTCATTGCTTTTACTAGTAAATTTGTATCTCCTGCTAATGTTTCATCCATATAGGGAAACCTATATTAGTTATAGGTTGGGCACTATTCTTCATTGCTTTTACTAGTAAATTTGTATCTCCTGCTAATGTTTCATCCATATAGGGCAATCCATCTTGTGGTGTCCCCCCTACCATCGATATAGTAGAAGTGCTAGTATCCTTCTAGCAGTAGTGGATGGACTTCCCCTGCCTCCTACTATTGAAGACCCGACGATAGGTGGAGCTAGGGCTACTAAACAACCAATGGTTATTATATTGGTATGATTGGTTGGGGCATAATAGTCTGGATTAGAACCACATTCTATGTGTTTGAGCATTCATGCAGTTTTAAGGTTGCCATCTATTATAATACCACTGTTTAGTCAAATAGTTGGTCAAATTGCAAATGGCATAGTAACGAGTTACCATGCAGTTCTCGTTCAAATGTCTAAGCTTGGAACACTTACCACTGTTTAGTCAAATAGTTGGTCAAATTGCAAATGGCATAGTAACGAGTTACCATGTAGTCCTCGTTCAAATGTCTAAGCTTGGAACACTTCCCACACTAGAATTCGGATCAAGCCCCAAATCTAGATGCTTTGCACTCACTCCAGACCTTAGCCAAAGTTTCCATCAGCCATTCTTCGGCTTTCTTGTCAGTTTTTTGGCTCCTTCAATGCTTGTGACATGTATCCTCTTCTGATAGATCTAATGAATCTCATCGAATATTGAGTCTGCTCTACTATCGAATGTGGAGAAGTTTGATTCATGTTCCTTCTACTTGCTCTTTATTTCTTTTTTGAATGTAAATTTATTGTTAATGCCCTTTCTAATCGTACAACGACTTACACCAACATATCAAAGTCAATGTGAACTAACTCCATCAAAGCTAGTGCTTGATGTAGCTTTGGCATAGGCCTTATATATGAACCATTTGTCCTGCGTGGGTGACTTCATTAGATGGACAACTCATTGCATCCAACTGCCCACAAAGAGTGTAGAATCCAACTCATTGCATCCAACAGCCCACACAAAGAGTGTAGAATCTAACTCATTGCATCCAACTGCCCACCACAAAGAGTGTAGAATCTAGCTACATAATCCTCCATCGAATAGCGTCTTTTGCCTAAGTGACCAAAGCTTATCTAGTACCTCCAAAGATGTCTTAGTACTGCAATACACGTTGTACAATGATGCCATAATAAGTGGCAAAATGTGCAGCATGATACTATGTTTTTTCCAAGAACTGGATTTGGATTTTTCTAAGGTGTATGCAAACACATTCTATTTTAAATCATCCAAATGACTTTGATTGCCATTAGAGTGCCATAACCTCTCAAAAGTACTAACATGACTATAAGGATCCTCCCAATGATGCTTTCCCTCTCATGATATTGCACCATTTAGAGAGGTGGTAGATCGTAAATTGTAAATCTTGATTCGGCAGAGGGGGTCACAAAGACACCAGAGTCATCAAAAGAACTATGGATACATCAACAAAAGTTGGCAGCACAAGGATCCATGGGTTGGACATTATCTTCTAGTAGATCATCTGAAAATTGACTTTCAGAATCAACTGGGTTACAAACTAGTCGTGCCAAAAGTGTCCTCCAGAATGTCGATGAATTTGAAGAATTTATCCAAATCGTCATCATACTAGTCCCATTCATATGGACATGATGTAGATGCCACGGTAAAAAATGACCACCATTAGCCAAAACAAAAAACACCATATTATAAGGAGGCCCACCATACCACCACAAAGATTTAAAGCAACAATAGGATTACGAAAAGCGTTGGGGGTCACAACAATAGGATTACGAAAAGTGTTGGGGGTCACAACACTTACTAAGCTTTGCACAAAAAAATAGAGGTAAAGCACAATATGCAAAAAAACACCGAAACATAGTTACTTGATAATTTATATTACTATAGAACTGTATTTATAACCTCTCTTATAGTAAGCACCTTTGTGCATGTATATATAGTGTTTACATTGAAGATTTGAATCAACATAGTGTTTACATTGAAGATTTGAATCAACATGTATACCTTACAATGAGCACCTTGGTGCATGTATATATAGTGTTAACATTGAAGATTTGAATCAACATGTATACCTTATAGTGATCACCTTGGTGCATGTATATATAGTGTTTACATTGAAGATTTGTGTATATATAGGGTTTATATTTAAGATTTGAATCAACATGTATACCTTACATTGAGCACCTTGGTGCATGTATATATAGTGTTTACATTGAAGATTTGAATCAACATGTATACCTTACATTTGAGCACCTTGGTGCATGTATATATAGTGTTTACAACATTGAAGATTTGAATCAACACGTAGACCTTATTACATCTCCTTACAGTTCATTAATGTGAATCTGCCTAAAATTATGAGTTTATGTTAGCTCCTTGCTAACATACTATAAGCATTTGTACTCCTATTATTCCTCTCTATGTGCTCGCACTCCCCCGCCTCCTCGCTCTACAGGCTACTCTTATTGATACTACGATGATGGATCCATCATCGAACGAAGATGATGTAGTGCTACTATCTTGATCTTTATGCATTGACTCTTATTGGTATAATTTTTCCATGATATCCTCATGGTGGAAGGACCAATTGGACATGAAGAAGAGCTATATCCTTGAGAGAAACTCTATTAATAGTTCCCACAGCCCAACAAACATGCAGAGTTTAGTGGAAAGTGGATGCTCAAGAAGATTATGGATGGCCATAATGAGCAATTGAAGGTTGGAAGTATAAAATGTGATTAAAGAAGGCAACAATAAGCCCCTATATTTCATCCCAGTAGATGATTGTATGAAGTCCAAGGTTTAGATACTCAACACCCTTAACAAAATAAGTCCCTATATCTCAATATAGGTGATTGGATGAAGACAAAGGTTGAGATACTTAACACCCTCGATAAGTATAAGCAACAACAAGAGGCAGCTAGAGCATGTCCTGAAGATCCAGGGGCTTCTCATCTCATTACAGGCGGCGTATGCTTCCATGCATACTTTGTAAGTGAATCCCTCACATTTCCTCCATGTGTTTATGCATAGTCTTGTACCATATGTGCTCAATTATCTTTTATAAGTGTGTCTAGAAGGAAGCAACTGGATGTGCCTATGCATGAGATGAGTATGACTATGTATAGAGGCACAGAACTTCTACGCATTACTCTTGAGAAGTTGAAGCAAGAAGGGAACCAAATTAATTGGGCCCACGTTGTCAACTGCATAAGTATAATGGTTTGCTAATTAAGTTTGCAAGCATGCATTAGGTAAAATTTGGACTAAAAAAGGGCCCTCTAAGAAGAGCCATGTCATCACTTTCATGAAAAAATGGGGCTGTGGTGGGTGTGATGAAACTTTCGTATCTTACGTTAAAATCCCTGCATCATGTAGCATATCATTGGAAAGCTCTTGAAAACTATATTCTAAATCTACCACCTTTGACAAATTTGGAATTAATATGCTCAAGTTATACCTTCCCCACTAAGATGTATATTCCAATAACATCCATATAACATGGATGTTATTGGAATCTTCATCTAAGTGGATGTTATTGGAATCTACATCTTAGTGGTGAAGGCATAACTTGAGCATATCAACTCCAAATTTGTTAGAGGTGGTTGATTTAAAATCTACTTTTCAAGGGCTTTAAATGATATCTCACATGTGGGGGTGTTAACGTAAGATTCATAAGGTTTACCATAGTTGAATTTTTCATACTATAACTCATGGTTTGGTAGCATATAACTTATGGTTTATGCAAGGAATTCCAAAAGAGGCTCGCATCATCGACTAGGAAGGGAAAGGAAGCAATTGTGGGAATGATGATGATGAGTAGATAGGACACCGTGTTATATATTGGCTATTTTTTATGAATGTGTTTTGTAAGAGCTTGGCTCTAATTTTTTGTAACACAGCAAATTAGTAAGCCATACTCTCAACAATATTAATATAATCATATTTGTGTGTAGAAGTAATCATATTTGTGTGTAGAAGTATGTCTTTCATTGTCCCTCCTCTCACCTCACACAATCCCTTGCTAGTATGCAATTAGGAAGATCATTCACCAAATGAATAAACAAAATCAAGACTTAAGTGTACAATGGGAGAGTATATTTACCTAAAAGTCCACTTATATACAAGATCTTATGTGTTCACACACACACACACACTTAAAGTGTGGCTGATCAAACATCCATGGCTCATAAGTGACCTAATGATTAATCTCATAATAAATCCATGAAGTACATCATTAGGGAATCAACAAGACCTACTCAATTACCCAATCAGTAATGTAAGGTGGATTGGGTGCTTTATTTAATGATCCATTAGTAGAATAAGGTATATTTTGTATCCATTAATAGGATGTAATAGGGTGGTTGAACAAAATAAGGGTCCTCAATTTGGGATTGTGCAGAAGCACGGATGATGGGACACCGTTGACGTAACTTGAGTCAAGGAAAGACACCAATGAGATGCACACGTATCCATATGAACCTAGAACACAACCTCGATTCGAGGTCCTAGCGATGCTACTAATGGTAAGATAAGGCCTCGCCTCATGTTCCGTGTGGTGCCACATTTAGGTCCATCTCAAACCTCAAGTTGAGGTTTAAGATGGCTACTAACACACCCCGTGGTATATCCACCATGGCGGTTTTAATACCTCAAGTCAAGGTCCCATTAGCATCCACCAGTGCTAACCTTATGTGGTGTCATATATACCTCAAGTCGAGGTATAAAACATGCACATATACATCATATATTCAATCGTAATTGATCATATCCATTGATCTTCTACCTTGAGGTCTAGATTTAGATATTAGGGCTATTTCTAGCAATCACTGTTTCCATTTTATTGACTCAAAACTCACCATTGCCATAAGCTATCGCCACACTTGCCTCCAAATATCATGCCATATCTAGGTATTCCTTTTTATTTATGCCCCCTCCCCCATCCTCCTTGCTTTTTGCCTTTGGAATGTATATGTGCTCGTTTTTTGGGTGTCTATTCGAAATCCTTATAGATGGAAGAAGATCTTTTAAGAATGTTTTAATTGAACTTTGGTACAAAGATTAAAAGTAGATCATTCTATGTTAACTCCCTACTATCTCTAATGCAATGGTTGTGGAAAATACTAATGGTTTTCTTTCTGGATCTTTGGCTAAGCTAGTGGTGCTAAGAAGAGGAAATGAGATGTTTATTTACTAGAAGTCCTATGGGCTTATATGACCACTCATAAGCTTTCTCTTGGTTTCACACCCTCTCACTTGGTCTATGGGTGGAAGTCATTCTGCCCATAGAATTGGAAATCAGCAGCCTTTGCACCTATTTTACACACAGGAATGATGATGATGAAACTCATGCCCAATGTCTATAGCAACTCAAGATTTTGGATGAGAAGCAGCTTCAAGCAATTCAAAGTTTGGAAGCAACACAATAGTGTAAAGCAAGGCATGACACTTCAGCAAAGAAGAGGAAGAAACCAGAGATCAAGAAAGGAAGCTTGGTGTGATGAGGTATGATGGCAGTGTGGAAAAGCGTCTGGATTATAAGCTTTTTCAATGCTAGGAAATTCCTTTCAAGGTGAAGTAGAAGTTCAAAAACAACACCTAACTTTTGGAGGATGCAGGTGGTCAAGAGGTACCAAGATGTACCAATGAGTCTCGAGTGGTGATGCTATTTTTTTTCCTCAAGTTCCATGGCTAATAGACCCCCCTCACATGCATGGGGGGTGGGGGAAAGATGTGACACCAAAAATTAATATCTTTAGCTTTCAACATCTGTACATAATTTTAGAGGCTTTGTAATAGCAATAAAGTTGTAAACTTATGGGGCCCACAATTTTGTGGCAACATGAAAACCCACTCATGGAGCCTATGGAGCCCACAAAGGTCTAGCAACATGAAACTATGCCTTATGAACCTTGCAAGGCCCAAAACTATGTGGGTTCACAATGGAACATTGGCATGGTGAGGTGAATCTTGTGGGAATATTGGCATGGTGAGGTGAATCTTATGGGAATATCGGTATGGTGAGATTTTTATAAAGCTTTTATGGGGCCTACAGTGCAATGTCAATATCATGGCTCGGACCCACCATGGAGTGTCAATATGGTGGCTTCCCACCATAGAAGGACACCTTCCTCATGAGGTCTACAAGGCCCAAGCACCTACAATTGAATGATGGCATTGTGGCTTCATGGCTTCCACAACAATGGTCATTTTTTGCTAATTATTTATATTTCCTAAGGTTTTAGCTTGTGTGGAAGTGCATCTTTGTAAATACCATAAGTATGATTTATGAATGCTTTGGTATGGTTGTGTGGCCCAAGCACCTACAATTGAATGATGGCATTGTGGCTTCATGGCTTCCACAACAATGGTCATTTTTTGCTAATTATTTATATTTCCTAAGGTTTTAGCTTGTGTGGAAGTGCATCTTTGTAAATACCATAAGTATGATTTATGAATGCTTTGGTATGGTTGTGTGGCCTAGTGATGTGGAAAATAAAAGTGGACCTTAGTGCCTACATGGCTCACTTGTACAATTCTTTATTCGCATTCACTGTAAGGAAAATGGAGGAAGGCATGTGGAAGAGCATGGATGGCATGTGGAGAGCATGTGGAAGATGCATAATTTAGGAGAACCATTTAAAGAATCCTAGGTGGACTTAGGAGACTTTTGACGTGTACATATGTGGGATCAAGGTGGGCTAATGCAGGATTGGTTCTTATCCTACAATTCAATGAATCCTTTACTTTATAATTCAAAGGAACATATGTAAAAAGTAGCCAAAAAGGAAAATTGATGGTGGCATGCCTTCCTATGTCATGGGAAATGGAAGAATTCTATGTTTGTAACTTGTAAGAAGAATTCAAAAGTAGACAACAAGGACAATTGATAGTGGCATGCCTTCCTATGTCATGGGAAATGGAAGAATTCTACGTTTGTAACTTGTAAGAAGAAGAGATAGGGTGATTATTGGGAAGCCCTGGCACCATAAAATGGCACCATAAAAAGAATATAGGGAACCACCCAATGTCATGGGGTTTTTCAAAACCAAACTCAGGAGCATAAACTGCCCAACCAAGAAACTAGTTTATCATGGCCTCGCACACAAATGCATAGTCAGGGTGTGTCACTCACCTCGTGACATCTGGTTCCCTGGGATTCTCATATAGGAGATGATGTTACCACACACAGCCGCACCCAAAAGCTGCACTTCACTACTGCCACCACTGTTGCACTCCAATGAAAACTCAACCCTCCTTACCACTCAATCTTACACACTCACTCTTTCACACACATGCAAGCAAGCACACATAAGAGCTCAAACAAGAAAAAGGCAAGCAGGTAATAATACATGAGAGCAGAGAAGAATAGCACTCTACTAGCTTATGCATCAAAGAATGAGTGGTGAACGATTACATTTTGCCTCTTGTGTGGTTTCTAGGGGTAGCCAAAGTAAAAAATTACGTCCGAGGGCTCATTCAGCCACTCTAGCTTGTGCAAAAACCTATTCCACAAATAGTACTCTCTACCTAAGATCCTATGGTGTGCCTTTAATAGAAAAGTGGTGAGTACACATGTAAAATATGGAATACATGGCTTTCAAGTGAAATCCAACCAGTCCAGTACCTATGGCAGCCCAAAGGAGGTGAAAATCGATGCCATAGAGGTCTCCGACAAGAGTTAACATACTCCCCTTCCTAATGCAAATTTTGTCCTCAAGAATATGTTGGAATATGTCAACAATGCATCAAGGTTGTATGCTAGAGGCATGTTGGTGTTGGAAATGTCAAAGAGCTTGTCAGGTTTGCAAGGCAACATAGTATAACCAGTAAGGTGTTCTTGATTCAAATTTAAGCACAATGCGATCTAAACCATGACTGAGAAAAGAACATGTCTTGGGTCGTCGTCTCTACACATTATCACTTTTTTGAAACCATCTCTAGCTATTATCTAGCCTTCTGTTGTTTGAGTGATTTGTTATAAGCTTTTGCTTTGTATTCTTTCTTCTTCTTATTTTTTTTCAAATAAAAAATTATAACTTTTAATTCTAAGATAAAAATGTAAGAGTAGGGCACCACCCTACAGAGACCCAGGCAATGGTTCAAAGACCACCCCATACAAGAGTATCTAAGAATTTCTAAGTATCTCAATAGCGATGGCTTCTTTTATCCCTTTATTGGTACATTTGTGGACACAAGATCCCATCCCATGAGGATCAAGGCTACCGTCCCAAGAATCTATTGCTAAGAGCCAAAAGTCCTACCTAGATCACACATGGTGATGGTTATCTTCTTGGACCTTTCTTTTTTCTTTTTTTTATTTGGTTTATTTTCAGTTTTTATTTTTTTGTAAAGCTAATTTCACTTTCACAATTCACCTAGAAGGCTCTACTCTAACTAGAGAGGGTACACTAAGGAAGGCTGAGTACTTGGCATACTCTTTTGGCATACTTTAAGTTCAATCTAAGTAAGGATTGAACTAGGACCAAATCCTTAATGGTGATCCAAGTTATTACTAGAAAAATGATAGACCAATCATAGAACGATGTAAGCAAGCATGCAAACAAACATTGAGTGGAGAATTATAAAAACAATTGAAATTGAAAACAATAGCGTTATTTGAGGATGGGTTTAGAATACACTTGGTTAGTTTTATGGTGGGGAATTGTGCTTATAATGTTGAGAATTTCCCTTGTGCTTCGTGTGAACCTTAAAAAATCTTAAAAAATCTTCTTGTCAAGTTGTGCCTATAATGTTGAGAATTTCACTTATGCTTCCTGCTGTGAACCTTAAAAAATCTTCAAAAATCATCACATGCAGGTTGTCATCAAATAGCCATAACTCATACATTGGGTTACACTCAGTGTCACTAAGCTCATCATCCTCACAGTTTGATTTTTATATATATATATATATGTCTCCTCTGGTATACAAGGCAATGAGCTGAGTGCATCCTCACTATGATATGGCATGGGTACCATAGGCAAGTGAGCGAAGTAGCCTACTGCTAGCTAAGTTTCTAAGGAAATGACCCACCATGCTCCAGAAGGGACAAGGAGTTGGTACCATTATTTAATAGAATGAAAGTGTACGTGCATAATCTCTTGCCCTCCTCCCCTACTCTACAAGCTCTTCCTGTGCATTCCTTACTTGATAGGGTCCTCTCACTGGGTAATTTACACTCACATCATCATGGTCATGTGTGTGAAGTCTCTCCTACCATGGACTGCAAGATTCTTGTCCCATAGCACCTAAAATAAGTTCTATAATGCCAGTATAAGGAGGATGCTATGGACAACATGCGACGCTCATAGCTAAGACATGGTGCAAGGAGATGAAACTATAAGTAGAACAGGTCCACAAAGGTGGCTCCACAACATTTCACCCTTAATGGTGCATAAAAATATCATGAGTGGGTTTCAAAAGGAGAAATACTTAGTTGCCTTTGATAGTACCAATACAAGCAATCCAAGTCCAAGATATGGTCACTTATATTAGTCCAAGAAAAGTCCATTTTCAAAGCCTGTAGTACCAAACATAGTTGTACTTTCATTCTCTTATTTGATATGTTCTCTTTCTCATCATCTTTTTTAATTTTTATTGTTAAATTTTTAGTATGTGTATAGGTGCTATATTGTTATATATATATATATATATTGTTATGGCTTAGCGTTTTCCAACAGGGTCTCTCCTGATATGGACATGAAATTTGGGAAGCAAAACGTGGGATTTAAAGTGATGATATTAACATAAGTCCCCCCTTCCTGCTTCCTGTCATGCCTTGAGTATGCAAGGGTATTGTAGGTTGTTTGCAACCATCCCTTCCAACTTTGCTCCATCAGTGCTTGTTGGCTACTAGGAGCGCCCTTTGTTACTTGTAGCATATCAATCTCCAGTTGTAAGGGCAGTAAGGTAATTTCATAAGACTGGATGAAGCTTATGGGTTCTCCCTTATAGATGAGAAATGGAGTCACTTTTAAAGACGTGTCTATGAGTTGGGGTTTTCCCAACTGGTTCCATGCATTTAAGGAAATTAAATTGTGACTAGCTCGCGTATCAATCAATGCATTATAAAGCACTTTACCATAAGGGCTAGGCAATTGAACGGATGTTCGTAGAGGTGTTGTGTGCTCCTTTGTGTCTCCTTAAACTTCTCCCACAAAGGCTTGTGTGGCTCCAAGGATAGCTTCACGTCATTGCTATTGTTAGATTGGCCTTTCTTTAGCTTCTCGTCATTGCTGTTGTCGGATTGGCCTTTCTTTAACTTCTTGTCAAGCTTGAGCTTTCTCTAATTTTTGTTTTTCCCTTGGCTTCCTTTTTATCATGTGCAACCCATAAGGTCTCCTTGGTAAGAGAACCATAATACTTTTTGAATTTACTACCACAAGAAGCCTACAGTTTCAACCTTGTTGACGATTTCAACACACATGGTACCTTGAGGTGTTATTTTGTAGAATCAAAATGGTTCTATTCCGGTATACTTTAGTTCCTTTTTTATTGCACAATTTGTACATAAGTATGGAGTCCTTTTTTTGTTGCAAACTCCATACATAAGTACAAGGTCTCCCTCATTAAATCCTTATCCTTGAGATTATTATCAAACCATGTTTTCTTTAATCCTTTTCAGTTAACATCTTCTATACATTAATTTGTCTTTCTTCCTCCAGTTGTTCAAGAATGAATAATTGGTCATCCAACATGTTATCCTTAATTATCTCGGTCACTCTACTACTCCTAAGCTAGGTATCATGAATTTCTAAGGCATTACCGCTTCAACCCCGTATACCATCTTAAATGGTATCATGAATTTCCAAGGCATTATCGCTTCAACCCCGTATACCATCTTAAATGGTATCATGAATTTCCAAGGCATTACCGCTTCAACCCCATATACCATCTTAAATGGTGTGCAACAAGTTGCAACTTTGTAAGAGGTTCAATAAGCCCATAAAGTTGCTGTGAGCTTGAATTCCCAATCATTGCATTGAGCTTAAACAATTTTTTAAATATAGAAATGAGGACTTTGTTGGTGCTCTCAACTTGACCATTTTCTTACGGGTAGTATGGAGTGGACTTGTGGTCTGAGATCATGAATGTTATAGTGAGGTGTTGGATAACATCATTTATAAAATGTTTTTCTTGGTCACTCACCAACTTGAAAGGACAACCAAAGCGGGTAATGATATTTTCATAAAGAAACTTAGCTGTTTCTAGAGCATCTATTTTTCTTGAAGCTCTTGCGCCCATTTTGTGACATAATCTATAGCTAATTAAAATGTACCTTGCTTGGATGCTATGTGCAGCTAGACTTATAGGTCCGACAAAATCAATGCCCCATTTCATAAAGGTTTCTAGAACTTTAATAGGGTATAAGGGTATCATGTCCTTCTTTTGTGGTTTGGCACATCGTTAGCACACTCATCACATCCTCTCACAAATAGCGCACAATCTTTGAAGAGTGTGGGCCACCAATACCCCGATTAGAGTATTTTTCTTACAGTAATATCTATTGAAAAGTGCCCACAACTACCCTTTGGTGTGCTCATTCGATGATGTATAAGTATTCATCCTCACTGGGGCAGTACCTTAATATGTCATCCTTACCTCTTCTATAAAGAGTTCTAGCAAATCAATTGGCACGGTTATGCTTCTTTAAGAAACTTCCTTGCTAGATCTTTTCTTAGCTTCTTTGCCTCGGAAAGCCATTAGCTAGAAACTTAACGATTTTCTCACTCCACTCAGTATAGACTCAACTTTAAACAGTGTAGCATCAGGTAGATCGTCATCTATTCCAATTGGTGCTTCACCATTAAGTACACAACATAGATGATCAGCTATGATATTTTTCTTACCAAGTCTTACCACCACTGTGAAATCAAACTTGACAAGAATTAACAACCACCTACTGATTCTTCCTATGGAGTAAGGTTTATTGACAAGGTATAGTAAGGTTTGATGATCAACATAGAAAACATATTTATTAGAAGGTAATGTCAGAATTTCTTCACCGCACATACCAATCCTAAACCTTCACGTTCCATGGTGGTATAATTTATCTCAACCTCACACAACTATTGACTACAAAATGTAAGGTCTCCCAACCTAAAAAGGGAAAACCTTAAGATAGTCTATAAGTTTAATAAAATAAAAATTTCCTACACTCAACAAGTTTTCATCATTTATATGTATCTAGAGGTCAACCACAGCAGTAGCATGCATGAGAGGCATTTAGGTGCATTGCATGTAGAGGGGGCTAGCTCTAAGGCTATCCCCAAGGTAACCCCCAAGGTGGGCTAGCCTTGCAAGGGGGTAGCCAACCCCCTATAGCCACCCGAGAGTCAATGGAGGATGTTTCGCATGGCAAGCTTAGCCGAGGTCTTGACTAGCCTCAGTTCGATTGAAATGGTGAGCTTCCGGTGTATAGTGGATGAGGAACCAAGGAAGTGACCTATGAGTGAAGCGTTAGGTGACCTGCTAGAGGGTGCTGAGACCATATGGTGCTCAGGCTCTTGGTCACCGAAGATACCCACACGTGCATCAAGAAAGATAATGGAACAATGAGTTGGAGTTGTTTTTTGAACATGGGCATGGATCTGGTTGATTAGCCTTGCTAGTCTTCAAAACGGATGAGTCCATGGCTCTTTTATATGAATCTGTTGGTTGATCTTGCTGATCTTCAACGGAGAGTCCACTGGATTTTTCTTATGTGATTATATTTTTGGGTGCTATGAGCTAGGAAAACTATTGAAAAGGCCCCTGATGAGTGAGCAGATGGTGAGCGTTCTGGTTGCCAATGATGCCATAGGTACACCAATGAAGGAATGATTGGAAATTAGAATTCAAGCTAGATATTTTGGAGGATTATGATCAGTGATACTATGGTTTCATTAAAAGATTATTTTAAAGATAGCTGAATTTGTGAAAAAGGTAATTTCATATTGGGTGTGTAAGTGGTGTGACTATCTTGAAGTTTGCTTGAAGCACCGGCTAGGGAGCCTAGAAAACTCTTTTTCCTGGTACCCGAGGCAAAACATAACCAAATTTCTAAATGGATCTTATCAATATAGTGGTCGGGCAGTTTTAACCCATGGGATTGGATGGGGTTAGGCTAGACTGATGGATCCTTAAAATAAGACTAAATTCTGTTAAGTTACGATAGTTGAAGTAAATCACGGATAATCCTTGTTCTATGGAAAAGAATCAACGGCTGTGCCTCTTGATAAGAAAAAAAGCGTTGGTCTCTATAACCCAAGTGCAAGTCTCTTCTTTGATCTGACCATGTGACTTACGGGTTCGGTCGGATCAGTTTGGTTAGTTAAGGCCTTGACTCGTTAGATTAATTCTCATGTTAGATGATTTTCCTAGTGGAATCGCCCGTGTCTTCCAGGGGAGGAAAGTTTTTCCGGGTTCGATTTTGGAAGAACCGAGGGATTAGTCTCTTGTTTGGATATTCGTGGACGAGGCCCTGAGTGGGAGACTCTACCTGTGTAAGAAGTGCTACTTTTGCTCTGCTAGCACCCCCGAATTCGATGCATAGTGGGGGTAGGGATCTTTCAGCTGGTATCAGAGCCAATTGGCTAAAGTTGATCAACCAAGAAGCAATAAATGTCAAAAATTTATGAGTTACTAGTAAAAGATTGTGACTGTGTGATGAAATACATACAAATTGATATTTAGAATGGAAATTCATAAATTAGAAATTGGGTCTTCAGATGGAAGTACTGCAATTGTGTGGAATCCCTAACTTGCTTGAGGCCTAAATATGATGCTATTTACCTTATAGTTCCAAGGACCGTGATTACCTATATATACCGTGGCTATAACTGTAGCTCTTTATTAGCAATATATACGAGTAAATCTAAGACCTTGAAGTTATAAGCAAAAATGCTATCCAGATGATGAATTCGAATGCTGGTTGCTATGATTTTAGAATTCTGGTTGAGAATTAATGAATTGATTTGGATTCTGATTGAAAGATGATTATCCCTTTAATTTTCCTCTTCTCTTGGGAGCTTGGAGCTTCTCTCTCTCTCTCCAACAACTCTTGAAGTTTTCTCTTCTCCTCTTGGTGACCAATTTATTGGTTGGGTGCTTCACTGCTGCTAATCAAGAATCAAGCCAAACTTAGAGGTAAGATTAATTTTTATGGTTTTTTTCAACTATCTCAATGACTTTCTTCTTCTCAACCCCTCTCAAGCTTGAGAAGCTTTCAAAATGATTGTTTTTATTCAAATCAAGCTTTCCCTAAGATTCTTAGTGTCTAATTAGAATTAATTTAATCTTTATGCTTAATTGTAATGCTTTTCCTTTAGTAAATCTCTCTCTTAAAAAGAGTAGTCATCTTTATGGTGGCTAAATCTTTAGCAAAAGAATGTTTCTCAATGATAATCTCTCATTTCAAAACTAAACTCTAGGCTTGATGAGCTAGAGATTAAGAATTGATATTTTCATGATTTTGTGTTAGTAAAAATAATGGTTATTTCTTTTTAGATTGTTTATGAGTAGATAAAAATTACTTACTTTAACTCATTCTAAATGAGAAAAGGATTATCCTAACAAATTGGAAAAAGAGAAATGTTTAATTTATCTTAATCAAGGAGAATAATCATAATTATGCTTATAGTTATGGTTAAAATTATGATATGTATACATAGTTTAATTTTAAGCTTAAAAGAAGAGCTTCTATCGTATTTTCATTACAAGTTTTTATTCAAGTAGAAAAATTGAGAATTATCAGTAATAACAACAGCGAAGCTATGGTAATTTTTTTAAAAAAAATACATATCTTATTTTTATGCATAATGCTAAAAGAGGAATTCCTACCATATTCTAGGTTTAGAAATTTTAAGCAAAAAGAATGATTTTTATCATATTCATGAAAGAATACTTTTAGTATTTATGCATAATTATTTATTTAAGAGAAAAGAGAAATTTTTGATAAAAATATTTTTATGCATAAGAATTTTGATGTAAAAAGAGAAATTCCCATGATATTCAAGATCCAAACAATTAAATGTTAAAAAGAGAAATTTTTTGCCCAATTCAAAATATGAGTATTTATCAAAAGTGAAATTCTGAGTATTATTATTTTTATTGAAAAATATAGGTAGAATGGATTTTTGTAAATCCCATGAATCTTTTATTCAAAAAGAAGAATATTGAATATATCTTATTTTGAGAAATTTAAGAAAGAATGTGAAAATATCCATCGAGAAAACTTAGATAATTCTTCATAAAAAAAGGGAATCTAGAATCCCTAGGAGGATCAAGGATCCAGTAAGTAAACAAAAGTTTAGAATTAGTCCTCATTAATGAAGCTTAAGAAATGAAAACACAATACGTAAAGGCTCTTTTTGAGTTTTTACTATAAATCTCTGATAAGGTTCATTTTTCTTTTTAAACCTCCAACAACACTCTGATACTTAGATTTTATGGGATCGAGAAAAAGTTACCTTTAACTAAGCCCTTTAACTAAGCCAAGCGATTTGTAGAAACTTAGAAAAGTTCTATCAGTATATCGAAAGTAGAGATACCAAAGTAGAGATACCGTACTAAATGGATGTGATGTGGATTTGAATGGATGTAAATGGATGTGAGGAGACGTGAATGGATGTGATGTGGATTTGAATGGATGTGAATGGATGTGAGGTGATGTGGATGGATGTGATGAGATGTGCTGTGGATTTAAATGGATGCAAATGAATGTGATGGATGTGAATGGATGTGATGTGGATCTAAATAGATGTAAATGGATGCAATGTGATGTGGATGGTATGTGAATGGATGTGATGTGGATCTAAATAGATGTAAATGGATGCGATGTGATGTGGATGGATGTGAATGTGATGTGATGATATGTGAATGGATGTGATGAGATGTGAATGGATGTGATGTGATGTGGATGGATGTGAATGGATGTGATGTAATGATATGTGAATGGATGTGATGAGATGTGGATGGATGTGAATGTGATGTGATGATATGTGAATGGATGTGATGAGATGTGAATGGATGTGATGTGATGTGGATGGATGTGAATAGATGTGATATGATAAGAATGGATGTGATATGATGTGATGTGGATCTGGGTAGATGTGAATGGATGAGATGTGATGTGGATAGATGTGATGTGATGTGATGTGGACCTAGATAGATGTGAATGGATGCGATGTGATGTGGATGGATGTGATGAGATGTGATGTGGATCTGAATAGATGTAATTGGATGTGATGAGATGTGATGTGGATGAATTTGATGTGATGTGGATAGACGTGGATAGATGTGATGAGATGTAATATGATGTGAATGGATGAGAATGGATGAAGGATGATGGGAATAGATATAAATGGATGTGGAATAAGCAATGTGAATTGATGTAGAAGAATGTGGAATAACGAGAAATGATGTGGAAAGATGAGAGTTCGTTATAGAAATTGCATTTATGAAACCTGTTTTTTAAAGACTGTTTTATGTCAAGAATGCTGGGAAGCATTTTGACTATCTTGTCGATTATGGTTGAGATGACCTAAGTGAAAGTTACAACAGCTGACGGCGGAGAGCCAATGGAGGACGTCTTGCATGGCAAGGTCGGCCGAGGTCTTGACCACTCTCGGTTCGATTAAAATGGTGAGCTTCCGGAACGATGGATGAGGGACCAAGGAAGCAGCCTATGATGAGTGAAGCGCTAGGTGACCTGCGAAGGAGCCTAGAGAGAGTGCTAACCATATGGTGCTCGGGCTCTGGGTCGCCGAATATCCACGCGTGCATCGAGAAAGATAATGGAAAAATAAGTTGGAGTTATTTTCTGAACACGGGCATGGATCTGGTTGATTGGCCTTGCTGGTCTTCAAAACGGATGAGTCCATGGCTCTTTTATATGGATCTGTTGGTTGATCTTGCTGATCTTCAACAGAGAGTCCATCTGGATTTTTCTTATATGATTATATTTTCGGGTACTATGAGCTAGGAACTATTGAAAAGGCCCCTGAGTGAGCAGGTGGTGAGCGTTCTGGTCTCGCCAATGATGCCATATGTACACCGATGAAGAAATGATTGAAAATTGGAATTCAAGCTAGAGTGGAGGATTATGATCAGTGATACTATGGTTTCATTAAAAGATTATTTTAAAGACAGCTGAATCTGTGATACTATGGTTTCATTAAAAGATTGTTTTAAAGACAGCTGAATCTGTGAAAAAGGTAATTGCATATTGGGTGTGTAAGTGTTGTGACTATCTTGAATTTTGCTTGAAGCGTCGGTTAGGGGACCTGGGAACTCTTTTCCCTGGTACCCGGGGCAAAACATAACCAAATTTCTAAATGGATCCTATCAATACAGTGGTCAGGCAGTTGGCTAACCCATGGGATTGGATGGGGTTAGGCTGGACTGATGGATCCTTAAAACAAGACTAAATTCTGTTGAAGTAAATCACAGATAATCCTTGTTCTATGGAAAAGAATCAACGGTTGTCCCTCTTGATGAGGAAAAAAGCGTTGGTCTCTATGATCCAAGTGCAAGTCTCTTACTTGATCTAACCATGTGACTTACGGGTTCGGTCGGATCAATTTGGTTAGTTAAGACCTTGACTCGTTAGATTAACTCTCGTGTTAGATGATTTTTCTGGTGGAATCGCCTGTGTCTTCCGGGCGAGGGAAGTTTTTTCGGGTTCGCGCACCCCCGAATTCGATGTACAGGGCTTGCTAGGAGGGGTGGTAGAGGAGGGTTGTCAAGTACAATCTTTGCTCAGAGTGTTGGGCGTCAGCCATGGTGGGGGTATTGAGGGTTTATATAGAGGCTGGTATGGGTACGAGTAGAGGAAAAGAGAGAGCAAAGCGGGGTGCAAAGGACGGTGTGCGGTGAAAGCTGCATGAGTCTGTGGAAAATTCCTAAAAGTGTTATTCTCATTAAATTTAATTTTTATGCATAGAAAGATGAATAAAGGAATTTTTTTTATTACAAAAGTGTTATTCTCATTAAATTTGATTTTTATGCATAGAAAGATGCATAAAAGAAATTTTTTTTATTACAAAAGTGTTATTATCATCAAATTTGATTTTTATGCATAGAAAGATGCATAAAGGAAATTTGTTTTATTACAAAAGTGTTATTCTCATTAAATTTGATTTTATGCATATAGAAAGATGCATAAAGGAATTTTTTTTATTACAAAAGTGTTATTCTCATTAAATTTGATTTTTATGCATAGAAATATGCATAAAGGAATTTTTTTATTACAAAAGTGTTATTCTCGTTAAATTTGATTTTTATGCATAGAAAGATGCATAAAGGAATTTTTTTATTACAAAAGAGTTATTCTCGTTAAATTTGACTTTTATGCATGAAAGATGCATAAAGGAATTTTTTAATTACAAAAGTGTTATTCTCATTAAATTTGATTTTTATGCATAGAAAGATGCATAAAAGAATTTTTTTTATTACAAAAGTGTTATTCTCATTAAATTTGATTTTTATGCATAGAAAGATGCATAAAGGAATTTTTTATTACAAAAGTGTTATTCTCATTAAATTTGATTTTTATGCATAGAAAGATGCATAAAGGAATTTTTTTATTACAAAAGTGTTATTCTCATTAAATTTGATTTTTATGCATAGAAAGATGCATAAAAGAATTTTTAATTACAAAAGTGTTATTCTCATTAAATTTGATTTTTATGCATAGAAAGATGCATAAAAGAATTTTATTATTATAAAAGCGCTATTCTTATAAAAATTAATTTTTATGCATAAATAGATGCATGAAGAAATTCTTTTTATTTTAAAAGTGTTATTCCTATTAAATTTGATTTTATGCATAAATAGATGCATAAAAGGATTTTTTTTTAAAGAGTTATTCCCACTGAAGTTGATTTTTTTTAAAAGAGTTATTCCCACTGAAGTTGATTTTTCTGCATAAATAGATGCATAAAGAATTTTTATATCAAAATTAGAATTCTCTTAAATTCTATGTTTAAATTATATGAGTATTTGATAAATGAATAATTAAATACTCTAAGAGAGAAATTTCTATCATTTTATATTCACACGGATTGTAAAAAGAGAATTCAGGAAATCTATCGAGATCAAAATATTCAGATAAATGATTAATCTATTCCTCATTGGAATTCGTAACTAATTTAGAAATCAGATAAGTGAATATTCAAAGAAAGAAATTCAGTAAAATAGTAACTGAATTATCAAACCTTTTCGAGAAAGATAGATCAGGAAAAATCTTATCCGACTCGAACCTTGACTTAGACTCTGACCAAGACCAAACTCTTTCATAAGTTTTGAGGAAAGAAGGTGTGACCAGTTTAGAAAAATACACTCAAAACTCCTACCAAATCTGAAACTAAGTTTGAGACCCTTCAAATTGATCTGTGGATCAAGGTTATAGAATTCGAGGAATTCTGGTATGAAATTCAAAATTCTGATCAAGAAGTTTTGGGGATAATGATTCAAGAAATACTCCTTGTATTCAAAAGAAAATGAGACTGAAAACTGCATAGAAATGAGATGTGATGTGAATAGATGTGATGAGATGCGATGTGAATCAGATAGATGTGAATGAATGGATGGGATGTAATGTGATGTGAATCAGGATGTGAATGAATGAGATGTGATGACATGTGAATCAAGATAGATGTGAATGAATGAATGGATGAGATGTAATGTGATGTGAAACGGGATGTGAATGAATGAATGGATGAGATGTGATGTCATGGGAATCGGGATGTAAATGAATGATATGGGATGTGAATGTATATGTGAAAATGGATGTGAATGTGTATGTGAAGAATGGATGTAGATGTGTATGTGATGAATGGATGTGAATGTGTATGTGAAGAATAGATGTGGATGTGTATGCAAAGAATGGATGTGGATGTGTATGTGAAGAATGGATGTGGATGTGTATGTGAAGAATGGATGTGGATGTGTATGTGAAAGAATGTGATGTGATGTAAAGAGATGTGATGTGACATGAATATATGTGAATGTGAAGTGATAAATATGAATGTATGGATAGATGGGAGTAGTCTTACATGTGAACAATTGGATGGATGTGGATGAATGAGATGAGATGTGTATCAATGAGATATGATGTGGATAGACGTGATGTGATATAATGTATGTGATGGGATGGTTATGAGAATGAGTGTGGTGGATATGAATGAATGAATGTGATGGATATGAATAGATGTGATGTGAATGAATGAATGTGATGTGATGGACAAGAATAGATGTGATGTGATGTGAATCGGGATGTGAATGAATGAGATGTGATGTCATGTGAATCAGGATGTGAGTGAATGAGATGTAATGTAAATTGGGATAGATGTGATATGTGATGTGAATGAATATGATGTGATGAGATGTGGATATAGGTAGATGCGAGTAGATGCGAGTGGATGCGAGTGGATGAGATCAGATGCGGATAAATGAGAAAAGATGTGATGATATGGAAAATGATGTGATGAGATTGGGAATACGTATGAAATAAATGAGGATTGATGTGGAACAATGTGGAAAGACAAGAGTTCGTTATAGAAACTGTATTTATGACCTGTTTTTAAATGACTATTTTATGTCAAAAATGCTGGGGAAGAATTTTGACCGTCTTGTGAATGAGGTCGTGGAGACCTATCTGATAAAGTTGCAACAGCTAACGGAGAGTCAACAGAGGACGTCTCGCGTAGCAAGGTCGGCCAACCAGCCTCGGTTCGATTTAAATGGTGAGCTTCCAGTGCGATGGATGAGGGACTAAGGAAGCGGCCTATGAGTGAAGCGCTAGGTGACCTGCGAAGGATCCTAGAGGGTGCTGACCATACGGTGCTCGACTCTGAGTCACCAAATATGCCCACACGTACGTCGTGGAAGATATTGGAACAAGGAGTAAGAGTTGTTTTCTGAATTTGAGCAAAGATCTGGTTGATTGACCTTGCCGGTCCTCAATGGATGAGCATAGATCTGGTTGATTGACCTTGCTGGTCCTCAATGGATGAGTCCATGGCTCTTTTATATGGATCTGTTGGTTGATCTTGCTGATCTTCGACGGAGATTCTATTTTGATTTTTATAAGTGAATATATTGTCGAGTACTATGAGCGTTGGTCTCTATGATCCAAGTGCAAGTCTTTTCCTTGATCTGATTTCCGGGCGAGAGAAGTTTTTCCGGGTTTTGGAAGAACCGAGGGATTAGTCTCTTGTTCGGATATTTGTGGGCACCCAAGTGAAGGACCCTGCCCCGTGCAAGAAGTGTTACTTCTGTTGCTAGCACCCCAGGATTCGTTGCGCGGAGGGGACAGGGGTCTTTCAAGAGAAATTTAGAGGAGAAGCATTCTTCCCCATAGAGTGCTTTAAATGGTGACATCTCTATGCTTTGGTGATAAGATGTACTATAGGAAAATTCTACTAGAGAAAGGTATTGAATCCATCTTCTTGGCTCCCGTCCACAATATGCTCTGAGAATTTCTTCAATTACCTAGTTGACTCTCTCAGTCTGCTGGCCATCGGTCTCTAGATGATAAGATGTATTGAAGTAAAGTTGAGTACCCAACACCTGAAATAACGACTTCTAGAACTTTGAAGTGAAGTCGGAGTCCCGATTCGCTGACTATCCTTTTTGGTAAACCATGAAGCTTGAAGACCTCCTTGATGAATAATCAGGCAACATCAGAAGCTTTGAAGGTTTTCTTTGCCGATATAAGATGAGCCAATTTAGTGAGCAAGTCCACCACCACAAAAATGGAATCATATCCTCCTTGTACACAGTGAGGAGACTTGTGACAAAATCCATACTAATGCATTCCCACTTTATTTTGGCGATATCCAAGGGTTGAAGCTTCCTAAGCATCTTGACTCTTTCAGGTTTGATCCTTTGACATGAGAGACATTGCTTCAAGTATAGAAGGACACCATTTTTCAATCTTGCCCAATGATAGCTTCTCCTTAGAGCATTCAAGGTCTTTGCATAGCCTGGGTGGCATGCAGCGGGGCTATCATGAGCTTCATGAACACTCCCCCAAACTGGCGAGTCTGTAAACAGCATGCACGCCTGCTTCGGGCATCCAGAGAAGTCCGACCGCAAATCGACAGGGAGAACCGCGGCAAAGCATGAAGAGCGTCTCGACACGAGAAGAAGAATCGAGAAGAACATATTTGTCATGCATATCAAATACGTGCATGTGCTGACACGTGCAAAAAACACATGCAGCTCACACGTGTTAGCATCATGCTATATTTATTAAGGATACGGTTAATTAATCATTGCGCGATGCTGCTTGTTAATTAATTATTGCGTAGCAAAACAAACATTTGTCCAATAATTACGTAGCAAAGCAAACATTTGTCCACATATTGGGTCGGATTTAGTCTTTTTTTAAAATGGATGGGAAAAGGAGTTGGACATTTCAAAATGAATTCTAAAGCTTTGCAAGAATTTTAAAGTTGCGGTGCCCACCATATCCAGGTCCCGGTGTAAAAGGGACGACGCCTTTCGTACACGTAACAGCTAAACTAGCGTATTACCGTTTTACAGAGATTGGCCTTTCTTTTACGTGCACAGAAGCTAGGTTCAGTCCACCTTCGCCAACAGGGAGGTAAGCAATGCATGTTTTCTGTCGCTCTGTCTTTTGGTTTGTTAAGCTTTGAAGGGGTCTCATCATGATTTAGGGTTTTCGTATGCTTAAGAACGGGATTAAGGCGGAGTCTTATGCTTATGCGCTTGCTGGTTTACTCCGAGACTAAGCTTGTTCGCTTGCCTAATCTTTGAGATAAAGCTTATGGCTTTGTTGAAATCTCTGAGATCAAGCTGCTGGTTTTGCTGAAAATTTGAGATCAAGCTTATGGATCTCCTAACTATCCAGATTTATGCCGTGGGTTCGCCTAATTATTGCGCTTTAGATTCGCAGATGTCATTAATGGGTTCTCTTAATTATTGAGCTTGAACTCATGGGTTGGTTTAGCTATCGAGATTCAACTTGTTTAAATTATTAAGATTTAACAAACTCTGATTTAGTTCTTATCTTTCAGTATCCTAAATGGGTTGGTATTCGTGGTGGACTGGGAGGATTGGCTACGATGCGGTAGGGTTTCGTTAGCTTATTCTTGGGCACGTTGTTAATTTGGTAAAATCTATACATAGTATGAGCCGATACATGCATGTATACATATACACATACATACATATAATACACACATATGTATACATACAAACACAGATATACTCATACGTACAGAAATTGCAGAAACCTTGTGTTTGACTAGTATTTTTGCCATACTTTGATGTCTTCCGAGTTGGGTTACAGAATCAACGCGGAGTTCGTGACATTAAAACTGATGGGCGTCCAAAAGTTGCACTAGTGATCGGTGTCACAGGGATTGTTGGGACCAGCCTGGCAAAAATACTCCCCAGATCTGATACGCCTGGTGAGCCATGGAAAGTTTACGGAGTTGCACGAAGGCCGCAGCCAAGGTGGTTTGCTGATGCTCCTATCGAGTACATCCAGTGTGATGTTCTAGACGAAGCTGACACACAAGAGAAGATCTCGCCTCTAAGGGATGTGACTCATCTTTTCTGGGTAGTGTGGGTAAGCCGAAGCAGCGAAGAGAGAAACTGTCAGGACAACGGCAAGATGTTTCGTAATGTGCTGGACGCCCTGCTGCCAAATGCGCCCAAGTTGCAGCACATTGTCTTGCAGACTGGTGCCAAACACTATGTTGGCCCTTTCAGCCTGTCAGGGAAGATCCATGCCCACGAGCCGCCTTTTAAGGAGGAGATGCCACGCTTGCCGATGCCCAACTTTTATTATACCCTGGAAGATATCCTCTTTGATACTGTGAAGAAGAGAGAGGGCTTGACATGGTCTGTGCACCGACCGAATGCCATATTTGGTTTCTCTCCGTGGAGTCTGATGAATATTCTGGGCAGTCTTGCTGTGTATGCAGCGATTTGTAAACATGAAGGTTTGCCATTTCGATACCCTGGAAATAGGGTCACTTGGGAGCAATTTGGGGATGCATCGGATGCAGAGCTGATAGCAGAACAGGAAATCTGGGCCTCCATTGACCCAAATGGCAAGAATCAGGCCTTTAATGCATCAAATGGAGACGTCTTCAATTACAAGCGTGTGTGGAGCCTTTTGGCTGGAAGGTTTGCCCTGGAAGTTCCGCCCTATAATGGGCAGCCGATAAGTTTGAAAGAGATGATGAAGGATAAGGAGCCTGTGTGGGATGCTATTGTGGAAGAGCATGATCTGTCGCCTACTAAGCTTGATGATATCGGGAACTGGTGGTTCGTCGATCTGACACTGAACACGCCCGTTCCTATGGTTTTGAGTATGAACAAGAGCAAGGAGATGGGATTTCTGGGATTTCGCAACACAGAAGCTTCGGTACTGCATTGGATAGACAAGATGCGACAAAAAAAGATTGTTCCCTAAGTAAGCCTTTGATGAAGGTGAGATGCAGCAATGATGTCTTGTGTTTTTTAGTGGCTTGGATCTGGGCCTTTTATAAAGGAGATGCCAGAAATTAAACTCTTTTATGTGTGAATGAAGTAGGGGCAAGTCTTCATGCGAATGATTTGGGTATTACTTATGGTGGTGGTCATGGTATAAGGCTTTGAATAAGGGCCCTTCATAGTTGAAGGTCTAGTCTATTTTTATTTATATATCTAGTCCCAAGGGAAAATATCAGCCTCTGTGGTTTGTTGAAATACTGGTGTGGTGATTTTAGAGAGAGAGAGAGAGAGAGAGAGAGAGAGAGAGAGATTTTGAAAAAGCCTTTTCTTCTCTTTCAGTTCTTACCGAGATCATATTGGTAAAAAAATGATTGAAACTACATATGCATCAGCCCTAGCATGTACCAGAAGCATGGGAGGCACCAATTTAAGGCAATCTAAGGAATTTAGGCCATTTGTTTTTGACGAAGAAGAGTGGATTGCTACACTTGCCATGGAATGCCCAAAATATTGAGTGTAAAACTGGGTAATTGTAACTACCACCAGAAGAGGGTGAAAATAATTAAGTGCTAATTTTACTGAATTGCGAGTTTGTAGGTATGCAGACTGGATGTTTGTAATTAAAACAGGAAGAGAGCCTTAAAAAACACATTCTTTTGGTGGTGTTTCCTTACGATAGCAGTCTAAAAACCCCATCAGACCTTTAAGAGAAACCTTGTTAAGATTTGGATTTGAATGCAGACTCACAAGCTTATTACTAGGCATCCAACCACTACTGACACAAAGGGTTTCACAAAACAATTTGTGTTGTGTCCCCTTGTCCAGAAGAGATTAGCGTTAGGTGCCCCCAGGGGCTACACGCTTGGCTCTCTCCCTTGATTCAATTGATTGAATTTTGTTTTTTTTTGACTAAGGGCCCTTTTGTGGCTTGCTTCGAGAGCTCTTGTGTCGTGTTATATTCTGATAAAGCTTTACACTTTTGGTAAAGCTCTAGCTTTGGTTTAAGAGCAATGTTTAATCATTGAAACAATGGTTGAAGACAAGAAAGCTTCATGGTATATTTGAGTTTCAATTGAACTTTGTTTTAGGAGTTGTGTGATTTCCTTAAATCTCTTCAAACGCTTATTATACAATCTTTTAGCTATTCTGGGTCTTGTAGGGCTAAAGGGGGGTTAAACTTATGAGTCCACCATATCCCTAAACACATTAAAGAGTTCCCAAATGCTCTACCACATCCATCCGAGACCATGAGTTCCAACACCTCTTTCCATTTTAGTACACAGCATCCTGCATAGTGGGAACCTTGTTATTTTGAGAGGGACATGAGAGAACACTTTATCTTTCCAGCTTAGACCTCTCCGTCAAGATAAATAGTTGAGCAATCTACCAATAATTCCCTTAAAAAATTTAACCAGATTTCCTTCTAATGAAGGCATTTGGGTAGAAGCACAGTCAACCTAGTAATAGTATGAGAAGGGAGGTGAAGAATGCCTAGCCCACCTTCGGATTTAGGCATGCAAATTTTGTCCCAAGCCAGCCAGGCCAAAGCCTTTTTATTGGACCTAACATTCCTCCACACAAAATCTCTCACAGGTCTAATTATCTTCTGCCAGTGCCAAAATCTCTCACATGTCTAATTATCTTCTGCTAGCGGTGCCTGTTACCAAAATCCAACACAAGGTAGAGAAACATTATATAGGCATTCAATACTATGTTGCACATAGCCACCCTATCATGAAAGGGGACCCCGACACCCTCCCACTTCTTTAGTTTCACAAAAAATCTATCTAATGTGCCCAGTCAGTAGCTTATTAGTCACATCCACCCCAAATGGAACCCCTAGGTATCTGACAATTTGAACTCTCCACACCCCCATTGCTGATGACTCCCTAATAATGATATCATACAAGAGTTTGCAGATGCTTTAGGCTCTCAATGTAATATTCACAAGCATAAGTTAATTAGTCTCTCTGAAGACAAGATTGTATATTTTTAATTATTGATTGCTTGTTCTCAGAAGGTCGTGGGGCAAACTAACCACCACAAAGCTAAAGTTCAACCCTCATGTTGGCGAGAGATTTCCAATGGTTCTCCCACACTTGTTGTTGTCACTCTAAGGCAACTACTAGTGTCGTGGGTATCACAAATTGATGGATCCAAGAGCTTGTTTGATCGCCAAAATCCTTGATACCCACCATAAGAAAAGAGAATAGAGAAAAGGAGAAGAAAAGAAGAGAAGAGGATAAGAACCACACATGATCAATAGACCCTCAAGAATAGAGCATAAAGAAAAAGCAAAAATAAAAGAGAAGAGGATAAGAACAACACATGCTCAATAGAGTGGTGTCAAGCATACACATGTCCACACACACTAGCATACGGTTACAAGGGAGAAAGAGTAGATAGAAAAATAAACTGATTTGTAGAATTGAAAAATTTATTATAGCATGAGGAAAGTCAATTTACACATTTCATAAGTCCTTTCTCACTAGGTTATCCAAGAGTAAGAGCCCCAAGGATTCCAATTTCTACCTTTAAGACTTTTACACATGATTAGAGCTAGATTTAGCAAAAGAGAGATTATCCTTAACCCTAGCTTGTCGCATGTCCTACATTTTTCAAGTGGGAAGGATATAGTGGTAGATACTATCTTCAACCTTCATCTGACACTCAATATTCCTTGTGGAGTTGTTCAACTTCTTGGGAAGTGAGAGCTCCTTCCAATGCAGCGTCATCACGCCATCTCAAAAAGCCAACCCCAGTAATTGACGCATCTGACTAATGACCCCTTTATCGTTGGCATCATTAGGGAGAATCACTCCCCCAATAGCATTATAGGGAGGTAGATTAGGAGCACACAACACATGAGATGTACTAGGTGTGTGTAGGGTAAGAAAGAGGGTACCACTTGTAGTTCCTCTACTCGCAAGGCAGATTCAGAGTGGATAATGGGTTCAGTGTTCACGAAACACCGAGGTTTAGTGTTAGATGAATGGCAAATTTTGAAAAATAACCTTCAAATTTCAAAATAACAATTCATAAAAACCTACAACTTTTAAGGGATTTTAGTTATGATTTTACTAAAAACCTTTAAAATTTAGGAGAAAACCTACATAAATTTGAGGTTGAAAGTTTTTGAATTGTTGGGAAAAATGTTTTATGAGAACACTGAATGGGCATTGAGAACTTGAAGGTGGTGGTGTTATTGCATCTTTGCCAAGAACAGGCTAGTACACTACTGCTGCTCTGACGAGGCCGACCACGTCTCGAGATGTTGGATGCATCACTGCACTTTGATTCCCTTGAATCCCAGCTCATTGATGAGCGACTAAGACAGTGGGGTGAGATTCACAAGAGTGTCTCGTAATTCTTTGTCAATGAGACGATCCTGCAGGACGAATCTGGTGTACTGGAATTTGTCGGTGGTGTGGCCATAGCACGAAAGCACATGCACTTGGTGTGGATGCAATCGGTTCCTTAATTTTGCAAAAGATCTGAGAAAAAGCACACTGAGGGAAGATGGAGAGAAATGGAGGGAGAAAAATGGTATATAGAAAGGACGAGAGGGAGAGTGTTTCTGACAGCAAACCCAAAGCCATTAGTGAAACAAGCGACCCAATTTTGCAGGTCATCAGGTTGCTGCATCCCAGTTCTCACAAAAAATGGTGTGACCAGACCCCTGTGATGGAGAGAGAGAGGGAGAGAGAGAGAATACTTTCTCCAATGGGCATACACCACCCAATGACATCGACATCTATGTGCATCCCACTAGCCATGTAGGGCATACTGGGAGGAGGGGGATAGCAACTAGATTCTTCACTAACAAGAAAATATTTCTTGCAAAACCTTTGCTTGAGCTAATTGGAGGAAGGAATCCAAGCAAGAGGTCCCACAGAGTATGTTACCAGGGAGAATCATGGGCAAGGTGGTGTGAGAACAAGTGGAAAATTTAGAGGCGGCCCCAGATTTGGTGGTGGCAGAGAATATCACAGTACAAGGGGGTGAAGTAAGATAAGTTACTATCACTCAGTTATATGGTTGGTGGCTTATGATATATCAACATAAGGTGCTCTCACTCGGTTATATGGTTGGTGGCTTATGATACATCAACATAAGGTGCTCTCACTCAGTTATATGGCTGGTGGCTTATGATAAACCACCGGCCATATAACCGAGTTCATCCCCTCTTATTGGGTGGCATATGCCTTTGTAGAAGGGTGGTGTATGCCTTTCTCACTCGCTAAGTATATACCTACCCCAAAGGGTTTCTACTCGCCTTCCCTTTGCTATAGAGAGTAGAGACTTCTCTGAGTTAACTTGCCAATACATAAACCACGATCATGGTTAGATAACATGATAGTAGTATTAAAACCCCATACCTCAAAAGAGAGGGGGGAGCCATGTTAGCAATGTGAAAACATAGAGAGAGAGAGAGAGAGAGAGGACCATACCTATAGTTGGGATGCAATGGGTAACTTCGTCCTTCCTACAAAAGATCATACCTTAGGGAAAGAGATAGACATACATAGAGAGAGATAGGGAGGAAGAGAGACAAATAGAAAACAGATAGTGGGTATCTCCGTCTTCCTTCAAAAGACCATACCTTAGCGAGAGAGAGAGAGAGAGAGAGAGATGGAGTGGGTGTGAGGAGAGAGACCTTACCTAAACTACTGAGAGAGAGATAGAGACAGACAGATAGATGGAGATGGTGAGAGGATAGAGATGAATAGACAAATGGAGATGGTGAGAGGAAAGAGACGAATAGATAGATGGAGATGGTGAGAGGATAGAGACCTTACCTAAACTATTGTATGTTGTCCAAATTCTAGGAGACCTTACCTAAACTACTGAGAGAGAGAGAGAGAGAGAGAGAGAGAGAGAGGGTGAGAGTACAGAGACCTTAACTAAACTACTACAAATTATCTAAATTATGGCATGGATTTCAAAGTTGGAACTTTTGTCTTTCAAACTTCGCAACAAAAGCATCGAATAGCAGGTCCAAAACCAAGATCGTAGTACATAAATACCACGATCATAGTATGGGTATACTTTGATCATGTGGTAATCATCTATAGATGGCTTTCCTTTTTTGGCAGACCATTTGGACGTATGCTCAATAGTTTCTTTGGTATTGAGATTGCAACGGTATTTAAGACCCAAGCTCCATTGTTGACAACCTCAATCTATGTCAAAAACAATGGAGGGGGATGGAGCCTCACAAGCACGAGGAGATTTTTTTATGAGAGAATGCTGTCCTTGCAAAAGTTGCAAGAACACTTATCTCTGTGAGCATCAAACAACAATCCATCATGTCCAAGTCCATGGAAGATTTGCTGATATTTCTATGGGTGAGATTGCAATGGTCTTTGGCATTGAGATTGCAACGGTATTTATGACCCAAGCTCCATCGTTGGACAACCTCAATCTATGTCAAAAACAATGGAGGGGGATGGAGCCTCACAAGCACAAGGAGATTTTTTAATGAGAAAATTATGTACTTGCAAAAGTTTCAAGAACACTTATCTCTGTAAGCATCGAACAACAATCCATCATGTCCAAGTCCATGGAAAATTTTTCGATACTTCTATGGGTGTATTTTTTTGGCAAGCATTTTTTAGCGAGCGCTTTTTGGTGTTCAAGCAAGCAGTTTCTCTCTTTGCACTTCTTAAATCCACCTACTCTTCTCCCTTTACCGTCACACCTATGAGATATTGAGTGCTACACACCATGGGCCACTATCATTGTTGCAACTCATTTACAAAGACACCATATTATGATCTGAAACTTCCATTACATTCCAAGAAAATTTTACAAGACCATAACATTACATGACAAATACCTACGAGACGAGTACTTAAACACACGCAAAAATATATGAAAGCATGTGTGCACACAATGTTCTTTACTTCCATGGGTCATTATCCAACTCATTTACAAAGACACCATATTATAATCTAAAACTTGCATTGTACTCCAAAGCAAATTTACACATCATAGCATTACATGGCAAACTCTAGCCAAGATGTTGAACACACACAACAATACATGAAAGCATACACATTGTTCTTTACTTCCATGGGCCACTATCATTGCTACTTCTTCACAAAGACACCATAGAGAGTTGCAACTTCCCTTATATTTCAAATAAAAATAGCAATATTGTAGCATATTATGACAAACACCTACGACTATGAACACATGCAACACTATTGTAGCATTTTGGGCCTCAACTATCATCTTGGCCTTCTCCATCTACCCGAAATTTGCAATGAAGGTGGCAAATTTAGCTCAAAGAGGAGCCTCCTTTGTCTCTTCAATGATGCCAAAAGCTCTCCATATCCCAATGGTTGTTGTTGCTTTCACCTCTAGCACGTTCTTGCCTGCAAGGTCTACCCCTTTCTCTGTTGTGAGTTTCTTATAGAGCTCCTACACTTCAGACGTTGTCCATGCTTCCATAAGAGCATCCGATCTAGGTTTCTTTTCTTTAAGGTGAATGAAAGATTGAAGAGCTTTGCTTATGATTCTTGCAAATGTAGTAGTATTATAGTGATTGTTGGATGAAGCCATGATCAAATTAGTTTACAAAGAGCCTATTGCAATATGAAGATATAAGGGGAGGGTGAGGTAGGATGTGTGCCTAGAAGAAGAGTATTGGAACATGGAAATGTCTATTATATTTATAACTTCTTAGAAATAAAAACTACTATTTTAAGAATAAAAAATAACTATTTTAAGCACAAACGTAATTATTTTAACATCTCACTCAAACTCTCTTTCACTCACACTCTCTATCATATCCTTGAGACCTCTATCCATCTTGCTTCATCTCTCTCAATTGTCAATTTAATTACCTAAAGGGTCACGGAAGAAGCTAAAAACAATGCCAATGACATAATTTAAGTGCACAACAATAATATCTAAAACAATAGATTTCTTTCATTGCAAAGCAAGTGAAATACATCAGTACGGACGCCACGGGTGGTGGTGGAAGAAGGAAGGTGATATGCGGTAGGGAGCTCTACTGAATGGTGCAAGTGCAGGTGGGAGGTAAAAGAACCCACAAGGGATATATGTGGCATGACATGTCGATATTGGGGCTCCCTTGCAACACCAGATGGCCATGATGAGGCGCTTGACTGTGTTGGGCTCGTGGGTACTGAGATGAGTGGAGGATATGGTGAGGAACATGTGGAGACGAGCTCCCACATCCATATGTTGCTCCCGTCGAGCATACTCACACTAACCTCACCCTTGAAAAATTGTTGACCCAAATCATCATGAACTTAGGCAAGTGGGTGTAGACACAAACTAAGGCACACCTCATCTCGCTCCATGCTGATTCAATGTTGTTGCAATATCCTGCATGCTCTAGCCATGGTCCAAGTAGTATTGGAAAAGTAATCTAAGAATACATCCTTGGATCGGTGAACGTCCTGAGTAACCACCTCCTAAAGTACAAGCTCACAATTATATAAATGGACGACAATATAAAAGACAATGACTATATAACAATAACACTACTCGAATCCAATTATATACATCCTCGAATCGGTGAACGTCCTGAGTAACCACCTCCTAAAGTACAAGCTCACAATTATATAAATGGATGACAACATAAAAGACAATGACTATATAACAATTACACTACTCAAATCCAATTGTAATGAAGTGAGTGCTGTAATTACCTTGCGAAAGGCTCACTATGCTAACAACATCTCGGATGGGATTCTCGGTTGCATCCAATTGGTATGGCAAGGTTCCCTCTTGTGGTTTCGATTCCAAGAAGATATCATCGTCCATCTTGAACAATATGTAGCTACCTCACCTCCCTGCCTATCATACTTTGGAGACGACTGGATGTACTCTCACTAGGGTGCATGAAGATAGTGATGGCCAAAACAATGACCTATGTGCATACACTAGTAAGTACGCTAAGAAAATCATTGAGCTTCAATTTTATAAAAACCACTCACTCCTTCACGTATCTCTTCTTGGCCATGTTCTAACATGAGATACAAGTATCGCGCGGAAGGAAGCGCGACTACAAAGTCCTTTGTAATTTAAAGTTCCAAGTTCTTGCCTCTCGCACAATAATCTCCAGGTGCTCTGCACTAGAGTGCACACCATAGTATCGTTGGCTTGTAGGAACTTGCAGTAAGCATAAAAGCTGATTCCACAAGTACCTCCTTGAAAACATTCCATCGAGGAACCACAACCTCATCCTTGTTGTAGAGAGAGACATTTATTGGAAAATCGACCCACACCAAGCACTGGCCTTTGGATCGGCAAGGCCCACATGCTGCATCATAAATATATCATGTGTCGTTGTGTCTCAGCACATGAATGGTAATGACCCTGGAAATTTTGCATGCATACAAAATAAGGAAAATGATGACATTTAAGATGTTTATTCATTTGATACACAAAAAAATAATGTACAATCCACTTACTTGTTTATCATGTGCAACACCAAGAACTCTACCTCTACCTCCTTCTCCTCAAGGAATCGGACCACTTTACAAATCACCTTGGGAACCTTGTCTCTTTCAACTCGATTGGTTTTTTCCCATTCTTGCCATGCTTTAAGTTGATGGTTGATGTCCCAGACAACAAACATCTTCCCAACCATGTGTTGTCATCCTTTCATCTTCTCTAGTATCGTGTCAAGCTTAGCTGACAATGATAGGTCGTGACTAACTGCACACTTTGGCGATCGAATGGAAAGGACTCTTGGCTAGGGAATCCCTCTTAGAGACAATGAATACCGCCATTGTTGACTGGTTGCTTTTGATTAACCCCTCGATGGAATCCTCATTCGTACACGGATTGCACAGTTTGTAAGTGTGTGTGTGTGTAAGGAGGCAACAAAGTGGTACTCTAGGAAGGCCGTTATGGTTATCAACAAAGTGGTCCTCCACCCAATTCACGGAGATGCGTCGATTAACCACTTGGCCAAAAGTCTCCTTTACGGATTCCTCTTCTTCAACAACTGTGCCACTACTGCTGGCAACACGATTGGTAGGCGTTGAAGAAGTTGCCCCAAAGCTAACTGTAATTGAGAGGTGTTGGTTACCTTACTTGATGTGGCCACTTGTGACATGCCCACTTCTCGTAACACTACGATCTCATCTCGATTTCCAATCAAGCCCTTCGATTGTAATCGATTCCGAGGAGGCATTTTGCATTGATGGGGAGGCACATGAAAGAGAATATTTTTGAAAGGGGGACCCCTTGACGGAAACTTTGCACTGAAGGAGGGTTTAGGGGGAGGAGGCAGTGTGAGCGCACATTGAGGAAGGAGGGGAGGTGCAAGGAACCATTAAGAAGGGAGGGGGGCACGTTGAGAAAGAAGGGCTCATAAACGATTGTTTTTGTGAGCCCTCGTGTGATTATCTCTTTAAAGCCATTAGACAGCCACACATGCTACGTATGTGCTGCGTGCGTAAATGCCACACGGTGCTACCACGTGTAATGCCCGACCTTGGGCATTACACATGGTGCCTACTTGGGCTGCATAGTCCAGGTAGGCAGCATGATGTGTAATGCTCAAGCTCGGGCATTACATGTGGCCACCTATGTGGACTGGCAGCTATTATGCAGGCTCGTGCATCACGCAACCCAGTGGAAGTGAGCCAATTTTTGGGGCAGATTAGGTGGCATGGAAGACATCTCCAATAGTCCACATAGGCACCACGTGTAATGCCCCAGCTTGCCACGTGTAATGCCCGAGCTCGGGCATTACATGTGGTAGCCTATGTGGTGTGATTGTAAGATTCCTCCCCAGCCCCTCAAGATGTCCAGTTTCTTCCCCTATAATCAATCCCCTTTTCATAATAATAATAATAAGAGATCTTGTTTTTACCTGTTTTGGCCTAGAGAGAGAAAATATTCTAGAGAGAGATAATTTAGTTTTTAGATATCTTTGGATGGAAAAATATCCCTTCTTATTAAAGTAAATTCCCCGAAACAAAAGTTTAAAAAGAAATTCCTAAGGTGCATTAAAAATAAATTATAATATGCACAAAAGACCTTAGCCTAAGGGTCAAGATTTTCTGAAAATATTGGATTAAGATTCTTATGGACCAATGAGATTAATCCAAATTTAGGGAGGAGATAAATTGAAGATTAAAAGAAAAACCCCCCCAAAAATGAGTAAATGCTCACATAAGATGAAGAGTGGGACTAAGGGAAACAATAAAAAAACTGAATTTTTGATACCTTAGAGTGGGGATCTCCCCTCATGAAGGAGACACCTTTTTTCTCATCATTACTCCCAATTTTTAATCAATAAAATGAGATATTTCATCTCTCCTCTCTCCTATTTCAAAACTATAACCAAAAAGTAAGCTAAACTGAACCAAAAATGGTCAAAAATTGACCAAACTGATCTAGAAAATTCTAGAATCAATTTGTTTGGTTAGAGGCTCACTTTTTCCTATAAATAGAAGCCTCTCCCTTTGTAAAAGCTTAATGGTGTTTATGCACTATTACTCTACTCTTGTCCTGAGCCATCTACATTGAATTTCTTAATAATTCAATTGTTTTTTACCTAATCCTCTCCAATGTGAATTGGTGGCCGCTCTTACTTCAAACAAGAGTAGAACCCTCAATCCCTCAAGCCAAAGGAGAGCTTACAACCTCCATGTAAGCTAATTTTCTTACTTGTTTAATTTTAAATCTATGGTTTTCTTGATTTTCATGTTTTATAGTTGATTGAATTAAATTCAAATGCTATGAGGAAAAGGCCACCCCCTTCTCTTCTTTACATTCCAGCCTTTCTTAATCCTAGAAAGATTAACTAAGAGATTAATTAAACTTTTCTTATTGTTTACTCTCTTGAATTTAGAAAATTGTGTAGATTAGAGTTCTATGAGTCTAATTTGGGTTAATTTAAGTTAAAAATAGAATGATAAAAATGAGAAATGGTCAGCCATACAAAGGAGGTTATGGTAAAATTTTCTAAAATCTTGTGGAAAAGAAAGTTATTTTTATGTTATTCCAAAAGAGTAATTCCCACCATTTTAACATCTAAAAGAAATATTCTAATTACTCCATGTACATATTCACCTATGAATATGCATGGATATCACTGATATTAATTATTAAAATTGATTTCTATGCATAGAAAGATGCATAAAGAAATTTTTTATTATAAAAGTGTTATTCTTATTAAATTTAATTTCTATAAATAGAAAGATGCATAATGAAAATTTTTTTATTATAAAAGTGTTATCCTTAGTAAATTTAATTTCTATACATAGAAAGATTCATAATGGAAATTTTTTTATTATAAAAGTATTATCCTTAGTAAATTTAATTTCTATGCATAGAAAGATGCATAATGGAAATTTTTTTATTATAAAGGTGTTATCCTTAGTAAATTTAATTTCTATGCATAGAAAGATGCATAATGGAAATTTTTTTATTATAAAAGTGTTATCCTTAGTAAATTTAATTTCTATGCATATAAGAATGCATAATGGAAATTTTTTTATTATAAAAGTGTTATTCTTATTAAATTGATTTTTATGCATAGAAAGAAGCATAAAGGAAATTTTTTTATTACAAAAGTGTTAATCTTATTAAATTTGATTTTTTTGATGCATAAAAAGATGCATAAAGGAATTTTTTTATTATAAAAGCATTATTCTTATAAAAATTGATTTTTATGCATGAATAGATGCATAAAGAAATTCTTTTTATTTTGAAAGTATTATTCCTATTAAAAGCTCACCTCATAAATGGGAACCTTGAGAACTAGAAGCTACATACAAATAGAGGAAGCTCATACAAATCGCACAAGTAAGAAAGCGCACAAATCGAGGAAGCTCATACAAATGAGATGGATGTAGGTAATGTTGAGAGTGAGAGAGATAAATATCTTGGTGCAGCTAATGGAGGATTTGTATGATGCATATGATGAAGAACTCTAGTGTAAAACAAGTGGAACTATAGCTCATGGGCAGAGAAATAATCAAGAGATGACATCTCCCTCTCTCCCCTTTAATGGGGTGCACCCATGAGCCCTCAGAGAACCTGCATACGTGAGTGCTTTTTAGGCTCTGAGGGAGCACCATGGGTGTACCCCATTAGAGCGTTGAGGTGGAGGCAACCCCCTTTCTCAACATTTTCATCTTCCTTGCCTCCCAATAATGGTATCTCCCAATATTTTTGGAGAGAACCCAACATTTACATCTCCCTATTTTTGAAGAGCACCCAACATGGCATCTCCTCTCTTTCCTCCAATGGGGTGAACCCATGGTGCTTCTCAGGAGCTCTCAAAGCACTCGAATGCACACGGGTGCTCTGTGAGCTCTACTAGAGAAACTATGGGGTGCATTAGTCCTCTTGTGATTAGTTCAACTGGCCCCATGGCCATCTTCTTCAAAGTGCTTATCAAATCAGCTGGCTGTGCCAATGCCCCAACATGGCATCTCCCTCTCTTTCCTCCAATGGGGTATACCCATGGTGCTCCCCCCCAACAAGAGCCCTTAGAGCACATGATGTGGGGGGAGCACCATGGGTTAACCCCAACCATGGGGTGCATTGGTCCTCTTATGATAGATCAACTTCCCCATGGCCATCTTCTTCATGGACCAAACATAAAGAAACCTGCAACTACCATCCATAATATGCTTCCAACATCCCATTCAACCTTCTTACGATTATCTAACCGGTACTAATGCCTTGAACAACACCAATAATGTTTTAAAAATGCCTAATGAGTTGCAGAAATGGATTTTCCAAAACAATGTATCTTCATGTCCAATCTCTACAAATAGTGGCAATAATTTGAATACTCAAGAGAGGAATGTCACTAAATCAATTTGTAAAAGCATTGTCTAGGATGTAAATACCAATAAGTAAATTAACAGAATTCAATAGCTTAAATCAACTAGGAACAGATGGCACCCTCGTGTAAACATCATTCCTTGTTGCTTGACTATCAAATCACATGTACACATACTGTAGAAGAAACACAATTCCCAAATTGTAGAACTCATATACGTACACATGTACCAGTGCAAAAACTCATATACATACACAAATAAATCACATGCACACCTTGTGTACATTAAGTTAGACTCAGGAGCCTAAACACTCAAGATAGAAAAACAAGCCAAAAATGCCATTTCATCATAATGCATTTAGATAATTGATGTTCCTACGAGCATATGAAGAGCACCAAAAAGGTAATTCCAGTATTTGATTCACTTTTGGGGTCGGCTTGTTACACCGGGTAGTAACACAAGAACAGGTTATAGATCCTTCCCTTCTAGCCTCTCCACACACACACATGGGGGCACGAGATGCACCCATGTGCCCCCCAAGAGCCCACAGAGCACCCGTGTGTGCATGGGTGCTCTATGGGATCTTGGGGAGCACATGGGTGCACCCCATTGGGGACACACACACACACACACACACACACACACCCTATGCATGTGGGTGCTCTATGGGCTCTTGGGGAGCACCATGGGTGCACCCCATTGGATATATATATATATATATATATATATATATATATATATATATATATATATATATATATATAGAGAGAGAGAGAGAGAGAGAGAGAGAGAGAGAGAGAGAGAGAGAGAGAGAGAGTGACCTACTATATGGGCCCGACAACAATGATGGAACCCAATGATAATGGAGGAGACAATGATGATGATGGAACTCAATGATAATGGAGGAGACAATGATGATGATGGTGGTCCATCGCGATGGCGACAATGGAACCTGGCGGAGAAGGAGAATGAGAAGGAGAAGAGGAGGGGAGTAAGAAGAGAAAAAGAGATAGAGAGAGAGAGACCTAAGGAAAAATATAATTAAAACTTGACAATTTTGAAGAGGATTCATTTCCATCTCCGAGTTCGAGGCTCAGTCGAATCTATCTTTTCCTGAACCCTAGCAAACATTCCGTAAGGAGAGATAGAGATAGAGGAAGATATTTCTATCTTTCCCTGAACCCTAGCAAACATTCCGTAAGGAGAGATAGAGATAGAGATAGAGATAGAGGAAGATATATCTATATAATTTTTACAAAATATAACTAAAACTTAAGACTTTTGAAGAGGACTCATTTCCATCTCTCACAAATTTGACCAAGCTTTCTACAAATTTGAACAAGTCCTCGGATAAGTATACCCTTTCTTTTCCCCAACCCTAGCACACATTCATAAAGATAGAAGGAAAGAGAGAGACAGAGACAAAAGGAAGAGGAGTAGGAGAGAGAGAGAGAGAGAGAGAGAGAGAGAGAGAGAGAGAGAGAGAGAGAGAGAGAATAATTTATAAACATATTTATAAATTATAAACATATTTTATAAATTATGTTTATTGAAGAGAATAATTTATAAACATATTTTCTTCTTAATGGTAAAATATAGAAAAATATTTAGTGGTTTGTTATAGAGTATTTTTTTAATATTTTTTGGTTTACCATAGAAATTATAAAAAATGTTCAAAAAAATTGATGGATTCTTTAAAATAACTATTTCTTAATAAAAATAAATAATACTCAACATTAAATCAAATGAATATAACTTAAATAAGCATAGTTAATTACTAAATTTATTAAAATTTGATGAGTGAGATTATTTAGAACTGAGAATGGACACTATGTTTTGGCCTAGCTTGCCCTGCGGTGTTTGTTCTATGTGGCGATAGACACCAATGGCTAACTATGAAGCCACTATATCTTGGACACTTGATAATAAGACATTGTGACTAGACAGGTTCAACAAAGAAATAACAAGCTTTTTCTGAGCCAATACTACCTACAAAGCCTTCTGCCTTTGAGTAAAAAGTTTGTCACTCTAAACACTATTATCCAAGTTGGTACATAGCTCATAGAAGTCAGAACTCCTTCATAAATGGAATGTTGAGGATCAAGAGCATTTCATGTCGAATTCCACTTTGTCAACCAAGTATATTATGGTGCATTGTGAGACAATGAAGAAAAGGACGAAGATTTAGTTGAGGATTCCATGGTGGATATTTCGAAGGACAACAATAATGAGGTTATTGACCTAACTAACAGGACACCAAAAAACATACATATAGGTTTGTCTGAAAAAGGAAGTTTTGTTGGGATCAAGGCTGGGGGGAGGGGGTGCTTATGTGAATGATACTAGTGGAGATGAAAAGAAAAGGAATCACACAAAACACATTCTTCCTTGGATTCTAGAGAGTGTAGGTGCTACTCACTTGAAGAGTTTGATAAAGAATTTTGCTGGATTTTATCCAGTGAATGAACTGCCTCGGACTTACAATGGAGATATCATTTTTGAACTGCCTCCAGTATTCAACCGTTGGAATGGAGCAAAAATTCGATGCTCATCTGTGGACAAGGCCACATAGGACCAATATGTCTATTAGTTGCATTGTGCATCTTAGTTATTGCTTAGGTTCGATGCAATGTCATTAGATAACATGTCCATACTTTTTAAACAATAAGAAGTATAATGGTTTTTTCTTTTGTGGTTATTTGGATAAATAAGTTAACGAGGGTCTTCTTACAAAGGAGATAAGAACAAGTATTAGATGTCACTACTGCAAAAAAAAGGTTTTTTGTGTGGAGCCTTGCACTTGTATGGTCTATTATATTTTACCAGATAGCCCAGATTGTTGCTACATGTGGGAGAACATAAGCATGAAATCAAAGCTGGTAAATCACGTGCAACTATTCAAAGAGTTAGAAAACGGGTTTGTACAGGGATTAGGGGGATAGAAGTGATGGGCCTAGGAGAATTCAAATGATTGTTGCACGACAAGTGCTAGTAGACTCCTTTGTAAATGATAATAAAGGAGAGATGGGAGAAACAGAACTCAAAAACTTCTTGGGGGATATGATTTCTCTTGTGCAAAATCAAAGGTAGATACCTACAAATTTTAAGAAATGAGTGGCTTTTGGTAAGTTAGAAATGTGACTTTGGACTAAAATAACCACTTGCCTATAGATTTATGACAATAGTGGCTTTTGAGAAAAGAATGAAAGCTGTGGTGATAGGTGATGGATATGAAAACATTCTTATGCTATTAAAAAAATGCATGTTTCCTTTTTTCCATAATAGTCACTTCCCCACGACAAGGTGGGCTTGAAGAGAAATGCTTTCTCTTCAAGATGTCCACCGCTAAAGGATCCGGTTTTACTTTTTGTACGTGAAATAGTAAAATGCACTGTGTATCCATTGGTTGTATTTTTTTGGAGGGTAATAGTCCAACCATGAAGGGGTCCTCAGAACAAGCATTGTGGTTTGGTCAATGATGCATTATGTTGTATGGTTCAACTATTTGTGCAAGCTAAATGAAAAGAAGTCATTCAAATGTGTTACCTATTCTACATTGTGCAATCAATTATTTTATCTTGTCACGTATGAGAATAATTGAAAGAACAAGAAAGCCGCATGATAAGACATTTAAGAAAGATGAATAAATAGAGAGTCCTAGATCATTGAGATATTGAAGGGAATATATATTGGACGAGAGAGATAAAGACAACGGGAAAGAACAAAATAGAGAGAGGGAGATGTAGAGGGAATATATAAGAATCCCCCTCCATATTGATGGGCTATTTATGTATCACGCATTCATCCTTGTACCTAAAGGCCTTCTACATGCAACGCTTGTGTGCATCCCTACAAAAAAAAAAACATAGCAATGATTTCTCTTCAATTTTTCTGTCTTCTCACTCTAGTAATGGTGTTATGGGAGCCCATTTGGGGCCATCAAGCCAACCCCTTCTTTGACAACCAACAACAACAACCACCCTCACAAGTAATACCATCACACTATCCTTGCTTGGTGCATGGAGTTGTTTGTTGGGAATCAAAGCACCGATGCCCACAATGTGCATAGAAGCTCGACAATGGAAACACACTCAAGTTACTCCTAACATACTACCTTGCACACAAGAGAGGGAGAAGAAGAAGAGAAACAACATGCAAGGGTCAATTTTCGAGAGGTGCAATTAGCCAACCATAATGAGGGTTAACTCCTTGATGTGAAGCCGCTAGGGGCTCACTCCACCTCTACTTGTGTCACCCAAGTAGAGATTCAACAGCTAGGTAGAGAGCAAGAAGGAGGGAGCTATGGAAAGCTCAACCTTCACTCCATGCCACATGCATGCAAAAGGACTTGGTAGAGAGCAAAGAGAGGGGAGGGTGAAAGCATGTATAGGTGGTACCACTTTTTTCACCTTTTGGTGGTACCACCAATAGCCCCTAAAAGGAGGGAAGTTTAGTATTTTTAAAATTAGTAATATGGAAAATAGTGGGCCATCATAAAATTAATTGGGCCCCCTCTTCAAAGCATGCACTGATTTGGCCGCCCCCCTTCTCATAATATGGAAAATAGTGGGCCATCATGAAAAGGATTGGGCCACCCTCTTCAAAGCATGCAATGATTTGGCGCCCCCTTCTCGTAATATGGAAAATAGTGGGCCATCATGAAAAGGATTGGGCCACCCTCTTTAAAGCATGCATTGATTTGGCCTGTCGCACGCGCCCCCCTTCTCCCTCTACTCCTCTTCTCCCTTTGCTCCGTTCCTGCATTCCCTCTCACCAAGCGAGCTTCCTGCCCATTCATACCTCTGTTGCCTCGAATCACTCACGGTTTCACCGTTTCACAGCCGCGTGCGCAGAGATGAGTGATCCCACCCCCAAGAAGAACACCCCCCTTTGCGGATGCTGACTCAGTCGTGCAGACCCCTTCACCGATGCTAGAGCAAGGTGAAGCTTCCCAGACAACATGCGGCCCCCCAACAGAAAAGTCCGCTCGGAAAGGTATTGTGCTCCTCTTCCAGGTCTGCTACATGCGCACATATCCTTCTTACACATCTCCTCCATTGGCTTTTGTTTGCACATTGTTTCCCTGTCAATGCATGCTCCCCTTGAGAGCTAACGTTTGCTTGTTCTCTTATTGACAACGTCATCTAAGTACCCCAAGCTCTCCCGTTTTTGCTACTCAGCAGCAGCTGAGTTGCATGCTTTGAGCATGGAGGGCAAGCTGCCCAAAGACCTTACTGTCGAGGATTTGCCACCTGAGGAGTGGCTGACTGTCTTCAAGTTCCCGAAAAGAAGAAGACAAAGGTCTTCTTGCATATGGTGCAGGATCACCTATACGACGCTTGTCATCTTTTGTATCAGGAAGTGTACCAAGCTGCCCCTCTAATGGGGAACTAATGACAAAGTTTGCTAGGGGGTTTGCCTTTGAGAATTGTGCAGCTGCTAAAGCTCAACCCGAAAGTCACAAGATTGCATGGGCTGTGGTGGGTGGTATGGTCTTGGAGAATGTGAAGGCTCAACGGGGAGGTTTGAATCGCAAAGTGAGCAAGTTCATGTCCGATTACGGTGTTTCTGTCTTATATGGACAAACAGAGCATGCTGTTGACTCCTACGCCTTGACAGTGTCTAATCACCCTGCAAAACCGACTGAGGTTGCATCCTAGTCCCTATACATAGAATGGTTAGGTAGAATTGCTGAAGATCTTGATGGGCAAGCCCATATTGCTGAAGCGAAGGTTGGTTCTGCTAAATTGGTCTTAGCAGAGAAGAGGGATTTGTGGCTACGCAACGAAGGCACCTATTCGGCCTATACCCCGATTATAGTAGAGATGGAGAGACTTAGAGCAGACATAGAGATATTAAAAGCATCTTCCCTAGAAAATGAAGCTCTCATTTTGAAGAAGGAAGCTGAGATAGGAGTGCTGGAGAGGGTGGTCTCAGTAGCTTCTAGTGCTGTGACGTCTGCTGCAGAGATGAAGGAGGAGGTGTCCACTATGCAGGTACTTTTGAAAACTCAAGCACTTTTCTATCCTTTAAGTAGTGGTCCAAGCACTTGCAAGTGATATATGCACTTGCAAGTGATTCAAGCACTTGAAAGTGGTGTAGCATGTACACCACTTGCAAGTGCTTGTTTCACTTGCATCACTTGCAACAAGTGCTTAGAGGTCATCGAGTTCATAGACCACTCATAAGTATTCAGACCACTTGCAAGTGTTGTGACCACTTGCAAAGTGTTATACCACTGTAAGTGCTTACATCACTACTAGCAAGTGCATAGAAATCATGCAACTTCTTAGAAGTTTAACAAGTGCTTAGACCACTTGAAGGTGCTAAGACCACCTGCACAAGTGGTCATATCTTTTGCAAGTGGTCATACCACTTGCAAGTGCTAAGGCCACTTGTAAGTGTTCATGCCTTCTGCAAGTTCTAAGACCACTTGCAAGTGTTTATACCACTTGCAAGTGTTTATACCACTTGCAAGTGCCTAGGCCACTAGCGAAGTTCAAGACCACTTGCAAGTGTTCATACTGCTTTGCTCATACCACTTGCAAGTGCTTAAAACACTAGCAAAAGCACAAAGCACATACAATTTCTAAGACCTTTAACAGGTGCTTAGAACACTTGGAAGAGCCACTTGCAAGTGGTTGCATCATTTGCAAGTGCTTACACCACTTTCAAGTGCTTAGACCACTCACTAGTGCTTAGACCTTAGGGCACTGCATAGACCACTGACAGGTGCTCAAACCACTTACACATGCTTGAAAGTTCTGATGGCTGGTTGTTTTTCATTATGTGCAGGCTTCGGTTGAGGAAATGGAGCATGTGTTATGTGAGCTGAGGAGACAGGCTTCCTTCATGAAGGAGGCATGCACTTTCTTGAAGAGAGAGGGGAGAGCCCTTCTAGTGCCTACCCCACCTGCCAAGTCTGTCCTAGGTGTTGACACTGTCCTCATTGGTGGATCTTGTGGGGCCAGCTACTGTCAAGCAAACATGCGGTCGGCGTTTATTATCTACCATGTGCCCACAAGTACCACCCCTTTTGCTTTTCCATTATCTGTGCGACTGAGCCTAAGTGCATTGTTCTGGACTGTTCGTGGGAGATACCACTTGTAGCAAGATGTTGGGCACTTGGGAATGCATATGAGGAGTCCATAGGTAAGGCATGCCTCTTTCATAGGACAAGATTCATGCTACTTTTGATATGTACAGTAATTGTCTGTTATGTCTCTCAGGTGAGGGGGTGGACCCAGCCGCTTCCACCTTGTCCATGCATGGTGCTTGGTGATGGAGGCATCCTGAGGGAGACACTTGGTTCTGAGATCACACAAGGTAATTTTGGTTGCTGTAACATGTTATCCTCAGACATGATTATCCATGATCATTGTGATTATATTAACTACCTGTGCTCCTAACTTGATTTCCTATTGCTATCCCAGGTACTGATGTCATTAAGACATTAAGTCATGTTAGTGCTCCAACTGGAGAGCCAAGCCGCGTCGACAAAGGTGTACATACTGAAGAGGAGTTGGACCCAGATAAGGAAAAACTCTCCAATTTGTTGCAGGAGAGCTGTGGAAGAAGAAGAAAAGGCAGGTGGAGGATGGGCCTCTTCGGGACCCAAGAAAAGTACTAACCCAATTTTCCCCAAAGCCCGAGCATGCAAGAAGCTTTAGCTTCTTGCAATTTTGTAGCTTTTTGCTCATGCAAGTCGCATTATTTTGCGGCAATATAATATATAAGTCCTTTGTCTCAGTGTCTGTGCGTGTCTTGACCATCTTAATTGTTGTGCATGTAGTTAAAATTCAAGTTGTTGGCTCGAAAACCCTACCACCCACCACTGATGAGGTAGAGCACATTGAGCACTGTCCTCCACGCTATCAGTTTCGACGCTTCAATGACTCTCGAGACGTGGCAGTCGTTGTTGACTTCAACAAGGTTCTTTTGTGCATGCACGATAAGCGCAGGATGACAGAGATTCCCCCAAATGTCTCAACGTTGTACTTTTCCAAAGTCTGTGAGGATGAGAACACCACCTATTATGTACACCAGGATGCAGAGAGCCATGGATAAGTGCCTGCCTCAAGCCAAGAAATGCATGAGTGGATGGCTGTCGCAAACCGCTTGCCATGTTTGCACTTGGCGCTTTGATAATCCTCCTAGGCCAATGTTCTTGAAAAACCTGGATACCTTCTGGCATCTTTTCTCGAAATTCAATAAGACAAATACACTTGTGCTAGATGACGCATTGTATAAAATGTACTCTAATGATCCTGCATGCTATGTGATCCTTCCTGAAGTGGAGAAGCAGACTGAGGGGCAGTGGGAAAATTTTCTGAAACAGGATGTGGCTGACTTTGTGTTGCAGTGGGCAGAAAGTGCTGACAGAGCAAAAACTGTCAAAGAGTGCCCTTTTGATGTCAGGGATGATGCCTTGCAATGGTCGAATTGGAGAATCGTGCAGAACAAAGTTGAGGAAATGAAAGAAATTGAAGCCCCCACGTTGTCGAAAATTACCCCCAACTTGGATCCTAAAGAAAGAAAGTATAAGCATCCAAAGAGTAAAACAACAAATTAGAAGTGCTTTTGTTGGCATTTTTCCCATTGTACAGAGGACTGCCCCTGTAGCCCCTTCACTGCCATGACACCATGCCCTTACTGTGTAGCTTAATGTACTCTGACACCGTGCCTTTATTGTGTGGCTAACTTCCAACACTCCTTGACATATATACAAACAAAAATGGTTTTGACCTTGGAACAATTTTGTGTCGATCTGGTGTCATTTTCTTTAGTTTATACTGTGGTTGCATTTTGTGGACTCTTAAGAAAGTGATGGTATGAAATTGCTTGTCTAGGTACTGAAGGGCTTGTCAAGTGGTTTAAAAGTGCTGGTCTAGACACTAAAAGTGCTTGTCAAGTGGTTTGAAAGTGCTTGTCTAGGTATTGAAGTGCTTGTCAAGTGGTTTGAAAGTGCTTGTCTAGATACTAAAAATGCTTGTCCAGGTACTGAAGTGCTTGACAAGAATTTCTCAAGTGGTCTGAAAGTACTAAACATGTGCTTGTCTAGGTACTAGAAAGTGCTGGCTAGGTAATCTGAAAGTGCTTGTCAAGGTGCTTAAAGTGCTTGTCAAGTGGTCTGGAATGCTTGTCTAGGTACTAAAAGTACCTGACAGGTGCTTACCATGTGGCCTCCAAGTGCTTGTGTAGGTACTTCAACTGTTTGGGAAGTGCTGGTCAAGTGGTCTGAAAGTGCTTACCATGTGGCCTCCAAGTGCTTGTGTAGGTACTTCAACTGTTTGGGAAGTGCTGGTCAAGTGGTCTGAAAGTGCTTGTCTAGTTACTTAAAGTGCTTGTCTAGGTACTTAAAGTGCTTTTCAAGTAATCTGAAAGTGCTTGTGTAGATCCTAGAAGTGCTTGTGTAGGTACTCGAAGTGCTTGTCAAGTGGTCTTAAAGTGCTTGTCTACTACTGAAAGTGCTATCAAAGAGTTGAACGTGCGAAATAGTGCTTCTTAGGAGGACGCATTGTGCTAGCTTGAAAGGTAGAACTTACAAGTTCTCCTCTGGGGGCATGCTATTATAGATTTGTTCAAATACATCATTTGACAATTCATATACATTAGGCTCACCTTCTACCAAGCACATCGGAAACCTGATGCATCGCACCAGGTGGGAGTAGATAAAAGCAGGGGGCTTGTCATCCAAAAGAACGTAGGTGTCATCTTGGCCATTTACCTTATCGTAGAAGAGTCCCTCAATGACAAATGAGTTCTTTTGAATACGGTTATGCCATTCATCCCTTTCGGATTTGATGGTCAAGCGCTTGGTTTTAGTGCACTTCAAGATGTAGAAGTCTGCACCAGGCTCTTCTGCATTCACTGCGAAGTTATGGCCAACCATCAAGGCATCACTTAGGTCGTCATGGTGGCCAGCATACATGGGGGCTCCTGGTAACTCATCATCGCTGAATGCTTCTCCATCGTTTTGAACATTGACAATCGGTTGTATTCGCAAGTACTGCCACCTCTCAACGTGGTCCTTGTTTAGACATCTCCTCCATTGGCCTTTCATGCACACATGGCAAAAGCAGGACAATGGTCTGCACCGTAGCCCGTGCTACATATCTGATTGACTGTAGCCATTGACACAGTGGAAGGATCGAGACCCTTTGATCCGCATGCAATCCCACTCTCTATCTCTGTCTACATCACCGAGCTTGACCTCCCAGAATCTACGATCGACTTTCTTCCCTGTCAATGGACATTCTTTCCTGAGGGTTGCATTGAGGAATGCCACCACACTTGAAGCGTTATGTAACACCCATCCATCACATTTCAGCTACTCCTGTGTGAGAGCTCTTTTGAGCACCACACCAGCCCCATCGTGCTCGCCCTTCCCATGGCCAGGTGCGAAGAAACTGTGCATCATCTCAATACCTGTCATATTGAAGTATCGGGCTACAAAATAGAAAAGGCGCCTTGCTTTGAATTGTGAAGCAGCACCATCAGACTACACCCAGTGTCGCTTGACACTGCATCCTTGAGCTTTCAGCCACTCATTGTGCAAAAGAAAGCAGTGCTGCACAAACAAAGTGTCGTGGATTTTGTCATCAGAGATGTAGAAGTGGGTTGTCTTCCGAATGGTACCAAGCACATCATGCAGGTATGAAATGTGGACCAAGATTGTCACCTGAGTTGAATACCAATGCATTGACTAAATTTTATTCTGCACCGTGAAGGAGTAATTCTCTACAAAATCCACTACCGACACCACTACATCATCTAGAAATTTATCCAAACACTCTTTGAATTGTTCAGCTTGCCATCTGTACTTATAATTGTGTTTGATGAAGTTTCCCAATTTGCTTTGAAGCAAGGAAGTGAAAGTCCTCGGGCTGACTTGGCGAATAACAAGATCTTTTCGAGTTTTTGCTTGACCGTTCTCATCCACTTCCTGTGTAGGAACATCGTCAAAAAGCTTGACAGCCATCATAGAGGTGTCATCGCTTTTTTCATGTGGACACAAGGAGATCTGTTTGATGCCACAATGTTGGCATGTACCCAAAAGACATTATCTACGGCGGCATAGTCAATGGGTTTTGGGCATAATACAGACTCCCACAGGTCTATTAAGCTTGGAAATGTGGCATTGGAGGCCGTGCATTGCGCTGTTCCATCATGAGAACTGCAAACAAGGCACTTGCAACTGCATGGCCGGCCATGTAGCCCATATCTTCCCTGGCGCTTCCCTGGCATATCTGATTAAGAGCTTCCTTGAAGTAGACAAGCTGCACATGGTATTCACAGCAGCAACAAGTGGTGCGGTCCTTCAACTTGCATACGAAGTATGGCTTTAGACCCTCAAAACATCTGAGGGAGATCCTTATGTTAGGATGAGCCACTTGGAACCGCATATAGAAGTCCCTCTGTGACAAAGAAGACAAATTTAGACACACTATCAAGCATTATAAATCATTCTGAAGCAACCTATAGCATTGGTAAGCATTATGACACACTTTCAATCAGTGTAAAGCTATGACACTCATTGGGTAAAGCTCTTAGACGCACTTAGTAGCACTTTCTGCATCTGGCAGCACTTGTAAATGGTTGTAAAGCACTATAAAGCACTCTCAGGCACCTGCAAGCACTTAGAAGCCTGAGGATCCATTTAGATGAACTTGGAATAACATGGAATTTCTTGGAAGCACTTAGAAGCACTTGGAAACACTAGCAAAAAACACTTAGAAGCAAGTAAAGCATGTGGAAGCACTTGGAAGCACTTAGAAGCACATGGAAGCACTTAGAAGTACATGGAATCACTAGCAAGCACTTAGAAGCACTTGGAAGCACTTAGAACCACTAGCAAACACTTGGAACCACTAGCAAGCACTTAGAAGCACTTGGAAGCACTTAGAAGCACATGCAAGCACATGGAAGCACTAGCAAGCACTTAGAAGCACTTGCAAGCACTTGCAAGCACTTAGAAGCACTAGCAAGCACTTAGCAAGCATTTAGAAGCCCTAACAAGCACTTGGAAGCACTTACAAGCACTTGGAAGCACTTACAAGCACTTACAAGCACTTGAAAGCACTTGGAAGCAGTTAGAAGCTCCTATTATGACTTCTGAAGCTCTGTTAAGCCATTATGAGCATAAGCACTTGGAAGCATTTGGAAGAACTCTCAGGCACGTGGCAGCTTTTTGAAGCACTATTAAGCACTCAGAAGCAACAAAAGGCACTTAGAAGCACACACAAACATTTAGATGCACTTGGAAGCACTTGGAAGCTCCTGTTATCACTTTTGAAGCTCTGTTAAGCCATTACGAGCATAAGCACTTGGAAGCATTTGGAAGAACTCTCAGGCACCTGGCAGCTTTTTGAAGCACTATTAAGCACTCAGAAGCAACAAAAGGCACTTAGAAGCACACAGAAACATTTAGATGCACTTGGAAGCACTTACAAGCACTTGGAAGCAGTTAGAAGCACTTGGAAGCAGTTAGAAGCTCCTGTTATCACTTCTGAAGCTCTGTTAAGCCATTACGAGCATAAGCACTTGGAAGTATTTGGAAGAACTCTCCGGCACCGGGCAGCTTTTTGAAGCACTATTAAGCACTCAGAAGCAACAAAAGGCACTTAGAAGCACACAGAAACATTTAGATGCACCTGGAATGACATAAAATTACTTGGAACCACTATGAACCACTTAGAAGCACTTGTGATCACTTGAAGAAGTATATCAAGCACTATAAAGCATGGTTAAGCAATATAGTGCACTGTCGGCGGGTACTCAAAAGTGGTTTGAAAATGCTCAGAAGCACTAAGATGCACTCATGACTTGGAATTTCTTGGAATCACCATGAAGCACTCAGAAGCATCTGAAATCGATTGTAAAGCTTCATAAAGCACTATAGTGCATGGTTAGGCATTGTAATGCACTGTGAGGCACTTGCAAACATTTGCAAGCATGGTAAAGCACTCTAGTGCCCTATCATACAAAATTTTAGTACTGTCAAGCACTCTAAACCACTGACATTTAGAAATCAGTATCGTATAGAAGAGCATATCCAGATACACTATCAATCATATGCGAGAAACTGTGTAGCTCTTACAACACAGTGATATACCTGAGGCAAATCGAGTAGATGCACTGGATGCAGTACATGCGCACTCTTTCCTATCCTCTTTCGAACAACATCTTTCTTGTTTGGGGAGATGCGAGTTTCCACCGACCAAAACTGAAACACGATTTCCCTGATTTCACTGGTGATGGTGCTTGCCCTATGCAATTGACGGTGACAAGAATCCAAGGGAAGTGACCCTTCCTCCACTTCATGTTGCAGCCGAAAATTGGCCGCAATGACATTCCTTCAATGAACTCCTAAAGCCTTGGCAACTTCTCTACCACTCATTTGATTGTCAACACCAGGCGCCATTGAGGCATGCCACGATAGTAGCCCGCTTTAAAAACAACTCGTTATTTGAATGGGGTGTCTTCACCTCAGATAATGTATGACAAATGTTAGAGAAAATGAGTCTCTCAACTGTCTCTGACATGTGCTACAACACTGAGAACGTTGGATGATGGAGGAGCTGTTGTAGAATCTTTGTTTGAAGGCCCTCGGAAAGCCCGTTTGTTTGTTTGCGCCAGCACTGAGAAACTGATCTGCAGATTTTCCTTGCCTCTCGCTCATCAATGCACCATCCTCGCACGTACGTGCCATCCTCTTCTCAATGCTTCTTTGTTCCCTCTTCTTTGCACCTCACTAGTTTCGAAGACCTGGCAGAAGTTCTCTCGGGATGTGTTGTGTGATAGACAATGGGGGAAGATATACGGAGCCTATATTGCCATTCTGTACACTATGAGACTCCATGTGGAGCCAGTTATGAGGGAGCTAGGAGGCTGAGGTTATTGTGCAAAGAAGACCATTAAAGCACAACTGTAGTCTTCATGGAGAGAGAGAGAGAGAGAGAGAGAGAGAGAGGGAGGGAGGGAGAGAGGAAGATAGTACAAATGAATATAGCTTGCGCTCAAGCGGGAAGAGAGGCCCTTCTGTGTAGGCAGGAAGCAGAGGCTATGGCAGAGAGAGAGAGAGAGAGGTGGAGAGTGAGAGAGAGTGAGAGAGAGAGAGTCACGGCAGGCCAACGGATTGCAGGACGAGTGCAGACTGAGTGGAGGAGAGAGAATATTCAGAAGCGTTTAATGGGCATGCCAATCCCTTAATGAATGCTCAGTTACATTTTCAAGCCCACCTCTTTTTCAAATTTAAGCCTCTTTCTCCTCCCGAAGGGGTGGCTAAAAGGAGTGTCCAAGACACTCCTTTTTGGTACCACCTATACATGCTTTCACTCGAGAGAGAAGGAGAGAAGCCAAATCATCACTATCCCTACAAGCACACACCAACAATCAAGCATTCAAGCACAACAAGCAAGCATACATCCACAAGCTCATGAGAGAGAGAGAGAGAGAGAGAGAGAGAGAGAGAGAGAGGCAAAACTCAAATAATACTAATGGGATTGTCCCTTTTCATATTTCATCAAATGTCTTATATTTAAGAGCTCATAGTTTACAATGGCCAGCCACCCATTTACAATTGGGGGCCCAAAACTAGTCTTTCTAGCTCATGTACAACTCTTTCCTATGACTGGCAGTACACAAGCCATAAGCTTGGTCATCCCATGTCTCTTATATCATTAAGCGCTTTGCACAGTTATAAAAGATAGATTACAATGAGCATAGCCACGCTTCAAAAGTAATGTTAACCAGAGTGGTTAACAGAAGGAGACCTTGCCCTAGGGTGTTGGCACATCCTTGTTGATGACGGTACCTATCACATTCCTTAGGTGTGTAAGTTTCTATGCTTTGGAGACTTTCTTCTTTCTATTTTTCTTGGCCAAGTGGTGTTGATCTCTCTAGAGGCTTCCAACTCTAGGGATGCAAAATCCGAATCCTCATATTCCTTTGTAGGGGAATTCATCCTTGAAATATGGATGATGACATCTGGACAAAGATGAGGGTGAGCAAGCATGTTGTAAATAACAAGAAAAATAAAGCAAAATAAAAAGAGAAAAGATAGGCAAAAATGAAGGACCGTGTAGTTTTAAATATGAATAATAATTGACAAATATGGGGCAGTTGACTCATAAATATGGATAGGCAACACATTTCTCGTGCATGAACAAGTTATTGGCTATGAAAAACTCTAGTTTTTAATGATGTATATTTGAGATATTCACCTCAAAACAAAATACATGCAAAAATGCTCCAAGGAGGCGGAAGGAGGGGGAAGAGGGAGCTCCAGAGGAGTTGGAAGGACAGGGAAGAGGGGGCTCCAAAGGAGTCAGGATCAGAGGAAGCTGAGGGGAGAGCTGAAGATGAAGGTTGGGGAACAGAGGGGACGAGGTGGGGGGAGAAGGGGTAACTAAGGGGTGGGAGAAGGAAGAGGAGGGGAGGAATCCTCCTAAGAGGAAGGGTCCGTCGAAGGGTCGGTGGTGCCAGAGGGCTTCACTGGGATCTGGGAACCTAAAGAGGAATCTTGGCGAGGTAACGACCTCCAAACAAGAGGCATAGGAGGTGGGTTTCTTGAAGTAACTAGGGGGTCCATCACCATTGGGTGGCTGTTGAGATAAATGCTCAAAACAGTTTTCTGACAAAACCATATCCTCCTGTGCTCTACCAACTTGGCATCACTCAACTTTGGAAGTCAATTGTTGGCAGCTTTTTCTCGAGCCAATGCTCTGCGACTCTCCCACACCAGTATCAGTCGTGGGGTCGGATCTTGGTGGTGTTCCCACCCCCTTAAGAGGATCTGAGTTCAGAGCAGGGAGGGGGCCACTAGAGGTTGTCTCATGGACTGACTGGCGAGGATAAGCTCTAGCGAGATGTCCCATCTTCCTGCATATGAAGAAATTGCTTGGGAAGCTAGAGTACTCCAGTCTCTGTAGAATAGGGGCTTCTCGGAGGCAAGGAAGAGATACGGCATGTGGCACTATCTCTAGAGAGGCTATGCAGATACAAAGAGATGGAATTCCGATCGCCCAAGCAAGAACCAAAGCAACGGTGGAGCAGGGGCAACAAGCAGGAAAAAGAAAGAACAGAGGTAGGTGCTACGGGAGAGGAAAGAGGGCGGGTGAGAGGGGGCAGGAGAGAGGGCAAGCGGTGGGATATGAGAGGAGGCAGGGGGCAGGCGCACAGGTGCGAGGGGAGGAAGGGAGAAGCACAAGAGGGATAGAGAGGACGGGCAGGGGGTGGAAGGAGACAACACGCCCGGGCTTCACCTCCCATTTTTCCTCTTCTCTAGGTCGCTGACTTGGGCCATGTTAATGGAGATGTGGCTTATATGAGAAATAGAGAAAGAGGGCGAGACATGGTGCATGGGCCCCCTCCGAGAAGAGAGAAATAGAGAGAAAAATATAAAGAGAGAAAGAGAGAAAGAGAGTGAGACATGGTGCATGAACCCTCCCCGAGAAGAGAACCTAACCACAAAGAAGAGCCGATAACGCAACCACCAATGTCAAGAAAATCCCAAGAATCAAACGAGCTCTGCATCTCCCTCCAAGGCAAAAAAAAACATGGCCAAACGAGTTAGAGATGCTCGAATGTTACTACAAAGCTACATCCCATGGTCAGTATTATCCAAAAGCCACCCATCGCTCCAACGTCCATCCCATACTAGGTGTTCTAAATTCTTCCATTCACATGGACAACCCTGTTGAAATAGCAAGTGATGTTGGGTAACGTTTGCAGCAAGGGAAAGGGAAAGTGGTATGTGACCCTCAAACATTTGTGTGAGTTGCATAAGCCATAGACTATGGTTCAAAAGGTCAAGGGGAACCCAAAGATGGAAGAATATGTGGAATGGCTAGCCCATGTGAAGGCCAAAAGTAGGCACCTAGAAGAAGTGGGAAAGATGCCAAATCGGGTGCTCACTTCAAGGGAGATGGTGCTCCAATCTAGGAAAGATTAGGGAGAGCTTAATCAAACTTATGGGCCATGATTAATGGCTAATGGAGATGTACTCAAGCCTATAAAAAGGCACTCTACCTAATGATTATCATATGAGCTTTTACCTTGTCATTATGCTTCATTTTTGTCTTTAGGATTATTATTTGTGTTAATCTCTGTCTTGCATTTCTAGCATGTTAAGATGTTGATTGTAGTTCATTTGTACATACCCTAATCTTCTCTAGACACAAATCTCAAGTTGGTATTAAGAGCAACCCATCATCCCTTGAGTAGCTATGCACCTAGGATGGTCTAGCCTAGCAAAATGATTAGTTTTCTTAATTAGTTAGTAAGCATTTTTTTTTTTGCTTTTACCAAGCTCCAAAATCATCAAGAATCAAGAGATCTTGCTTCATCTTAGTACATGAAAGCATCATTTGGAACTACTACAGTAACTCGAGGAGCTACAAAGCATCAAAGGGGCAAAATCATGATCCAAAGCAACCCAATAGTTAGAGCAAAAAGGAATAAAATTTTCACATTTCTCATCATACTCTCAAGCATTCGGTTCATGGGTTCATCACATATGTTGTAGAGGATGTATACATTGATTTGTTGAAACAACAAATATTGAAGCTTTAATTGACAAATTGTTCTTTGCTCTATTAACCAAAAATTACCTCAATTATTAACAAGGTAATTAGTGCTATTTATAATAAATTTTCAAAGCCATTGATAGTTCTGCTTTACCATTGAGATGTTTCTAAACACTTATGCATCATCAAAAATAATTTGCCCCTTGGTTTAGTATTCCAAATTACTCTTCCAAATCAAGGTATTTACATTTCTTTGAAATAATTTTTCCCTTGGTTTAGTATTCCAAATTACTCTCCCAATGTAAAGTGCTTTGTCATCTTACTCAATCGTACGGACACTTACCTTTTATAAGACAATGCTAGAATATATAAAGCAACCTTACCTTGAGCTTAATGTCAAATAGGAAAAGCATAAGGACTTTTTGTACATACCCCCTAGAGACTTGTAAAAGAAACCGGACCATTTTTAAGTTTGGCCAACCTACACTTATATAATATATAAGTTATTTTTTATAATAAGCAATGGATAATCATTCACTCGCAACAATAGGACACTTGGAGCTTTTCTCTTCTCAACTCTTGCTTGCATAAGAATGCATGCTTAAACAAGCATGCATTCTTTACAAATCTTGACACATGAATAAGAGCCGATAATCAAAAAATTTTATCTTTTTTACCCCAAAAAAAACACTTCTCAAGAAAATCATTTGTCGTTATCATAATACAAGGTTGAAGTACCTTGGTGCATCATGCAAATTGAGTTTTAGTCTTACATCAAAGATCTATGAGTGACAGTTGTGACCCCAACTTCATGCAACGTCTCTTCGTGGGGATCGTCTCTACCCAAAAAAATCGCATCAAGACCTTTGGTGCTATACTCAAAAACCTATCGATATGATGAAATGGGCAACTTCGAAGGATCCCCTTTAAGGAGAAATCTCTTTGGTGAGAAAAGCAAAGAGACAACAAGGTATCTTACATGTAAAAACTTAGTATCCTCACCACTCAGAGACAGAAGTCCTTTCTACATAATCTTGGTTTCCTTCGCTCACTCTTTGCTCAATGGTCTAAAACTAAAACGAACACAAAAAAACATCCCATGTAATATCATGTTCAACGATGAGGAGGAAGTATTTGATAACATTGATCTCTCAAAGCCTCGTAACGCCAAAAAAAACCGTAGTAACCTGTGTTGAGTAGGAGTTTTTTACTTGAGAACATAAAAGGAGAGAATAGATAGACTTCTGTCAGGCAATTGGAAAGAAAACCTAGAGAACTTCTTGTCCCGCTAAGGCCTTGAATACAAGTTACGTGTTTTGAATTGGACCCAAAACATGAACCAGGAGCAAAATTACCAAACGAACACTGCACCTTGAGCGGTTCCTAATCGATAAGCAACTGAGCTGTGGCCATTCTCTTCCTACAAGCCCTCTCAGGTCCGTGTTGCCACTGCTTTCAGATCATGAAACTGACAACAACAATGCCAACTCATATTGGCCATCTTACCCACAGCAATTGCGCACGCAGGCATGCATTCATACAGAAACTCCTCTATCAAGACTAACAAAGCACAACTTATATTATCAAAATCCAATCAGAAGGCATAACTGGCGAAAGTCTTATTTCTTTTGTGAACTAGGCGAGAGTCAAAACTGATGACAATCTCTTTTCATTACATGAGATTAACCATAACAAAAGAGACTTGGAACTAGTCCAGTCTCAAATGGACTCAAAAAATTCTATGCAGTAGATCTGAGATTTCGCATGCCTTGTGTATACCCAAGATTGAATCAAAGTTTCACGGGAGCGTAATTCATAGTAGCAGTTTCAAATACCTATACTTGCTCCAGAAATCAGCTAAAGAACATGCCTTCGCCACTTGAGTTGCTTTACTTCAAGTCTTCTCTGCTGACACCAACGTAGCTGGAACTACTTTGGACTATAGTCCAAACGACTTGAGAAATTGACTCGTCCCTTGAGTTGCATCATGTGCCTCCCAAAGACAGAAGAGGGGATATAAGCAGTAAGGGTAAAAAGGACGCCAGCCAAAGAACACACACTGTTCTTGTGAAGCCAAGGCGTGTTTATTACTCTGAGATGTCAGACCAGCTATGCTATGTTCACTAGTATATAATCAAAGAATTGCAATGAATGAAGTAAATGGGATGAACTTTACAGGATGGCGGTTTTAGGGGGAGGATAAACCAAAATAATTCAGCTCTTCCAAAAAACCTTCTGGCATACAAGCAGACGAAGGTCGCTATCACCCTCAACTTCAATAACCCGTGCCTCCCACCTCATTTGAGATGCTGCGACTCTCGCTTCTTCAATTAATTCAGCACTATCTCGCAGCAAGACCCAACCCTGTTTATCAAAAAAATGAATATTGAACCAAAGCTTCCAACAGACCGCAAGAATCTTCATCAGGAGAGGGCATATACTTACCTCAGGGCGCAGAATTCTGTCCATTTCCAAAAATAGGTTAGAGAGGCTACATCCAGTTTTGTGCTTTACTTGTGAAAGAAGTCCAATGGCATGCAGAAGATCATATGTCCTCGGGTAGGTTGGAAATGCCTCACACCTACAAAACTTCCACTGTTTTCTTATTAGAATGCCTCCGATTTTTATAGATGAAAGCAAAAACTAACAACACCATATGAGCCAAGAAGTAAATTTGATGAAATACTCTAGAGTAGATAGGCCTTTGTAAAAGCTTCTATAAAAGCTTTTAAGTATTTGCTTACTTCCAGCTGATCAGTACAGAGAGAGTTACCTACATGTATGCCTGTAAGTGCACATGTCTCAAATGCAAGGGCAAGGCAGCCTTGAGGTACATAGAGCCATAGATCATCGACCAGTCTGGTCACATTGATCGGGGTAACTATATCCCCTGGTTGATAAGTAAAGCAGTCCGATCTAAACAAGGCTACATGATCCTAACGATGCAGCAATGCGCATTCCAGAAATGTAGACCAAGATAAAAGCATCCTATACCAGTTGTGTAACGCTCCAATGAATCCGCGTTTGTAAATCATCGGTAGGGTGTTGGGCCCACTTGTCGGGATGACATTCATTACCCATACAGATTTGCCAGCTTGAAGGAGAGCGGCACTAAAGCCTCCATACAAAGCATTCATATCCATGACATTGCGCAAGATATTGGAGGGCGGCAAAGGATCATCCTCAGCAGGCCGTTTAGGGTGATCAGAAAACAGCAAAGGCGTAATTGAAGACCAATAACTTTTCACTGTCCCTAACCATGCAGCTGAATCATCTGCTAGCTCCTCTGATGAAAACCCTGAAAGCACCAAAGGAAGTACAAACAAAGAAAAGGGCTTTTTTGTGGAGTTCAGGGGTAGTAAAAATGAATGCGTCTTATATTCTATCAGCTGAAAATTTACAGTTCATAAAAAGACTTAAAAGTTTAAGGCATTTGAAACAAAGAGATGGCACAAAAGACTTTCAAAGAGAAAGGACCTTAATAACAATGCGAAAAAAGGGTTGCCTTGTAATGTTCAACACAGATTGGTAACAGAAAACCTGCTCTCATTAACACTCCAGAAGATAAACAAGTTTGAATTATTTTGAGCTGTGAAAAAACTGGCCTGGGATAAAATCACTACAACTTCTCTACGGCTCCCAATTACAACATTCCTGCTTTTGTGTCACCGTGACCTGTCTAGTCCTGCTTACAGCTTGTAGCTCCTTCAGACCAGGCCTTAAAATTGAAGCCCATCTGGGCGTCCGTGGCCATCTCAGGCTTCAAAGGAAGCTTCCAAGAAATAGCTCAAGCATCATTTTGAAGCCCAATAATTTCTACAAAGCGTCAAACGAAGCCTAAACCATGAGTCCTAGGCATCCCAAGTATATATATATATATATATATAAGTGGTGGTGCCAGCCTGGGATTCGGGAATGCAAGGTGTCTAAAATATGTAAATATACGTGGCAGTGGGATAGTTAGCCTAGCACGCAGCGTTGGTGTGAAGTAAATGTGGTAGATTGACGCCGGTGGAACGTCTTCCTGAAACTGCAGGCAGCAGCTCCGTTAGAGTCAGGAAGCCTAGAATACTTTGGGAAGCTTCATAGGAAGCCTAGAATAAGTACACAGGGAGTCACAGTCCTTGTACTGTGGGGAGTCAATTTTAAGGCCTGCTTCAGACAGTTCAAGCAACTCCTACAAATACCCAAGTTGGCTGCATATTTGTCAGCTCTGTTGCCAGTACTGAGGTAAGTGAAAAACAAAGAGTGATGTCAGAATTTCACATTTGCATGTCTTTTCCGCACAGTTCAGTAGTTGCTCCAGTCAGCTGGATTGGAGTTTAGGCTACAGAATCAATGTAAAAGTCCCTCATGCTTCAGTAGTTGCTCTAGTCGGAGTTTAGGGTACAGAATCAATGTAGAACTCTCTCATGCTGCATTCCATGCCTACATTCATCAGTAAACGGATATCTGGTGGGGTAGCTGTTTACTCGAATTGAGAACAGCAAGCACATGGCCTGTCCATTTTATGAGGACATTGAATGCCAAATGATAGATATCTGCCACCCAGCGGAATAAGAGATGTGACGAGGAGTACAAAGTGCTAAAGCACATCAAATCGAAACACTTCGTACAATCAGGGACTCAAAGACTCTACGACAAGTTCGATTCTTGTAGGTCAAGTCAACTTGGCCCCTCACAGACCGAGTTACTTTAAAAGCCGCACAAAAAACCTCTTCTCAATAAACTTAGCCAGCCGCTCCCATTCCTACCTCCACCTCATTGCTCACTAGATGGCTGCCTGAAAAATATGGATGAGCAACAGATGAGCCGCTCTAGTCCGGTAGTATTTGCACATACCAGCAAAGCTTTTCTGTGCAGCAGCCTGCAAGATTACCCACTGAGCACAAAAACACAAACGAAAAATAACCTTCCATTGTCCAGGGGCAATGCTATACAAGGACTCTCTAAAGGCTTTCAGGCTCCAATCACTTGGCAAACTGACACAACTTCACCTTGACGAAAAGCTCTACTCTGGTTAGACACAGATTGTTTATTCTGATCTTGTATGGCAATTCTAATAGAACGTTAGAGGGCGAGTGTTTCATTTGAATTAAGGTTTCACTGGGAGTCTCACAGAGTAATCACAAATTTATTCAGCAAATCGCTGCTACTTTGACTTTAGCGAATAACTGACTTTCAAAATAAAAAAGGTAAAATGTTTTTTTCATCCTTGAAATCATGGGAAAAAAAACCTTCCCTTAGGCTGCACTCATTCAAGCACACAACAAAGAAACTTTTCTGAAAGCTGTTCCCAATAAGATTACCGAAAACGGAGGGAGGAAGATAGAGCTGTTGCATTGACAGTAAACCCCCATCTTTGGCTGCAGCACGACAGTGACGGAGACTTCCGTAAGCAACAACATCAGCATTGTCGTCGTCATCACAGACACTTAGAGTTGCATTTGATAGCCTGCAAAGCCAATAGAATGAAATAAACTTGAAGCAGACGGACAATACTTTGAAGTAGCTGTGTCACTGAGAAGGTTTAAAACTTGATAATTCACAAGCAAAGACGTTAAACGTAAATAAGGTACCACATTAATCCAAGGACAAGACTTTGAAGTAGCTTTCAGTCACTGAAAAGGTTTAAAACTTAATCATTCGTAAGTAAAGACCTTGAATAAAAGGTTACGTCAATCCTTAAATATATCTAAATAAAGATCGTAAAGACCTTGAATAAAAGGTTACGTCAATCCTTAAATAAATCTAAATAAAGACCCTCGGACTGCAGTGAATACGGAGATAAATGTGAGAGGACATGCTGCAAGAGGGAGGGACGGACGGGGAGAGAAATTATGTAGAACCACAACTCTGATAGCATATCAGGCAGTGGTTAACTCAAGGTCCTGTAGCAATAAACTTGTGCTTGGGGGCCATTCCAAATGGAAAGAAGAGACAGGAATAAACAAGTTGACAATCCAACTTCAACAACATAACTTTTCAAAAAGCCGAATACACGCTGGAGACAGGAGCTGGAGTCCCGTGAGCCATCCAGCACCCCCCCCCCCCCTCCTCTCTCCTTTTGCGGCCTCTGCACGCGTTTCCCCCGCACGTCCTTTGAGACAGCAAGCGCACAGGTCTCAGGCCCACAGTCGCCTCTACCCCTCCCTCGGGGTCGGCCCAGCAGCAGGTTCCCCACAAGGTGCAGACAGACGTTTCGGCAGCGAGCCCCCTTTGCTTTATTCTGTCGAAGTCTAGTGGAGAGGCTCCACCCTCGAGTCGACTTGACTCTGCATATCCCCCCTCTGCATAATGCTGCCACACTTTGCAGGCCCTGCACTCCCTCCCCAGCTGATCCACACCCATCGGCAGCTGGGTGAGGGAATCCACTTGTAAACAGGAATCATATACATGTAGCAAGAAGAAAGCATATGCACTCTGTACTCGACACCTTGCTGTTCCTTTTTTTGGCAGACAGGACGGGCAATGAGAAGGGGAGCTGGTTAGACAACATCAACTGTGACAAATACGATAGAAATACAGCCAAGCCAAACAAAATACACTTCAGTCCTTAACTCCCAAAAAAAACAAAGATCGGGATTAAATACTTGCCGTGCAGAGCAAACACGATCAGCACTCTTTCTCCACACAAAAGCACGATCTCGCTGAGGAAATGAAGCCCAGCACATGCTCTTCGCCGCTTCATCGATACTTTTCAATTTCTGTTCAGAGGCAGCATTCTCTGAGGATTTACCATGGCTTGCTATTGGTGGTGTCCAAACAAAGTACCCATCTGGGGTAAGTAACCTATCTATTTCGAAAAGAAGTAGCCCATCTGTATTCATGGAGCAGAGAGAAAAAGAGCCGGCACTTTAATTCTGGCTATTAGACTTTCAGACATACGGATACAAGAGAAACCAAGCCAACATTTATAAAAAGAACAAAAGTAACCAGTAGAATAATTAGCTGGCAAATAAAATATTTACTGTGACCACATCCCACACGTTGAGGTACCTACTTATCAGCAGGAACAAGGCCCTTTAGAGGTCATGTCCACTAGCATATGCTAGGGGCACATAACTGCTCTAAAAATAAGATGAGGTACAAATAAACTTCAACATGAATTGGAAGAATTACCTTTTTGGCTCCAATCAATTCCACAATCAGCACAGTGAATCATGTTAAAGGATGATGCTGGGTATGGGAACTGCCTTGTGATGAGGGCTCCGATCATGGCAGGAAGGCCCCTGTCAAGAGCTACTTGAACTTGACTGTTTTGAGCTTCATAAGGGGCCACACACAGCGTCACAAAATTCCTTGAAAGAAGATGAGCCACAAAGCTGCCATAGCTGCAACCGATATCCAGCACTGTTCGGGTCTGTAAGAATAAAAGTACAAAACATCAATACATCAATAGACTTTAAGAAAACTTAAACTACAACAAATAGCAAACAATCTTTCCCTTTTCCTGGAGCTAAAACTGACTCCGACAGTAATCTATTTAGGTAGAGTTTATTACTAGGCACTAAAATGAGTTCATCAGCATATTCAGATGAACCTGTCCTTCAAACTGAGACACTCTCAAAGCTCCAAACATCTTCAAGATGATCATTGGGCAAGTCAAAGAGAGTACTGTCGTCTCAAAGCGGCTCACTGATGAAGACTCCGTAATCGAGTCTCTTCTTTACTGTAGAATTTTCACAGCCTCTTCTGATTCATGATGAGGTTCTGTTGGTTTTATTGGACCAGGCTTTCATAGCCCTGAGGCACTCACACATTCTTCACGGCAAGAGGGGCCCAGTTTCTTGAACCAGCCCTAACGACACCCAAATCAGGGCCTTTACCTCTTGCAGCATTGGCTCCCTCAATCGATGGGGGGCCCACACCCTCACTCGGCTTATGGCACTTGCCCGTGCCGACGGACTCACTAGTTATCATGCTAACATGGCCATCGCATCTTGGCCACATGAAGACTCTGTCTCTGCAACTGGCTGCCACCCAGGTAGATTTTGAGCATATGTATGAGCAAATCATCCAAGAGTATTCAGTACACAACCACATCGTGCATTACATCAGAAACAATGGGTGGTGCATCCAGCTTATCAAGCTGTCTATGGATCAAGAATCCAAGGAACTCCTGAACCCCCTGTGTCTCTGTGTGAAGGAGATCAAGTCCAAAGCTGCCTCTGATTGACCCCACAGATGGGTCCCTTTGTTGCTGCATATTCTGTAGGTTCTAATACAATTGGCATCTGTTGCTGCAGACATACCTCATCCCGACCCTGGGTACCTCGGGTTCCCTTCAACACACCACACACCTCATAAGGGGGACCCTAACCCTTCCACTGGCATGTGGCTCTCAACCCTACATCCGGGCTCCGCCAAGACGGTGAGCGTTGCATGTGCGGAAGCCTGTTGCTGTACTGATCCACAGCCCTAAGCCTGATTAATGAAGATAATGATGCTGCTGATGATTCTGATGCTGTAGATAATGCTGCTATTGCTGATGATGCTTAAATGCTGACTTTAACTGACGTAGTGAGGGATTATAAATGTTCATGCAAAGGATTAGCTATGGCACAGGCGTGCACGTGACGTGAGATCCACTCAAGTTCTTATTTTGTTTCCTTTTTTGGGTTTACCTCTTTGTTGGGTTTCTTTGTTTCCTGCATTGCAGAACCACCATCCCCAACTCAGAGCTTCACCGGCTGTGCTCCACCCAGTCTTGTCGACCCCCACATGGACACCCAACTCAACCAAACCACCACCACCCCCCCCCACCACCCGAACGTAAGCTGTGTAACCACTTCGCATCTTTTGATGCTTTAAGCCACACCCACCCTACCTTCATCGAGCAAGGACCAGCCTCCACCCTTATATCACAAGGGCATTGTCGCAGTTCTCAAGGCATTGTCATAAGGGGTGTACATGTCCAAGCAAGGTAAACGCAAGCAGTTAAGAAGCATCAGGAAGGTCAAGCATGCATCAGGTGAACCCTCAGCATTTAGCCCATGGAAGTTAGGTCCTCAGAGGAGTACCTCAATGGCTTCTCGCGAACAGGAGGTGCAACCTCAATTAGGTGCCTCGATCAACCTCGGCCATCAATCATAAGCCAGTGCATTCAGGGACAAGGGTATACATGCAAGGGGACAACATTGGAACAGATGCACAGTCATGGAGTGGAATTAGAGGCTAAACAGGAGATTCAGTTCAATTGCCACACGGAAGAAGTATGAAAAAGTTGGAATCCCAGAGCATTCAAGGGATGATGACAGTCATCCAAAGTCAAAGAGAGAAAAAGTTGGATTCCCGTCATCAAGCTCAATAGGAGAGGATGTCATATGCACGAGGCAATGCCATGTCTACTCTCTGATCATATCCCTCATTAGGCCCAAACTCTTCACCATAATTACTGATAAATGCTGCCTACTCTCACAAAATGTTGTCGACTAATATTCTATTGTTGCCGACGTGATGTGTGTGCTGAATTGCTGCTGACCTGATGCATGCTGATGAAGATGTCCTAAATGCATCTACTTTTACTCATTTTATGTCACACACGTCATGTTAGAGAACAAATCAGCTGGCCAATATCACTTGAAGCTGGCCCTCTAGCATCCACACATCATATAAATAGGAGTAGCATATTTTACATCATTTCATATCTGTCCATCTTGGAGTTGGATCGTGTATAGGCAGTAGAAGTAGTCAGTAGAAAACACCTCTCTCTCTCTCTCTCTCTCTCTCTCTCTCTCTCTCACTCATGCGTTTTGTGTTAATGTTCCTACAAGATGCTTAAGGGTTGTGATTAAGGCATGAAGGCTTCCGCTATGTCACATTAAGCCCCCCACAGGACCATCTAATACACAAGATAAACATGCAAGGTTAGTACATATAGAAGGGTGTAGAATTTACCCTGAGCCAGGGGCTAGGGTTCCACTCCCCACACGCCAAGCTAGTCAACCTAGCGTCCAATACCACCAAAGCCTGTCCTAAGGGACCTTCGACAAGACCACCTATGAACCGCCATGTCCATGGCAAGAGTTTGGTCCAGGCACAAACCATCAACCAAACTCCGTGACTAAATGAATCACAATAACCCATAAGTCACTTATATAATGATCATTGCCACTATAAATAACAATCGAGCCAAAAATAGCCAGAAACAATGGATTATCATTAAAGTTCTTGAAAAGTCTGAAGGGTAAAAAATTCCTAGAAAATAACTCTATTATTTGGACCTTAAAGTGAGTAAAAAGCATCAGGAAAGCTGGCCAGAATGACACAAACTCCTGCACCCCTCCCTACACTGTGGACCACGTAGCCCACTTGTTCAAAACAAACTCCAAGAGCTACGTCCCACCATGGCTTTGCAAGGTCACTGGGGTTGAATTTCCTCCCAAATATGGAGAGAGTACCCTTTTTCCTAGAAATTTGGAAACCCCACTAAACCTCAGAAATATGAAGGTTTAGTGAGACTTGTGAGTGATTTGAAGGTCTGCACCAATGAAAAACTAAATAATGCTCCACAAATTCAGCCCAAAGTTCGAACCATTTCTTCCCCCCACTAGCATCGGGGGGAGGGGGGGACTCCCTTTCCCCCTTCTCTCCATCGTCCCCCCACTCCCCCTGGGTAGTGTGACGTACCTCCGTATATTACAAGGATACATGCAGACAAGCGTCGGCGGGCAGCAGGGGCAGCAGCAACAATAGCACACAGATCGGGCAGAGCACACGTGGCAGTCGGGCAGGCCAAGAAGCGGTTGGCCAAGTGTGAGCACATGTTTTCCGCTGGTCGTGAATCCCCTTCAGCACGTCGACAGCACATGGGCTAGCGAACTGGGTCAAATGGGTCCTTGATAAGCATGAGTGGGAAATTCATACCACATCTGATTTTCTCTATGCGGTTGAAGCCTTTGTGGCATCTCCTCTACACTCAGGCTGATCTGAGGTGATCGACAGTAGTGTATCTAATTTTCTTTATATAAATATACAATAGTTCAGGTAGTGTGCTGTGTCTCTCTATTTCGCTGCTCTATCTTCTTTGATATTCACTAGCACATTAGACACAAGTCTACCATGCTTCGTATCAGAGCCTAACCTTGCTTAAGCTAGATTTGCATGCAGGTGGTTCCAAGGTGCAAACAGGGTATTCTGTAAACAGCGAGCTCACCGCCAAACTCGACCGGCGGGATATGAAACAACACTCTACAGTTGGGTACCACTCCCAGTTTAGCTTAAGAGCTTGGGGCTAGCCTATGGCATCTGCATATTTTTTCTAGCATCCGTGCACATTGACTTTGTGGATAGGGTAGATCCTAGAGTCTAGGAGTACACAAGGTCAAGTTTGGGAAAAGACTGCATTCGTGTTCTCACTTACACCAATTGTAGCTACCTATCATGGATGAAGAAACACTCGTGGCGGCGTTTCCCCGCATGGAGGAGCGGTTAGCTCCCCGCATGGAGGAGCGGTTAGCTACCCGCATTTTGCTCCTTGACTAGTTGTCTCGGCAATATGTCATGGTACCTTCCGTTCCAGATTTGGCGACCAACTTGGCTCACGCATTTGGCCAAGTAGAGGACGATTCCAGGACGAAGTGGTGCAGGCACCTCACTCCAAGGTCGAGCTGTCCGCTCTTTTGGGAGCACGTGTAAAGCAACGAGACAAGCCTTGCTCTCGATCGTTCGGAACCTCTGTTCGGTCGACAAGAAAGCTGCCATTCGCATCGCCAGCGGTCTCCTTCACGGAGCCCATCTCCACCAGATTCACCCAATAGTTCTCATTCGTCTTCACAAAGCCCTCCACCAGCTCAATGACGGGGGCACTTCCGGTTCACCGAGTTCTTCCTCCATGCATCATGAGGGACAAACTCAATTGTTGAAGCCTCTAAAGCCTCCCAAGTTCAATGGGATAATAGTCATCACCAACTGCCACATTGGGAGCAACAAGCGGTTCTGATGTGTTTTAGCTTCATTTGGTTCGTTCAGCCGGTGCTGCTCTCTTGTGGTGGAAAAACCACCTTCGATACCATGCCACTGCCGCAATGCACTCTTGAAGTAGTTTGTTCCCGTGAACTATCACCGAGAGCAAAAGCTGTTTGGGCTGAGATTAGGGCTCTACATCTTCAATATAATTTTGTACTTGTTGGAAAGTGTTGTTCTCTCTCACTTTCTTGTACATAGATATGCAATAGGCAGTGTGTTGTGCACGGGCCTGTCTATTCGTCTGCTCTATCTTCTCTGTTATTCACTTGAACATTAGGCACAAGTCTACCACACTAAGGCAGGGCGGTTGGTAGAGAAAATGCACCGCTATAAAATAAACAAAGCCAAAGTATATCCACAGAACTTGCAGAAAGATTTTATAAAGAAAGAGCATGCACCAGCTACAAAGAGAGCATGCACCCGCTACAGCGGAAATATAGCATGGACTACAAGTTACAATATCCCTCATCAATCAGTAGTGTCAATATATTCTACTCGTATCAACAAAGCACAAGACTTTGGGCTATAGCATTCTGACCCATCTGTGAGGGCCCAAGGTGCAAGTCTGTGTCAAGACATCATGCTACAGCATTCCCACTCCTGTGGAATCCTGTTAGCCATTTGATGTTTACAGGCATGTATACACATTGCACACGTATAGAAGCTTCCTGCATAGAGGCTTCCTTATTTTTGAAAGAGGCTTCCTTTACAGGACAAGGGACAAGGGACCTTAGGCATGAAGATCCTCAACTAAGGGCTATCTTATAGACATCAAGATTTATTGTTATGACATCCTATGCAGAGGAAACTGGCCCCTGCTGATAGGTCCATGTATATACACTTGTTAAAATCAAGTTAAAACCTTGACCTTCTTTGCCAACAGAGGATTGCAAATTGCCCACCTGGTGGTTTTTGACTAAATGCAGGCATCCATAGCTCAATACATTGCACAGCCTTTGTACTTCACAACATCCCTAACTTTCGCCTCTTGCCAAGCAAGTTCTTAAGGCTCAACCAAGTCAAGTGCACGAAGAGCCCATTAAGTAATATAAACGATCTAGTCTCCCCCAATTAAGGTAGCTTGCATATGCACAATACGAAATAGCTGAGGCACAATCACATCAGAGAGAGATGAGAGAGATGTAAACGCACCTTAAGCTTCCCTCAATACTGCCTGTAACCAAGTTTTAATTCCCCTAAACACAGTAGGTCAAGCAACAGAAAAATTCATTGCCTTTCGGCAAGCGCGCACACACACAATTCACTTACCCCAACTTGACTGAATGAACTGTCATCTGGGAAGCCCAATACCATTGCAATCTTTTGAAAATAATTTTCTACTCCATCAACAGCTTTTGTGTGAAAAGTTATCATATTATCCTCACCCAGTATCCTACAAGATAAGAACTCTTGTGAGAAAGACTCTTAACCATGAAGCTACTTCACTCATCAAGGAAAATTTCAAATCGGTCTTAGATAACTTCCCGTTACCTTTCCATCCTTCCTTCTTTCACTTCACGCGCTGTCTTTGTATTCCCGCTCCAGACAGCACTCTTCGAATGGGGCCATCGAAGAGGCAGACTGTAATTTTTCGGGGGTCGAATCAAACACTGTAACCTGCCTTCGGAGAATTCACAGTGTCTATCGTACTCTTCACCATTTCTGAGCCCGGCGTTGATTGCCGAAGACACATTATAACATGGTACATGATGCTCCATATCTTTTGGGCAAATCGTCAGTTCCTTGGGGTGAAGGGCGCCGAGACCAAAAATACCCCCTCCTGTCAAGTCCAGGGAGGAGAAATCTTCCTGAAGCCTTCGATAAGAGCTGTAGATAAGCCTGGGAGCAGAGCTTGCAGAGTAACCCGCACTAGTTGAGCCCAGCACAGCAACCAGAACAAAGATACTGATGAAAGACAGCATGATGATCTTTGCTAGCGGTGATGACAACGCCCTCTTGTTTTGAACTGGAGTAGAGAGGCCGAAGGATGAGGTTGGCAGGCTTGTGTGGAAGGACAACGACGAAATTTCTGGCAGTTGTGTAAAGAAACTTTGGTCGCTGTGAGAATCCCCCAGTAATGACTTCAAAGCGAAGACGTCCTCTGTCATGCCAGACTCCTGAATGCGGGAGCTGCTTCTGAACCTGTCTTCACCTGATTTCTGTTGAAATTTCGGAGAGCTGAGGCCTCTCTTGAGAGCTCCTGAAAGCAAAATCAGTAGAGAAGCCTTTCCATGGCAGTCTCCCTCTTCTTTTCCGTTTGCTTGAAGCACTACAGGAGTTTCATCGTGAGACCATCCATTCTCTGCAAACCGGCTTGTCGATGAGCCCCGTTGTAAAGGCCGTGTCATGCTGCGGTTCAAAACTATCAGAACAAGACGAAGCTCAGAACTTAACTGCACAAAGAAGCGTCGAACACAATGCAGCAACTGAGAATCACTAGCAATATTTCCCTAAAGACTACCTTTTGCATTCCCTAAACGCTCATTTTGGATTGCTTTACAACTAACTGCATTCGGATTCCCTATATGCTACATTTTGGACAGAAACAGTGAATTGCACGGACAGGGCAGCGAAGCAGGCAGGAAATTGAACGGTCAGCATTGTCTTTGCAATTACAGCAAGAAACGATCATAGCAGTTCATGGCGAGAAAACGGTCAGAAATACCGATGCACTCATGATCGTTCAGAAACTTCAGACATTACGGCAAGAAACAGAATGCACTCCATGGTGGGGAGAGGCTGGCCCCGTTTCTTGAAAAGATTGACTAGGACATGCAGAAGGCGAACACGCGCTCCGAGCAACCATGTAAAACCACAGAAGTCTGGCATACAGCGTGTAGCTGGTGAGCAAACCAGAGGCTTAAGAGCTTGCACGGGAAGACTGTATTTTTTCTCCGAACTGCACTGCCGGCCGTAGCTTTGTCCTAATGTGAAAAGATTCCTGAGATTCTGGTAGCCAGTTTGACAAAACACGAAGACCAACACTCGCATTTGATCCATTAGATGTAATTATAAGAGAGAGACAGACACATTTAAACCTACTCTCCATCGCTGCTACAGCTAAGACGGAGAGAGCAAGATGCACAAACATTTCTTGCATGCAATGATGCAGCGCAGCAATTTAATTGTAATGACAATTAAAGGGAAAGTTAACTAGATGTAGAGTGGCGTCCAACCCGAGAATGCTGTTTGGTACTCTACATGCTGGCCCCTATTTGCAAGCTGATGTGGGATTCACGGGGAGGGGGTAGAAGTGTAGAGGTGCTTAAATCTTCAGGTGACAACCAGATTCACACAAAACTAGGATTTCTCCCTCGAGCACTGTTTCGCAGCGAGATAGAGAGCCTGTGCTAATGCTGCACCATAAATGCTTCGCGTGCTGCGGAGGAGTAGAAGAATAATAACAGGGAGAGGTACGTCGAACACGAAAGCTTCGTCTGCTGCGGTTGAAATGAAGAAGACAGCTTCGTGTGCAACGATGAGAGAGAAGAGGAAGAAACTTTTGCCTACGAATGCTGCTGCTAGAAAGAGGCCACTGCACCAGTGGATCTAAGAGAGAGTAAAGGGATAGAAATGTGGTAAGGGTGAAGAGGAGACGAGAAGGCTATGCTTGCTTGGGAAGCTCGCAGCTATGGCGGTCCGCGGATTGCACAGACAATTTCTGCCTTCTGCAGAAGAAAAGCTGACACACACACAAAAGTGTGCGGGTCAATAACTGCGCAGTTGCTGTGCCAGCTGGACTGGGATGTAGAAACTCTGCCATTTATCTCTTGGTAACTATCCTGACGCAACTCCGCGGGAATGGCGGTGTCCCCTCCTGTGTTCTGCTTTTTGGTTTTTATTATTTTTTAAATTGTACTAAAATATACGTCACACAAATTTACAATGTTTGTGTTTGAAAACTGTGTTTCTTTGGATCTGATTTAAAATAATATAATTAATGAAGTAGAAGACTAAAATATAACACCAAATATTTTAATTTCACAATTAATAAATGTACACATCCATATATATGCATATATATATATATATATATATATATATTCACATTTGTACCACTTTTTATATTAAAAATTACATAAATTATCTTGAAGGAATTTAGCATTGTCAATAGCTATAACCAATTCTTTTCTTTTTGGAGAAACTGTAAATATATTAAGATAAATATAAAGATGACAAAAGGACAAAATCAGACCCTAGGGTCTAGTGCGAGACTACATCCAAGCTTTAAGAGAGCTTATTTCTAAGCGTTAAGCTAACACATTCTTCATCTCAGTAAGACTAAGTATGTATTTCTGCAACTTTGAATCTTTGATCAGGAGCCCGACTTCTTCATCAGCCACTAGACCATCCTAAAATTTCCTTTCATATTGAATTTCCCTAATTTTCTCTTGGAAGTCCTCTTCAGCCTTGATCATATGCAAGGTCTCTTTTGTTGCATTTTTCGTGTACTGCGCTTCACACGCCTTCAGGCTCGCTCTATGCAACGTCTTCATCTACACATGCAGTTTAGATCTCAGTCCATGTATCATGTTGCCTTGTATTTTTATGAATCCAAATAGCCCAAAGATATTCAGCGCGAATGACATTCCAAAGAACAGCGGAGCATTTGACTGGTTGTCCCAAGAGGAGTTCTTGCCATGATGGTTGCCAGTTCTGAACGGGGCTTATGCATTGGTTTAAAAATTTAATACCTTCTATGTTATAGGCACAACCTATTGTTTCCAATGCTGCATGACATCTTGAGCACTCTCCATTACCATATCCAAAGCACTGAGCTCTTGAGTTCGTCCAAAGAGCTTTATGGGCAACCACCCAAAGCAAGCACGATTTTTTTGGCAGGATGAAAGGTGACCACATTCAGGCCCCACGATTTTTTTGGCGGGATGAAAGGTGACCACATTCAGGCCCCACGATTTTTTTGGCAGGATGAAAGGCGACCACATTCAGGCCCCACGATTTTTTTGGCGGGATGAAAGGCGAACACATTCAGGCCCCACGATTTTTTTGGCGGGATGAAAGGCGACCACATTCAGGCCCCACAATTTTTTTGGCGGGATGAAAGGCGACCACATTCAGGCCCCACGATTTTTTTGGAGGGATGAAAGGCTATAACTAATTCTGTATAGCTGGATGATTCACAAATAATATATTCAAATTTAAACCATTTTTTATTTAAAATGCATTTTTCATTCAATCAATCAATAATATAATTAAAATTTTAAATTATCAGTCATTAATTGTTTTTAATAATTTCAAAATCTTAACCATTATTTATTATTAAAATTTCAAAAACTTGACTATTAATTTCAAGGTGAGTTCCACTGGATTTTTCAACCTTAGCCTTGAAAACTACAATAAGGAATTACTGGAGAGACTTACTTGCCCAAAAAAGTATCCAATTACAATCAGCCATAATGAATGTTGTGGGAGTCTAGTCAAAAAGTGGAGCCCTTGATAGCCCAATCTTCAAGTGTTTACACACTTCTCCCTATCGACAATTCTCCACATCTTAGTTAAGTAGCCATCTCATGCCCCATGTTCCCTTGCCCATAGACGGGGAGGTTGGAAATGAATTAGGAAGACACTTTTTAACCAATTGCCTTTCTACTATAATGGGCCAGGAGTACTAGATTGTCACACAAGCAGTTATGGTTTTTTCATTTGATCACATAAAGCTATCCCAAAGATTGGGCTTAGTCCGTGCATACCTTGGGCTTT